>NC_067312.1:34746404-35063904 GCF_020740795.1 Apus apus
TTTTTTCTTTTTTCTTTTTTCTTTTTATGACTGGTGGCATCTGTGTAGGTATGATGTTCCTTGTGCTACTGTCGTGGACACCTCTGCTTCCCAAATTTAGCAGACATTAGTGCTTTGTTTCTCAAACACTGAAAAACTCTCATGCCTTTCACTAATCACCCTCTGAAAAAAATTCACTTCTTCAATGTTTGTGGTATGTGTATTGTATAATAGTCTTAGTGATTCTTTCACATCTATCTTATTAAAAACAAACTAAGCAAAGTTAATTAGGGGTAATTTGCATTCAAGCTATTTGCTATTTACTTATCTTTGAACTGCAAACTGTAGAAATACCGTTTGTTCATTAAAATTCCCAATCTTTGCCCACTTTTCATTTGATAGTATAGTGGTTAAAGAAAGTTGTACTTAGCTGCTGACTAACCATTCTCTGTGCACTGCAGAGATGGCTGCAGGCCATTATTTCAGCACTAGAAAATAGTTAATACTGAATTCCATGAAGTTAAATTTGTGTTCATTTACTTATTATGTTGGAATCAGTTCTTCATTCTGAACAAATTTCCCAGCACAGCTCTCAGCCAGGCTTTGCAGACTCCAAAAACATGCAGTAACGATACTGAGAAGGTGAGGAGGTTGGAAACAGGGTAAAGAAGAAGAATTAAACAGATACCTGAAAAAGACACTGCTGCAACCCTCTGACCTGGATAAGGTTTCTTTAATTTTCACAGTCACCACCCTCATTAATTCATTTTATTAGCAAAAGGAAAAAAAAAATCTGCTTTTTATTGTTAACCACTAATCTCTGAACAATTACACATCTGTTAATCCCTCAGAAGGTCTTGCTGTGTGCTGCTTACAGATGTTGTAAGTTGAAAAGAGATGCAATGGCAACTGGCTTGCCAACAGGGAAGAGAAGGACCCATTTCTTAAGTCACTCAGTGGAGATTGTCTCTCAATTACTTCTTTAGTAACTTGGCTACTCCTGTCTAAATTGCAGGAATTCACCTCCACAGCCAGAATCACAAAGGCAAGACAAAAAAACACTGGTTAGAAAAGTAACCTCAGGTGAGGGCTGCACGGCTTGGCAGATCTAGGTGCGCTGTGTGGAGTGGGACAAAACATCTAGAACAAGTTTGGACTTTAGTGCCTTCTCAGGGATTGCTATTTGACAATGCCTCTATTTGATCGTCCTCTTCCAATGCAAGCTGAAAACGATGACACCTTCTATCACTCCCTCCCCCTTTCCTCCATCTCTTGAACTAATGAGCAAACGGGGAAAGAAAATTAAAGAATAAAAAATGTAAGCAGTGATAGGATGAGATCAATAAACTGTGAATTGCTAGCACTGAGTGAGCATGAGTAATCTTCTGCATATTGCTTGTTGAGTTAACTTGCAAGAGAAATATGTTCTCTCCTATTGTCCGGTATCTCATTGTAGAAAAAGAAGCAGAGACTACAAATTAAAATACCTTTGATTTAGGTTCTGAGGGGAGTGTCCAGGGATTCTTCCTCTGTTGCAACATACTGGGAATTGAACCATCTGCACCTTTACAATATAACAAGAATATTTTATTAGTGTTTTTACCTTATGACTTCTTTAGTCCTATTTGACCCCTGCCCCAAACAAAAGTGTCCTCTAAAGACACTCTACATCAGCATAGGAATCTGCTGTGTCAGAGTCACTGCTACAGAGCAGAAGTTGAAAGGTACATGAGTAGTGACTTACGTGAGACTTTACAACATACTGGCATAAGAGTGCTGAAGATATCCTTGCCTGAAGCATACTACACTGGGGATTATACATTGGGTACATATAAGGCTAAGAGGAGCTCAGCCAGAAGTAGACAACTAATGAGAGTGAACTATGTTTATAGACATGTTTGCGTCACATGAGTTTTGCACAAACAATGAGAGGTCTCCGAGTCATCAGTCCAAGGAATACACTGCTCTTAAGCACAATTCCTTTTCTTCCACCATAGCAGTTTTTATTTGGGCTAGTACTGGTGAACAGCAATTTCCCCAAACCATGGAACAAGGGAGATAGGGTGGAGGTCTCTTCAGTCCCAAGGGAACCTATAAGAAAAATTAGAGCAAGAATGAAAAAAAATATGCTTCCCTCATTATTAATTTTATGCACAGGCCATCAATTTATGTGGAGTGTCATTACCAGGATGACAATTGAGCTAAGTTTGTGATGCACTAGGATCATTGGTAAAAGAAAATAATGAAGCTTAAGCAACAGAAGAAAACTCACAGGAACAGAATATTTAGTATTTATATACAGTTGTAGTTCTCACTCTAGCAAATACCAGGGAGCTTCTTCAGAGCTAGAAATGCTGTCCTCTTCTGAAGTCTGGGTATGACCAAGCAGAAAGTGAGGAATACCACAGACTACAGGGTAATTACTCAGATGGAAACCCATGTTCACACCTCCCTTGTGAGGATCTGCCAAACCAAATTAGTAAGTCAGGTTTTCCCATTTACAGCTGTTGGAGTTGTATACTTCACACTATAAATATGGTGCTAACAGTCAGTTGTGAAATAGGCTATATTTTTTTTCCTGCTTTCAGAAAAATAGAGAAATTTATGCTTAAAGAAAGGAAGCTCATTAAAACTATGCATATAAGACCATTTTCTCAGCTAATGGTGTCTACCTACTCTTTACTTCTAAGCTCTCTCATGTAAAAAATCACCAGTTTGTCACAAAGGGGAACTGTAAAAGGCAGCTAAAGAAATGAAAGGCTCTGTATGCTGGATTTACTTATGTTTGCATAAGAATAGGCTATTTTTTAATTTCTTGACCTTCCAAAGGAAGTACTCTGAAGGGTCAAAAGAGAATAATTTAATTACTTCAGAGATTCACAAGAAATAAGGCTTCAGTGGTGCTGAGGATCAGTTAATTTAATAGGGAATATGCTTCACTCAGAATGTTTGACAGTTATGCAGTGAAAATTTGGCACCTGTGCATTTCCATTGGCTTCAGTAGGGACAAGATTTAGCTCATGTTAGCTGTAAACCCAGATGATTACTTAATGGCCTGATTTAGGCGAGTGCTAGTATCCTAGAAGAGGACAGCACACTGCTTCCATTCTGGAGGCTATAGACTTGATTTTTCTGAGGTCAATTCCATCTGCCAGTGTATGTGTGGTACAGCCCTAAAACAGTCAAATGGAAATAATATAAAATGCTAAACATAATAGCCGTTCAGTGATGAGGGTTTTGGTTGGTTTTGGTTGGTTGGTTGTTTTTTTAAAGGTTCAAAGGCAATTTTTAGTATCTTGGGTACTGTAATGCCCAAAGAGAAGCGCAGAAATACACAAAGAGAAAAGGCCAAGCAAAAGCAAGACAAAGAGCCAAATTCTGATCTCTAAGCACAGAACAAACCCTGTGCTATTAAAAGATCCAGTGCTCTGGATTTACACCAACATAGTGTGGCCCAGAGTGTAACCCTCTGTTTTATCAGAAGCGTAAAACAAGATCACTTTGCTTTGACATCTCGTTTTGGCTGTAATTGCACATGCATCCACACACACATGCACTCACATTCTCTTCAATGGCCTTTCAGTCATGCCACAGAGCTGTATGGTCTCTCCTGGATAAGCTGTGTTAAATTAAAATTAAACATCACCAAGCTTTGTGCTCAGCCTCCCTTTGTGAATGCTCTGCTGAGGGTGTGAAGGGGGTTAATATCACAAACGTTCCACAGGAGGTTAGTGGGATTCAGTTTCAGCTAACATTTATTTTGCCAGCTCCTGTTCACTTTCATTTCTGCTTATGAACACTATTATCTTGTTTGTAATAATACATATAGATCACTGCAGCTGCGGTCTACAAAATTAATCTATTTTTTGAACTTTGCAAAAAAAAATCTCTAAGTCTTTTGTCAGATTACTGAGCCTTGTGAATTCACCCACCTTCCAAGTCTGGTCTCTCACACAAATTGAAAGCAGGCGTGGGTTTGCAAACCTTCCACTGAGAATGGACTATAATGTTTCTAATGTAACCTCACACCAATGTGGTTTTGTCCTTTCACTCAAGACTAATTGTGAACTGTATCTTTTAAAGAAGGACTAAGCTACTTCATTCCTTCGCCTTTTGTCTGTTCCCACTATTAACTTCCTGTTATAGGCATTACCTTTGGCGTAAGTATGACATGTCCAGTAGGTCAGCATACTGTTCCTGAACTCTTCTGTCACTTGCTCAGTAGATTGCCAGTAATAATATTCATCTCTAACTCTTAAATAGCAATTTTCCTATCACTCAAACAGACAGCTTCTGGTCCTGGAATCAGTAGTGCTAACTATTGACGGACACTGGAAGGGCTACTAGCCTATTTGACATTTTCTTTCATGAACTTACAGGAGCACAGTAAATTACATGCTTTTCCATAGACACGATGTAACCCCAGTAATATTTGTACTTTTAAATACAGTCAGCCTAAAGAAGGAAATTAGTCTTTTTAAACAACCTGCACAGTACAGATGCCTTGAAAAGTAGATGGAAGACTGTAAAAAGGCAGGACTAGACCTAAATTTACCCTAAAATTTTCAGCAGAATACCCTCTTGTCATATGTCTTCTATTGTCTGACCCTATGGCTTTATTCTAGAAAGGCCCACAAAGCAAACTCTTGGCTCTAACTTCTTAATGTTTACCTATCTCACTATTACTATAGTACAGCTTACAATGAAGCTATTATTCCGGAAACTGAATGGTGTGATACAATAATTGACTTCCTTACTAGTTTCCCAGTCTTCTTCCTCTTCAAGAATCAGAAGTCATTGAATTACTAGGTTGTAGCTCTATTCCACTTTTCTCATTTTGAGACAGAAAAAGGCAGACTAACTTTCAAAGCCTCTACCCTAGGCTTTCAAGAAAGCTGCGCATGAAAGAAAGAATAGAAAAGGAAACAAAAAGGAAATTCAATGGGGATTTAAGTAGTTTAGACCTTGTGCTCAGCAGTCCACTAGATCTAACTCACTCCTCTCCATGCAGGAGCTGGTATCAATGCTCTTGCATTGTTTAAACAAGTTCCAGCATGCAGTGAGCCAGGACATTGCTTTTTACTGCACTTCTGTAGAGGCCACCTCTCCAGTTGCTACTGAAGTGTGCCTTCCAGAAGCAGGTTTGCATTACTTTGACAAAGCCAGACAGCACCTGTCCTTGAGGCTTAACAAAAGGTAGTGAAGGGAAGGCGAGAGTAATCTCTCTCAGGCCTCCATCACCATCACTCTCCTTTTATATTTCATTTAGAGCAAAATGTGAACAAAGAAAGAGTGTTAGACATGCACACTGTAATGAAAATCCATGACTCGACCGTGCATTCATAATTATTTTATAAATAAATAGCTTCCGGAGAGCCACATCTGTCTCTTCCCACAGAGTATATGTCTTTCATTAATGTATTACAGGCTGAATGAAGCCAGCCTGAGTGCTTTGCTTGCATCTTCCTCTTCCTCTCCATCATTGTTCATGGATAGGTTCTTGTGGTTCAGAGAGAGCTGCAAGCCCCACACGTCTCTGCAGGACTGATGGCTTGTCAATAACATTAGCCAGCATTATGGGCCGCATCAGTGTAGAACAGAATCAATAAGGCCAAGTAAAAAGTCTAATCAGTTGACATGACCATCTTCAGCAGGGCTCACATTACAAGAAATTAGTTTTTTTAAGGAATCAGCATCAGCACTGCTTATTCACATGACACCAAGAAGTCTTGATGAAGATTTATTGCTTCTTGTTTTGTTAGCAGGGCAGGGTAAGCTGGTAAAAGTGAAATAATAATTTAAGTTAAAAGAATAATAAAGATCCGACTCTGCAAACACTGCCCACCTTTTCCTAAGAAGCTGAATAGATCCTCTATAGTGTACTCCATGTGTGGAAGGGAAGCTGATTGCACTAAGAAACAGGAACAGTTTGGGGACCTGAATACAAGGATTCATGCCCTTTGTCTGACTAGGTTGCATTGTATTTTCTCAGCCTCTCATTTTTTTTACTGGAAGGGCAAATTCAGTTCTCACTTCTACTTGTGCAAATTGAAGTCGCTTGACTGAAAACAGGATTGTTCCACATATCTAATAGCGTAAGTGAAAGCAGACTTTGGCAGTCATGCCTATGGCAATGTACATGTCTTAAAACAAATTTCTCACTGATGCATAGCTTTATCTATGTGGTAATTACGGAGCTATTTTACAATCATCTCCCTTTCTCTTTCTCCTCACCCCTCTGCATGTAGATTCACCCACAAAACAAGAGCAACAGGAATGCAGCTATCAGATATTTCACTTTTATGAACTCTGCTGATCATCTGTTCTCATTTGTCCAGTCATCTGAGGGAAACCCTGTTCAATCATGTGAGGGTAAAGCATTAGTGAAATCGTTAGTGCAGCATGGGCAGGCTAATAGGCCCATGCCTCAGCCATGTTTTTTGCAGGGAACATACCGCCTACATCACAGATACTTCAGCAGAGTTACTTCCTAAACAGGTTAAAGAAAGTAATTGCATCTTAGAGGCAAGCAGCTTGTTTGTGAATGGGAAAATGGACATGTTAACTACTCCCATCCCACTTTGTTAGAATGAAGTATCTGGGAAATGCTCATTAAAAAATAAATAAATCTTGAAACAAGTTAAGTGCTTATTCAAATTAACAACAGAATCAGAGGAAATTAAAGGGCCCAATCCCACAGGAGCCTTCACAGACTAAACACAAGGAATAGAACAGAAAGTTTCATTCAGGCTTTTCTGCCCTTGCCAGGAAAGACTCAATGTTCACAGACCATTCTATGGTACTTTTACACAGAAGTTTGACAAACCTAATGATCTCCTCCTGGGCAGTGGTAGGACTTCACTCTCAGCACAGGATTACCATGTGACTCAGTACAGTCAGGGGCAGTGGACTGTCACCCTGCCAAATTTAATCATGTTTTCTCCCTCTTAAGTATATACTGAAATGCACATGGTCTCTACAGATTTTATCATGGGGAAGGAATTGTTTTGGGTTTTTAATATTGGAATAGTAGCTATAAGCTTCTGTTAAAATGGAGACCTACAGCAGTGAGCACAAACAAGACATTTTCTTCATCCCCAGGAATCAGTGTCAAGTGCACATCAATACTGAACTTGTTCCTCAAGTGGCAGAGTTCACTTCCAAGTTTCCAGTAACATTGGCTGTAAAAAATGGGGACCTACAAAATAACCCATGTGGGAAAAAATAGTCCAGCAGGTCGGTTTTGTGACTGCCTTTTTTGCTGCTGCATGAAGAAAAACAAGGTTTTATTAATCAATCTAGATTCTGAACACAAAATTGGGATTTTTTGTTTGTTTGTTTGTTTTGAATGGGAATTCTACTGAAGAATACTCATAGTGTAACACTATTTAAATGGTTTATAAAAGTGAAAAAAAAAAAAAAAAAAAAAAAGGAGTCCATTTCTATTAAGATTCCACCATGTATAGTGATTCAAGGGAATATTTGACTCTGAGAGCCCCAAGATCTTGGTATATAGCATCCTCATCTGTGTTAACAGGAACTTTACCCCTTTGAATTCACAAGGACTAAAAAGTTTCACCAGGCGCACAGGCTCTGTATAAATAAGCAGCACACAGCAAACATATTCTTCTAAAAGGATTATCACTTTGACAGCTATTCAGTTGGGGTGGCTTTTTCTGTCCCCTGGAATTCCCAGCTTGCCCTCTTAACTACACAGAAGGTAAATCTGTATAATACTTCACAGCTGCCTTTATTGGGACCTGACACTGAGCTTACTGGATGTGCTTTTCTGGTACAAAGCACCTCGTCAAGTTTCCTGCTCTGGATGCAGTGAATGTAGCTGATGAGCTGCCTTATTTAAAGATATGAGGAAAGGCTGTTCACTCCATTACTTTCTGAACTACTGGATATGCAGAGCAAAGCTGTGGAGCCAGTCAGTCTCTCAGAGGTCCCTCCCTCAAACACAGGCCGAGCGATAACTTTAAATAACGCATTGCTCCTGTGGTAGTCACCACTACATTATCATGACAGTTCCTCAGCACTGCAGACTGAGCTTGAGCCTTGCTGTCCAGCTGGCACCAAAAAAACCATCAAAGCTCCCTAGAGTTTTAAGCTGGGGCTCTGCCACACCTCTGCCTGTAGTGATGGGCACACTGTCAGAAGCAAAATCTCTCTGCACCCTACCTGGTTCAAAAGGAAAGGGCAGGGCAGCTCCATCCTTGCTGGGGAGGCCACCAAGCCCTGAGAGCTGGAGAGAGTATGAAGCTCGAGGGGCTAAGCACAGGAAGGCTGGCAAGGCACAAAAGGTTAAGGATGTCAGAGGCAGGTGTATAGCGTGGGAAACTGAGGCATCGGACTCATGTGTCCCTCCACACTGCAGCCCCTGCCCAGGTCCCTGCTGAGGCTGAGATCAGGGAAAAGGGAGCAGAGAAAGAGCTGTGACCAAGAGTAGCTGAGAGATATCTAGGCCAAAGGCAGGACCAAGGAAGGGCTAAGCAACAGTAACAGAGCTGGGTTGAGAAAAGCAACCTTCTTTTTAAAGTAGAGGATGCAATGGTTCTGCAGCCATGGTTTGGTGGGCCAGCCTCATCAATGCCATGTATGGAACGTGTACCCATTACCTTCCCATCAGTAAAAGAACAAACTGTGTTCTTAAGTACTTCAGGTAAAAGCTGCAAAAGAATTTATTTTTCTCCACTAACTTATTGAAGTAAAAGATATTTTGCAAGCAGCTTGCTTTGGAAAACTTCTGGTGCTTGGACTAGAAGAACACAATTAAAAGATGCAGTAAAAATTGACAGATCTCAGTATGGGGAGCTGAAAATACATTACAATCCCAATTGAACTATAAATAAAGACCCTAAATTAAATAAATCTTGCACAATTATGGATTAAAATATGTTTATCTTTAATGACTTAGCATACAGGCCTTGACTCTTGAATTGGTTGCTGAGACTATGCAGCTTGCACAGGGTTGTAAATATAAACAAGTTGCCTGCTGCTGCAATACCACATAAAGATGACAAGAGAAGAGGGATCAGCATTTTGCATTGTGGTGTTCTCATTACTGGTTATCCCTCCTTCATGGGCCCTACTCACTGCAAAACTCTGGCCATATAGCTTCAGTACCAATAAGCAGTGTCAATAATGGACTCAATAATGAGTGGAAAAAGAAACCCTAACCAATTACAAAAAAACCTCTCGGGAAGCATTACCAGCAATTGCTGTCATCCGATGCTGGGAAACTGCCAGTCATTCCTGATGGCAGCCTATTGTCCACAGGCTGCAGCAGGATGCTAAGCATGGCAAGCTTTGAGGTGAAAAACACTGAAACGGTCAGGCTTGGTGGACGACAATGTGCTTCTCCACCACAGGTCAGCAGAGCAGGATTTTGGTTGCCCAAATCTGCTCAGGCAGCTGTCAGGTTTGGAGGGAGCTGGTGGCAGAAGTGGGCACCTCTCCCCACTCTGCTCCTGCTTTCCCCAGCCCAAGACAGAGGCTCTGGGGGCTAAGTGCAGAGTGCTGTCCTTCCCTTTTGGAAGATAAACAGGGATCAAAACATTTTTCATAGTGACCAGCTGGGCCAGGATAGCCTCAGCAGCTGTCACTTCCTTCTTGAGAAAAGTGAGGAACTGGTGTGGATCCAGACAACTTGAATAGCATTGACATAACTGGTCCCAGATGTCCACTGAGCTGAACTGATGGTACCCAGGGCTCCCAGGGCTTTCCAGATCTGCAGCTGGCTGCCTAAGCCCTGACTGCAGCCAAGTAACTAGCTGCACTACACCACTTCTCCAAAGGGGAGGGCGTTAACAAAGAAACAAACAAACAAATAAACCAGCCCAGGAAAATCACCTTTCTTGCAACAGTGAGCCAGAGAATGAATCATAGAATCACAAAATCATTGATGGTGTGGGCTTCAACGGGACCTTTAAAGGCCACCTAGTCTAAACCCCCCTGCAGTGTGCAGGGACCTTTTTAAGTAGATGAGGTTGCTCAGAGCCTTGTCAAGCCTGACCTTGAATATTTCCAGGGATGGGGACTCAACCACCTCTCTGGGTAACCTCCAACACCCTCATTGTAGATAACTTCTTCCTAATGTCTAATCTAAATCTATGCTGCTCTAGTTTAAGATCTACTGACCATGCTTCTTTTGATGTAGTCCAGGATGTAATTTGCCCTCTGGGCTGCAAGTGCGCATTGTTGGCTCATGTCCAACTTTTTGTCCACCAGTATCCCCAAGTCCCTTTCCACAGAGCTGTTCTCTTTCACATCATCCACCAGCCTGTATTGGTAATGAGGATAGCCCCTACTCAGGTGCAGGACCTTGCACTTGGCCTTGTTGAACATTGTAAGATTCATATGGGGCCAGTTCTCTAGCTTGTCCAGGTCCTTCTGCATAGCATCTTATTCCTATGGAGTGTTGACTGCATCATTCAGCATGTTTTCCATCATGCAAGTAGCTCTGTGAGAGCTATCTCCTAGTCTGTTTTCCCTAGGGTGTGGGTCCTGTGTTGGATAGCTGCACTGAGGGAAAAAGTTCCTGCAATTGTTCCCTTTTTTGCAGCCATTCCCAGGGTCAATACCTCACCTCCTTTTGCTGTTCCTTACTGTTCACACCTACTGTCTTGATGTTTCTAAGCTTTGGCTAAATTTGGTTGAAATAGGCTGATGTGTTCACATTACTGGGGAGCAGACAGAAAGGCAGAAGTTGCACTCCAGCAGATCTGTATGCATGCAGTCAGATGGTGTAACACTCATTTCCTTAGGAAACTGGACTAGAAAGAAAACTCTTTCAGGCCTTCTTGCTTTCAGTTTCTCCTACTTAATTTGAAAGTTTTGGTATCTTAAAATAATCTCTGTGCTCCATCTAGGAATGTAAATATTATGCTTTTTTTGAACAGTTTTATTAAAAGGTCTCCTGATTTAAAATATAGCATATAAGTATGATTTTTTTCTTTTCCTTCAACAAGTATTTTCTGGAAGATCTGAAGTTGATTATATTGTGATTGTGATTACTTAGTGGCTTGACTAAAGCTATTTCACAAGTCAGCTCTGATGTGTTACTTTGAATTAAGATGAGAAGTTTTCTCATCTTATGTTTTGGAGAAAAAGCCGTTCCAAAAAGCAAGCATTTAGTGTGTCCAAAAATTCCTTGAAAACTTGCCTTAACATGACATACGACTGCATTTTGCAAGCTGTTTAGTCATGAACTATTTTTGTTCTATTAGACATAGTTGACCCTTTGATCTAGGTGAATTAACACTTCTACTGATCCAGAGGCTGTGAGTCTGACCCTCATCATGCTTTGTAACCATGCAAATTCTTGCTATAACTTATTGGTTTCTAAATTGTTCTCAGAATTGATTCCCTGACATACTCTTTGCGACTTAACAGCTTTCTCTGACTTTTCTGTATGGCTTAGCTCTTGGCTTAGCAATAGAATAACACAAGGTTCACATGTATTTTGGCAGTTTACCATCTTTTAGAAATGTCTCCTTTAGGGTCTTAGACATTGAAGGAAAAAAAAAAAAAGTAATTGTGAAGTTTTCCCTGGACTGTGGCCAGCTTAAGGAAAACACCAAGGTTTTGGGATGGAATTTAGTGGATTTGGAGAGAAACTTGAAACACAGTACACCTCTTGACCTGAATTCCTGTAAAACAACATGCAGTGCATATATACCATAATGAAATTCTCCAGTTGCAGTTTACATTTCATTCATGTAGCATTTATCACTGGAATCAGTGGACACTGACTATTGTAGTTTGTCAAGGGTTTGACCTTTGTTGTTCTGAACTTAATCACAAAAGCAAGCCTAGGGTACAGAGTCCAGGTTCAAACCAGCTCCCAGGCATGTCAGACTGATTAGAGCCCTCCACCAGGCTGGGCTGAACACACCATGGTCAAAATGGAGCTCAGTGAGTGTAAAGTTATGTGAATAGATGCCAGACGCCATGGGAACAGGATGGAAAATTTTACACAGCAAGTGTAATGTTTTACATCTTGTAAAATAATCCAGGAGCTAGGAAATATATATATATTTTTTTAAATCCAAATTTCAAAGTCTGTCTTTTCTCTAGTCATAGCAGATACACCAGACAACCAACATATTTGATAACTCCCAGCCCTTTTCCCAAATCATTGAGAATGGTACATCATTAATTAGTCATCCCCAATGAGAGGATGAGAGTATCTGTCTCAAGTATATTCCAACACAAGACACTGCCTGTGAAGCATTTAGGACAGAACAGTCTTTGTGTAAGTCCTTTGCCTTAGATATTTTAATTCTAAAATTTTACATAAATTTGATGCTGCAAAATTTTTCAGTTTGAAATGAACATACACACAAAAGGAAAATTAGAACTGTCGGAAACAGAAATGTGAAATTACAAGAGTGCTTTGAATTTTTAATATCACTTATGTTTGAAAGACTGAGGCTCTCTAAAAACTTGTAGGTGGCATAATAATTTCAAATCACTTCATGCTGTACATGCCCAGAGCTCTGATAGCTCCACACTCAACTGCTTCTAAGTTTCTTTATTCACACATTACAATAATGTGAATCCATTCTTGGTAGCACAGAGTGTGCGGTTCATAATTATTGTAGCACTTCAGATTTTTCTGTGTCCTGCCATACAGGAAAGAATTCAAATTCAAAATACATTGGACCAATTAAATTAAATGTTCTAAAGAAGAAAACTCCAAGTGATCTTAGAATATATGATTTCAAAAGAGAAAGATAAGAATGTGGGGCAATTGAACAAAACTACCATCTTGGAAATAAAAAGGATTCCTTATAGGAGGGATATTTTTACTGGCACAAGAAAGCACTGGTAAGGAGTAGAAATTACCATCAGATATGTTGAAAGAATGGTTATTTCTTTAAGACATGAGAAAATGAGTTGGCAAGGTGAACAAATTTACTATGTACTGCAGTACCAATGAGATAACCGAAGGGACTTGAACTTATCCTCATAACAATCTGCTTACTTAATTTAACACCACTGGGTACAGATGAAATGAGATGGAAAGGAAGTCCAACCCCTGGTTTTGCTTATAACTGTATCTTAAATCTCCCAATAAACTCACTCAGTCTCTATCATCTAGTTAGTTCTCATTTTGGCCTCTTTTGCTCATGTTTCAGGGCTGATCTTTCTGCTCAAGAACTTGTTTCTCCTTTCCAGCATAAAATCATACTTAGTTATTTGTTCTAAGAGCATCCTGGTTTTAGCCAGGATGAAGCCAACTTTCCTTTTACTGATTTATTTTTTTTTTTTTGTTCCTTCAGTAAGCTCTCTTTTAACTAGCAGAAGGTGTTCCAGCTAGGACTGATAGCACTGGAATGTTTCTGTTACTGTCAGGACTCCAAGGTCACACTTTTACTCTGCTGGCTCAGACACTACAGGGAGATCTATGATGCCCCCCTGTAGGAGGCTGAGTTAGACAGACAGCAAAGCTGGCCAGAGATATTCCATTCCATATATCTATGTAAGCTCAGAGGAAGGTCAGAGATCACAGAAGGCAACTTCC
This sequence comes from Apus apus, assembly GCF_020740795.1. Lineage (NCBI taxonomy): Eukaryota > Metazoa > Chordata > Aves > Apodiformes > Apodidae > Apus > Apus apus. Next base: position 34,759,915 of record NC_067312.1, read on the forward strand.
TTCCTGCTTCTTCTTCCCTTCTCTTCTATCCATGGCCAGCGTCCAGGGAGGACTCTGTCCATCCATCACCATCGACCCCCAGGCTCGAGCTCTCTGGACCCTCATCACTCTGTGCTTTCTCCAGCAGCTCCAGGATTTTTCAGGACAGTTTGCAGCTCAGGAGATACTGTGGGAGTTGCTGGGGGTGGGGGGAGGCAATAGGGATTTGCACATTCCTGAACACATTTGTATATAATTGTATATATTTTATTTTATCATTAGGGTTTAATTAAAGCTGTGTAGTTTAGTTTTCAATCCAGAGAGTCTCTCTCTCATTCTCTCTCTCCTTCCCTCCCTGGCTGGGAGGGGAACGGGATCGAGAGCATTGTTGTCCCTGGTTTAATTGCCAATCCTGAGTCAAACCGTGACAATAACTCTTCCTTTTCCCTGGCATTTACACTCTGCTCCACTGCCATATGTTTATGCAGCACAATCCTAACCCCTTTCAGCTCCCATTTGCTTTGTTGTAGAAACAAAGCCCTCTTAAGATAGCATCATAAAAGTGCCTATTTCCTTCTCTGTAAGCATGGACAGCCTTTCTTTGAATGTCTTTCTGGTCCATGGGCGACTGAACTATATACAGTGCTCTAAATGAAGGCTGGATTGGTTCTGGGGAAGTAGCACTGGTGCTGTCCAGACTCTCATGGAAATGACTCATCTGATAAATCCTGGAATCATGTTTGATCTTGAAAGCCTCTGCACTTCATCAAAAAGTATCTTCATGTTGTTGCTTACTCTCACTTTATTTAGCCAATGAAAGAGGATTTTGCTGTTTGCTTTTATTTAGCAAAATCTGAGTCAGCTTGACCCCTGGTAAGTCTAATGTTGTAAAGCCTTCTTACTTCCAAAACATGCATTTTTGGGGTGGCCAAGTTTGCTTTTTTTTTTTTTTAATCCCCTGCTGCTAGATTTAACACCACATTCTAGACTGCTCTAGAGAACTTGCCAGAGAAGTCAATCCCAAGCAATGCAGGAAACTCCAAAAGGGGCATTTGATTACTTCCATGTGGCAAAATGGTCAAAAAGCTTCAGGTTTCTTGGAAAGACATCATTTGGGATTAGTACTGCACTGGGATGCACAGCCAGTTCAATGGCATTTTTTTGCTAGACTCTGTTGGTTGTTGTGGTAAACACTTCACCTTAGAAGGAACTATCATAGGATCAGCAGTGTATTGCTGGGAGACTAGAAATCTAACAGAAACACTGGAGCAACACAGGCTACAAAAGGATTATAATTTTTTCAATTATTTATTATTATTATTATTTAATTATTTTGGCTAATAGCTAGAAATTGCCACCCAGAAGCAGGGCTGTGCTGGGCACTGGAATCCTATGGAGACCATAGAAAACATGTAGCACATAGCTACCTTGGCTCTGCCACAACAGACAGGACTGTAAGCAGCAATGCCTGTTTGCTCTGACTGTCATTTTGTGCTCTTCTTTACAGAGAGGTTTCAACTAAAGGTCATAAGAGAGCCACTGTGTATTTTTTCCTCAAACAAAATCAACTGAAGGACCTAGAACACAGTAAGTTATGATGTAGGGCTGCACTCATATGTATTCCCATTGGAGACCTATCAATGTGAACTAGCAGTGTTGGGAAATCTTTCCAGCTGCCCAAGTTAACCAATATCGCTTCATTATACTGTCTCTGGTGAATAACGGTAAGGATTGGGCAAGCACGAGTCAGGTGACTTAAAATAACTGCATCTCACATATGATCATTAGAGGGTGGGTTTTTTCCCAGTATTACTTCAAGCAAGCTAATGTACTTTTAATCCCTCTCTCTTCTTACCACCCCTTGCTCATTGGCGGTGTATCAACGCCACTGTAGGAGTGGCTTTATTAAATTAGTAGCACTTAATCCACTGTCATACTGTCAACTTGCAAGGAGTGATTATGCTTGACTATAATTATGCTTGACTTCATGCAGAACTATATTAACACCTATATGACATTTAGTAATATGGGATGATAATCACATGCCTCAACAGAGGCTGACTTTTCACAAAGATGCCCAACAAAATTAGGAAGAACTGCATGTGCTCGCAGTATTTTGAGGGAAACGAGGAAGCGTAAGGAAAAAAGAATAGGAAGGCAAAGAAAAACAACAACAACAACAAAAAACAACAAACCAAAGAAAAGAGAGAAAGAGAAAGAATATGGAAGGTGAGAAAGAGAGAAGGAGGAGGAGAAGGAGAAGAATGAGAACGAGAACAAGAAGGAGAACGAGAAGGAGAACGAGAAGAAGGATGGAAATAGGAAGGGAAGGGTAGAATGCAAATTAATGACATGAAGCTAACAACTGCAAGTGAACAACAGATTAAAGGCATTCAGCTCCTTATGGGGATGTTTATGTCAGACTGATGAAAAACAGGCAAACTGAACAAACACACTCTCAGGGCTTTAGTTAGTGTACCTGCTGCAGACATATCTATATGGCTCATGGGTCTTAGCACATAGATTAAATTAAATCTGGAAAGAAGCTGAACTGGAAGGTGAAATCCTGTTTTTAGAACTTTATGTTTTGCAGAAAAATGGCTTTTGGTCATGCTGGGAGGCCTGCAAAAGGAAAAATCTTGTGACAGTTTAGCAAAGTATTAAATCCATCAGACAGTATGTATTGCCTGCCAACCAACCATTTTCATCCAACTTGCAGTTCATATTGCTTAGCAAATGCAAGTTAATTGGCCTTTCCCTTTCCTTCCTTCCTTCCTTCCTTCCTTCCTTCCTTCCTTCCTTCCTTCCTTCCTTCCTTCCTTCCTTCCTTCCTTCCTTCCTTCCTTCCTTCCTTCCTTCCTTCCTTGCCTGCCTGCCTGCCTTCTTTCTTCTTTCTTTCCCCACCCCCACATTCAGCTAGTGATTCCAGTTGCCTCCATTTTGCTGATAAGGAAATGTGAGGCTTATTGACTCTTGCCAAAGAGTCAAAGGGCTTATTGACTCTTGCCAAACACTGAGCAGGCTGTTTCCAGTCCAGCTAACCTGTTAGAGAAGGACTTATTTGCAAGCAGATATCCATTCTCATTACGCTAAACAGAACTGTACACGCGCTTGAAGTTCCGCATATACCCATGTGTTTTGAGGCACTGCTCAGCATCTTGTAGCATTTAAAAACCAAGTTGCTTTTTGTTCTATTTTTCAGAATGAATTAATATTAATTATAATCCAGGACATTGACTCAGATATGCTTGTAAAATAGCCTTTTTGTGCCTTTGAGCACAGTCCCATGCACAAAATATCCTATTGTGAGACATCTCTTCATCTGTTTTCTTTTATGATAACAAGTGCAGTACGTAGACAATGACTAGCACCATGGGAGCTCAGGCTGAACCAAAAGCATTTACACCAAAAGAATCTTGCTCACATTGTGACAGCTGGTACTACTGTCCCTTAGAAGAAAAAAACATTTCTTAGCAAAATAAAATATTCTGCCCTGGAGCACAAAGTCAATCACAAGAATTCCAGGGTGAATCCTCTGGTGATAAATGCTTGTGGCTCATTCCTAGGCAAATGTTGGTGGGAGACACATTTGGCCAATGTCCTCACCATTCAAAACACAATGAAGTTCTTACTCAAACACTGAGATTAAAGAGCTGCGTGCCTCTGCTTTGAAAAGCAAAATGGGGACTGCCCTGTCCTAGAACACTAGGTTAGAGTTTGGCAAGACCTTTCACTACAATTTCTTTTTCACATAAGTGTGAGCAATGTTCATCTGAAGAAATTTTTGCAGACATTTACATGACTATCTCAGTGAGACTGCAGGATTCTGGAAGCCAAAATAATGGTGACATTTCTAAGCAAATAGGTACAAGCCAGGGGGAAAAAATAAACCTTCCTGCAAAAAACATTTACCTATTCAATTTCTGGCAAACATGGAAATCTCCTAATTGTAGCATATGCCTCTCAAACATCAAAAGGCCTTGTACAAGGTTTGCAGGAGAGCATCTTTCCATGACCATAAGCCTTTCCAGGGAAAGGTATATTATTGTAATCAGGAAAAATGAAGAAGTGAAAGGCAAAGAGACAGAAAGATCAGTGACTGATAAATCTTTAATATAAAAATTGTACAAGAATTTTGATACAAATTACAAGAGGTATTTGAACAAAGTATGAGTAAAACTCCATTTATATCCCCAAAACCTTATGCATTTTATGCAAAAGACATACTGTAGGACAGTTACAGTACAGAAAATATAAGAAAAGAAATGTCAAATTAAAAACAGGTCTTTTAATTCTCTCAGACTACTAATGGGAAGAAGTTGTTTAGAGTACATACAGTATTTATGAAGCTACCAATGTCACGATTATTAGATCAACATGATGCAGTTTTTCATATCCCCTTGTACAGCTATATTCCATAGTGCATGCTTTGGTTCTGCAGGCAGGACTGCAGAGCATTCACGTTTTGCTCACATCAAGAACAAACAGTGAAAAAAAAAACAAAAAACAAAAAAGGCGCCTCATCTATACCAAATGGAGAAGGACCTCTGTTAAAATGTCCATCAGGCCCTGACTCCATACTTTCTTGTGCCTGGGGGGACTATCCCAGGAACACATTTTGCCAAAGTTCACCGGAACACGCCTAGCTTGGTGAGCCAGCAGCCAGACCCCTGTTCACTGCACAGCAGCCCCCTTGCTGTGGCCGGCACGTCCCTGAGCGGCACAGGGGGTTTGCAGCTGGGCTGTAAGAGGCCTCTCAAGTTTTGCCCCAGTGACTCAACCCGCTGCCAGGCCCCTACTGACCCCCGAATACATGAAAGTTCAAGTCCAGTTTATCTCAGCTTACATCTTCACGTGAACCCCCAGTCAGGTTCCCATCTTTCCAGTTCAGAAGAGCTAAAACATAGCAGGTGGTCACATGGGAAATTGCCATGTTGCTTGGCCTATGTTACCTTCTCAGTCAAGGCTGTTAAAACAACCGTGCCAGTGAGCAAGAACCTTCAGCAAAACAAAGAAACTCCAAACCCCTCTGGCCACATGTGTAAGTAAGTCCCCTACAATGAGATGTTAATATGTACAAACAGGTTGCAGTGACCTGCTTGCAGTAAGCAAAAATGTGGAGCTTCAGCCAGGGTAAATTTTGAATGTGTTCAGCATTCAGATCAGCTTAATTGCACAACTGTCACACATACATTGCACTGGAACTTGGATCACTTCTTTTAGAGACTGGAGGAGAGAAAGGCATGAACTGAGAACACAAATGCTGTCCGTTAGAAAAAGCCACATTATGGGAAAGGAGCTCCATATGACATAGAAAGCAAAGTTTGCACAAGAAAAAGCAGCGTGCTGAATTTTGTATTTATAAATAGCTAAATGAGACACACACACAACAGTGGCCATTTTATTAATCTTGTCACTTTACAAACGGTGACCATTTTCACAGATGGAATGCACGAAACTTTCCAAAATGGAGAACATCAGGAGGATGTGTTACTTTTCTGAGAGAATTGTAAGGAGAAAATCCCTTGGAATAAGAAAAGAAGGGGTGGAGACAGGTGAAGAAAATGGGAAAATTAAGACAATGACTGAAGATTGTACAAGGTTTTGTTAAAAAAAAATTAAAAAATCCAAGTGTAAAAGTATGGTTAAAAAATAACAATCAACTTTAGTTTGTACAGCTTTAGTGACTCTATTTACTCCATAGGTCATCAGGTAGACCAAGAAAAACATCCCTAGAATCCCAGTTTGTGTGGCTACTGAACCATTCCACAGCAGTGATGGGGGGCACACTCTGCCCATCAGTGCAGGGGCTGGGTGAGGACAGGGATGCAGACCATGTGTCAAAGTCTTGAGCTGGACGTGGTGCTTGTGTAATGCTCCCCCACTCAGGCACAGACACATGCATGCACAAGTGCCACTGCTCCCCCAGAGATGCTGTTCACAGACTCTTGAATTTCATAACAGAAGTGGACAGGTTGTGATTAACTATTGATGAGTTTGCCATCCTAACTGAGCATTATCCTCTGATCATTCGCAACCTTTTGTTTGACAACGGATGCCTTATAAAATCTTTATGCATCACTTAGCTAGTCTTGCTCTCTCTTTTTTCTTCAGAAATATAATTGCCCTGCTTTTCTCCATTTTCCTAAAATATTTTTCTCCAAAGTTTTGAAGGGAGTATTGTATGAAATCTGCAGAACATCTGAATAAACTCTCTTGCTCACTCATGCTTCTCTTAAGCATATACGGAGAAATATATATAGGTAAGTGTGATGAAAAGCATGTAATTTTGTCCATTTGTAACCTTCATTTTAAGGCTCTTTGTTCTAACACACATGCGCGCACAAACATTCGCACACATATACAAAGGGTTTCTTCAATCAGAAAGTCCTCAGTTTCCATAAACAGCCTCAGAAACAGTACAGAATGGGTGACCTGTAGGCCTGCTGGAGCTCATGCTTGCAGGTAAGATAATTCGACTGCTCCCACCTTCATCAGTGCCATGTGCATATGGACTTGACAGGGATGCAGAACCCAGGCTCAGCCTTTACACCTCTGGCACAAACAGGCCTCAGGAACTTGTCTGCTGGTCTCACTCTTACAGGTTCTGTGACACTCAGAAGGGAAAGGAGGGAAAAGATGACCTTTGACCAGTAAAAGCCCTCAGTATATTTATAGTTGGTACTGTCACCTTTGTTGCAGCAAACATCAAACTACCATGTAGTACTGGAGACAGTATCAGCATCAGGAACCAGAAAAGAGGCACTGTAGCCCATTAGTGCCATGAATTGGTTCAAGGACATGAAAAACAATTATGAACCCCAAAATGTCTGTGTTTAGGTCCCCCAGTCTTGGGCTTTGCCTGAAACCTGACTTTATATTGTTTGGTGCTGCACTGGCCACCAGCACCAGCCCAAGACTCATAGGAACACATGGTATCTGGTGTTATGATTTTGGCATGGGAACTCTGTTGACCCTGCAAAGAAAGCATGCTTCAGCTGCTTCTCTGCCTACTTGAATTTTGAACTGCTATTCAGCACTCAGTGCACAAGAAGAAGGGAGTGGCTGAAGCCAGTTACACTGGCCTTCATGCATTTAGAATTTCTTGAAATGTAGCACGTGCTCCCTAGCTACTCGGCTGTCAAACTCCCTATTTCCTGATGACCTTATCTAAGAAGCGCTTCTGGAGCCTGCACTTCCCTGTACTTCTGTTAGTGTTCTTGTCAATAAAGGATAAATCAGAAAAAATTCCTCCTTGTATGGGGGAGGTAGGTTGTGTCTCAGATGCATTTCCTTAACTCTTTACAGAGGTTCACACTGACCTCAGCGAGAGATGTTCCTGTCATGGCAGAAAGGTTATCTGGAATCGGCATTCACCCTAGGAACATGAGAGCATGGCAGTGCCCTGAAATTTGGCAAGGGATGGGCCAAACCAGAAGAAGAAATGAGTGCTCAGCCTATTTACCACTGAACTGATGCAGCAAAATCTGTAGCAAATTCATACAAATATTTCTAGCAGGCACGGTATGGCTTATGCCAATACAAAGCAATTAGTTGCTACATAAGCAGACAAAAGTGCCGTCACAGACAGTATTTCTCAGCTGACCTTTTGTTAAGAAGCCATCTTGTTACTGTCTACCTGATAGCTCAGTAGAGCAGCCAGTGGCAGCCTTGGGCTTCCCAAAGACAAATTGAAGCGCTTCCAGATGGGACTTCCCTTCACTCACTGCAGATGTATGTGTGCATGTGTGTGTGTGTCAAGGAACAGGGAGGAAAAGCCTGATTCTTATACTCAATTTCCCCTTCACAGGGGATAAACAGGCAATTACGCATCCTTTTATATTTGATGGCCAAGTGCTGAACTTGAAAGCACACTATTAGTTTGTGTCCCTTCAGGGCCAGTGCAATAAGTAGCCAGGAGAGCTGGGGCTAAGGAAGAGAGGGTGTTGCCTGCTGTTAGTGTGACAGTCTTGTCAGCAGCATTCACATTACTGGAAGGTAATAAAGTGACAAGTAAGTTATTAGAAAGATATGAGGTGAAATTGAACTGAAGCTTCTTTCTGCTCAGCTCAGTTTTTTTTTTCCTGCTTTGTAATGGGCCACTATTTGTTACAAACCAAGCCTTGTCTTGAGATCTTATATAAAAAAAGAAATATTTATTCTTTGCAGGAAAGGTCACATGAATTTACAACATCACACTTTAAAGGAGAGGAATGGGAAAATAGTTTTATGACAACTACAGCTGCTATTTAAAAAAAAATACAGTGTCATCATAATGAACAATAATACTGGCAAAAGTCAGAGGGCTTGTCAAAAACATGTCCATTTTTTAACCCTTTGGTGGTTCAGAACTGTTTCCATTTCAGTGCCAGTGCCAAACATCAGAGTAACAGTATTGGGATACATGATTAATATCTTAATCAAAATTCAAATCTGTCATTCCATATCATGACTTGACCAGAGAAGACAAGCTGCATAAGACTTCTTAACTATAGACTCAAGGTTACATTACTTACATAAAAAAGTTGCTGCTTCACCCTGTTACAGGCCGTTTTAAAGGCAGTGATAATGCTGCTTGGCAAGAAGAGACAGAAACCATGGGACTGGAACAGACATGTACTTGGGCAAACATGTGCGTGAAAGGTTCAGTCCATCATATGATGTTGTTCTGCTCATAACGTAAAAGTGGGTATGGAAAAGAGTTCCTTTTATGTCCCTACAGGAGGAGGGAAAAAAGCCCAACTCATCATGTGGTGACAGCAGGATATGCTGATGCTTATCTAGCAAAGTAGCACTACAGTCACTGTTTTGTTGAGTTACTATAGCAGCAAAGTAGCGACATAAGGAAAAAAACCCCTAAGAAGGAACTGACATATACCAGCTGCCATCATGTGTCTGCCACTCACTTTTTCCCCACAGAGAACTCCTGATGCCTTTTTGCCCTTAGTAGACACCTTTTCTTCTCTTTTGAAATAAAAAACAGTATTTCTTTTAAGACATTTCAGAGAGAAAAGTGACAAAAAACATTCTGGGGACAGAAAGAGTAAACTGTTCGCATAACTGACACAGAAAATTTAGAAGACCATGTGTGTTTTCCTAGATCAAACACTTTGCCTCACTTATTCCTTCTCCTTCTACCAATGATGCTGTGAAAATGTCCCACAGAATTTAAGTACAACTACATTTCTGAAAAGATGTCCTGTTTTCTGATGGCAGTTGACATCTCTAATGACTGAAAAATGAATCCAAACCAACCACTTTGATTTTAAAGCATCATAACACATTGAAGGAGAAATTTTTAGAACTCAGTCTCTGATCCTCTAAATGGTTCCTATCTATGGAACAGATCAGACCTTGAATCATTATGTTTCTGAGCTTTCCAGATACCCACACAGCTCTTTGTCTTGCTGCATAGGCACATTCCTATTCCATATAATTAGCTATGCTAGATCCTTAACTGTATTAATTAAGAAAAGTAAAACTCAGAGAAAACTCAAGTAGATCCCTGCAGCCTCTCCTCCTCTGTAATACTGGACCAGATAAATAAACATGCTGACCTTCACTTGCAGCTACTTTATTGTTTAGATTCTGGCTCTCCTCTTTTTCCTAAATAGAGGGAGAAAGGGAGGGAGGGAGGGAGGGAGGGAAGGAAGGAAGGAGGGAAGGAAGGAAGGAAGGAAGGAAGGAAGGAAGGAAGGAAGGAAGGAAGGAAGGAAGGAAGGAAGGAAGGAAGGAAGGAAGGAAGGAAGGAAGGAAGGAAGGAAGGAAGGAAGGAAGGAAGGAAGGAAGGAAGGAAGGAAGGAAGGAAGGAAGGAAGGAAGGAAGGAAGTGAATCTTTTAAGGTGTACAAAAGATTAGATTAGATCTTTACTAACACCAGCTAATTAGTCCTCACAGGAGCACCCTTATTGGAAAGATCATGTTATTATTCATCATATTTTAACATACTGAAATGCAAATAGGTAAGTGATGTGATCTGTTCAAGACAAAACAGTGAGAAGATGCCACCAGTGGTATTAACATTCAGTTCCTGGTTCTTCTGCTTTAACTGTGCTATTTTCCTTCCAAATTGTTTCATGTTGGTTTTATAAAGATACCTAGTGATTAACCAGTACATGGTTAATCACATGCTTTCCTAACTCACCTCCCCAAAAGAAAAATGCTTAACACCCTCCAGACAAGTAGCTTCATTTCTAAAGGAGGTTCAGTATGGATAGTTATTTCTTAAATGTAAACAAAGCCTTTTTAATATTTACAGAAAAATACACCGTGAATAAAGAAAAGAGTGAAACAATGTGGAAAGAATGACCACAATAAATATAAGAACCAAAGAAGGAACAAACTCCATGTAAAATGAAGAGTCTCTTTCTCCAACCTGGTGTAATTCTTGTAAAAATATTTAGACTGACAGGTTTGGAAACTGAAGGGATGGCCACAAGTTTGTGATGGCATAATCAACTGCATGCTTATCTTGTCACACCACTACAGCCATGCTCTGTGATGGGTACATGAGCTGTTGGGTTGTTATGCTTATTGCAGTCTGGTTCACTGCTGAGATCTTCCAGAAATGTACCTTCTGTCAATAAAACCAAACTTCTATCATACAGTGTCTTAAAGGATTTTTCAGATAACTTCAGATGATACAAGTTTCACCACAGGAACAATTCTGATAAATACAGACTCTCATAGAAATTCTTGGTAAGTAGGAAGGAGGGAGATGCCATTCAATTCAATGTAAGTGTATGTGCCATTGTAAAACAAAGGCTGTTCTGACATTAGTATCACTAGCACCAAAGAAACCACTTAATTCACCTAGAAGTAACTGTGAGTAATATTCTGTCCACAAAATGCTGATTATATTTCCTACATGGCTTAAGCAAAGTCTGAATGAAGTTTAGGATGCCATTAAAGTAGGATTGCAGAGCTTCTGCAAACGGTTTTTGGATGCTTATCCCTGCTTCTTTACTTTTTAGAATGTCCTATTTAATTTTTTGTACTAAGCAGTTTGGTTTTTTTTCTATGTAATTCATCTGCTGAATTTGTCTACTAATGATGTTTAAGTTTCCAAAAAGTTTATCAAAACCATTTGACATCTACCATAATAGAGTGAAATGAGATTGCAGAACACTGATTCATTCAGTGAGCAATTATTTGTATATCTCAAATCTGTTTTTCATTAAAAATTGTGTTTATTTTTACCATACATACTACAAAACAGTGTTTGTTTTTTTTTTCTGTAGATATAATTCAATTTTTGTTATATTTTTAGACATTCTTTTTTGTTTGCTCCTAATAGATTGGGAGGAGGGATGCAAGTGCAGTACAGATAACACTACAAAGGTCCATGTGTTTTAGAAGAATGCACCTTTACTGTTCTGATTTTTCCTTCTCGCAAACACTTGCGCAACATCAAACAAAGTGAACCAGATCTCTCCACTAAATTTAACAAGGCAAAGTATTTCAGACTTTGAGGAAAAATAATAAAGATGAAAGAAAAAAAGTCAGTGAAACTGATCAGCTTTTTGATATATAGGTTGTTTTTTGTTTGGTTTGGTTTTTTTTGTTAAACCAGAAGGTAAATTTTTCTTACAGTTTCTGTGGGATCTACAAATGTTTTCAGGGCTTCATCGGTGTACAGAATCAAAAAATGATCAGAGGCTTGTAACCCATAGGAACGTAGTGAGAATTCATTTAGAAATAATTTTCTTTTATTTTCTACAACTGGAAATATTGATTTATTAGCTATTGAATCCTACCTTTGGAAACAAGAATACTGAAATGCATAAGGAGTATTAAAAAAAGGAAATCTTATATTAAGATTTTCCTCTAGAAACATAACAGGAATTAAGCACTCAAGTGGATATAAAGGTAAGAATAATCAAAATGCACAGCAAATAAAAACAACAACAAACTGAAACAATGGAGCATTTCTGATTCTTGGCTAAGAAGAACCATGTTCTGGGTCAGTAAATACAGAAAAGGAACACATTCTCACTGAAGGAATATTTTATTGTATTCTGAAATACCCCTTGGATTTTCCTTTGTTTGTTTTTGTTTTTGTAAAGAAAAGAGTCTACAACATACTCTAATGGTTTTGGCTGTAGACTGAACTTAAGTAAATACCATCACTCAGTCAGTATGTTGTGGTAACTCAGGCTGCCAGTGTGGTTTACCAGCTCAAGCAACACGTGTAAACACTGGAAACAAAAAAGATTCAGAGGACACCCTCTCTTTCTCAGCTGCTTGCTCCTTCTCCCTCTCCTGTTCATGCTTGCTCTTTTGCTCACTATCTTTCTTGGACTTTCATTATTTTCGGAAAAACCATGTGGGTGAAACACAAAACATTAACATTAACATAACTAGAGATCCTTTTTTTTCTGGCCTCTTATTTTATCCAAAGGGAATGTTACCCAATAAAAAGTCCAGCATATGTTTTCAGAGCTTCTAAGTGCTTCTGCTATTAATTTCCTTTGATTGCTTCTATAAAACATGCCTTAATCATTCTACAGCACTTTCCATTGCAAAAAAGACAACTTTACAGAACAACATAGGTAACATTATTTCCCTGTTCCTTTTTTTTTTTTTTTTTTTTTTTTTTAAAACACCACAAAAAATCCAGGCCATAGTAAGAAGCACACAAAATTATATTCATCTTTGTTCCATGACAAGTAGTATCAGCATTTATATCCCCAAATATTATGCATGTTTGACCAAAAAAAAAAAAAGTTTCCACTGATTCACATGACACAACTCTGGTTGTTTGTTTTTTCTTTCAAATAATGTAGTATATAAGGAATAAAGATGCACTATTGTTTCTAGTAATAATTGGCACTTGAAAAAAGCACCAGGAATTCTGTATTTCACTTTACACCTTTTCCCTCCCCAGTATTTTTTTTTCTGTAGTCCAAAATCTACAGCTGTGGTTATGGTGAATAACTACATTTTCTTTTTTCAAAACGTGTGCAAAGTTGGCACTTTTGTATTAACACTAAACACTAATACTCTTTGTTTGGCATTCATGCCCTCATACTGACCAGACCACTTTTATCTAAGTGTATTTTTTTAAAGACACTTACTGAAAATATGGCAATAGTTTAAGAAAAAAAAAAAAGCATGGATATTATTACACATCCCCTTGTAGTGTACGAAAAAGTGCATGACTGGAATTATGTAATAGTACAAGACAAAAAAACTGTATCAGATCAGGTGCTGTAAAGCATGCCAGCACCTCTTTATTACTTATATCTAGCAGGTAGTTAAAACAAGACCGTGGTTCTTTTAAAAATGTGCATTAAAGCTAACATAAATGAGTAGAACTAGCCAGCAAACTATTTTTCCTGCTTATCTAACAGCTGAATGTAACTGTAAAAATTAAGCAAAAAAATGAGAGTTAAACCACCATCAATACAATTGTTTTACATCATAGGCCTGTCAAGGCTCAATATCTATATACAAGTGTAACAGCCATGCTTAGTAGAACGTTATCCCCAATGCTTAGAAGACACAAAGACAACTAAGTAGATTGTTTTTTTTATCTTTTTTGTTTGTTTGCAATTTTTTTGTTTTGTTTTGTTTTGTTTTTGTTCTTTTTCTTTCAGGTAAAAGTCGTGGGTAGAACAAATTGTCTCTTTGGAGATAACCAAGAACATTCTAACAGAAGTAGGGACAACTGCAAGTTTTCTGTGGGGTTTTTGTTGTGTTTTTTTTTTGTTTGGTTGTTTTTTTGGTCATGAAGGGTCTCTTCCCCCAAATTAAAAATCCCACATTTTTGTGTCTATCAAAAAATAAAATTAAAAAAAAGGAAAAAACTTAAACCAACAAAGGGGAAAAAGCACCTGGTGATTCTTTCTTTTGTTAAAAAAAGAAAAGAAAAAGATTATATATATATGTATATATATATATATTTATATATATATATAAAGGGAGACTGTATATGGCAGTTCAGATGTGGTGGGCCCTCTCTGAGAGCTGGCATTATGCTGTGTCCATCCTTGAACTAATCTACTGAAGTAAAGGGAATGTTTTTATGCAGATTAGGGTTCTGACTATGCCGGTTTCGGCTACGGACAGAGGAGAACATCATGTTGCACCCAGGGACTTTGCATTTGTGCATCTCTCGCAAGTGCACCGTTTTATAGTGCACTCTGAGGGTTCCCTTGTTGCTGTACATTTTGTGGCAAATGTTACACATTATCCCACCGTTGCTCACCGAAACACTGTTGAACATGAGGGATCCTGGGACATCGGTGCCCATACCTACAGCTAAGGCAGGAGCATCTGCTTTGTGGGCAGATTCCCCACTGTCACTTGCCCCATCGACGTCGTCCAGGAGAATGCCCTCATCGCTTCCTGCATCAGATTCTCTTGAGGAATGGATACTACTGCTGGACTGGATGCTGGAGGTGGTGCTCAGGTCTAGGACCATATAGTCTTCCGACATGCCCCTGCTGTACCCATTCATATGGGAATCCTCAGTACCAGCAGGCGAGGAAGTGTCTTCCCTTATGTCAAGCCCCATCTGATGCTGTGCTCCATATATCTTCACCAAAAATTCATCACGAAGGTCCTTACTAAGAGAAGGCTGTGAGGTGTCCAGGCCCATGTCATCCAGTTCTTTGGTCAACAGTTTACGGTGCAGGTTTATGTTAGCACTGTGTCTGGGAAAGGAAGAGGGAAGGGAGAAAAGGAAAAATGTACAGTATTTTTGATTAAACATACAGTCATCAAGCACCAAATATTGATTTATCAATAAATTATCATAAAAATATCCCCTATCCATGTTTCTTGGAAAATTCAGTCTTGTTACAAGTGAACTGATTGCAACACAAAAACCAAAACAAGCAAATTAACCCCCCACCCTGTATTGTTTTGCTTTTCAGCTACTGCTCCTCAACATTAGTTCCCAGCAGCAGCTATAGCCCTTTTATTTGATGCATTAGCACAAAATGCAAAATGCTCTTCTTAGCTCCTGAATCCCTGCTGGCTTTCCTAAAAGCCTTCCTTCAAGAGAAAACATAATTAATATATGGGATGTCTCTGTGTGTTTGTATTTATGTCTATGTCTAGATCCATATCCTTATGTATTTATACATACATATATAAAAATATATTTTTAATCTATATATGTACTCATATAAATGTGTACGTGAAATATAAGAGGCAAAAATAAAGGCAACTGAATGATACATAGTCAGAGGCCCTGATTCTGATAAATTATTTCTGGTGTAAAGGGATTCAGAATCAGACCAAACCAAGATGGAGAAGACTTGAAGGGTTTAGGAAGACAAGTCTCTGAAATCTACGTGTAAGTTTCTGACAATCTTAGCCTAAGTGACTGGTTCCATACTTCTGGGAGGGCACTGCTGCTCCCCCCTGTACTCTTCCCAGTACTGTGTCTGATGCACTGCTGACTGGCCCAAGCAGTGCAATTTCCAGTAAAAACCTTACTAATGTCAATGAGAATTTTGCCCCAAATCACCCAAAACAGTTACACGTGGGCTTTTGTTTAGATATATGAAGAAGTCACTGGGGGTGCATCAGAGAGGCTGGAAATGCTGTCACTGATGTCAGTAGTCTTTGGACCAGATCCTAAGAGCCATGGGTTAAAATATTCGTGTTTTACAGGATCTGGGACTGTGTTCTCAAGAAATAAAACTCTACATTTTCAAACAATGTAAGCCTTTGGGTTAGTAACTGTGTAATACAGCATATTATTTTAAATTCTGCATTCTACTCTCCACTTTTGACATTTGCTTTATTCATCCATTGCAGTAGAACCTCACTGATTTGCAATAGTGTCAGGAAACTCTTTGAAAACTGCATTTTCTGAATTAACAGCGCAACCAACAAACATGACAGACATCAAAGACCTCTGACCACAGAACATGCTCGTTTTATTGAAGTGCTTAATAATATGAAAGCAGTATAAAGTTTTCAGAATCAGAAAACTTTATGGTTCAGTATTCAGAATGTGCACCATTGCTGAGGAAACAACAAATATTTTTCAGTTTCCTTGGAGAGTGACTGGTTTTTCAAGTCAGTAAAAAAGAATTAGCGAAGTTCTACTGCGCAACAATCTTTGCAAGCTAAGGACCCAAACCCGCAATTTACAACATGCAGACTCACCAGTCTGTCTGCCCATTATAAATTGCAGATCAGAGCCCAAATGTAGGAGGGAGAAGAAAGAAAGGGGGTGGGCGTGGGGCAGGGAGGGGGCAGAGGAGGGAAACAGGGAGAAGAGAGAGAGAGTTTTAACATAGGAATACTTCAATTTGCAAAAAAGCACTAGGTATAAAATTGGAATGGGAAGACATTACAATGATCAAATATTTACAGACATTCAGGTCCTATAGTAACAGATAAGGAAGAAGAGGGAACAATAGCTAATAGCAATATTTCCTTATTGGAAGCTTTTGTTTTAAGAAACCCTTTGAAACATACCTCTCAACGAACTGAAGTCCCAAACATGGTACAGCAATACAATGCAGATAAATAAAGAAAATGCAAATGGAGTAAGATTAAATTGATGCGGCATTAGTTTCAGTAATTTTCTATCATTTACTTTGAGATTCATCTGTCTGTTGCACATAACTTACAGGACTAAATACAAAAAATAGCAATAGAGCGATCCATCCCACTCACCTGCAAATGCAGGTTCTCTTACATAAAACTGATACTGAACTGCTGTTTAATTGAATAGTGTCTGTTTGGGATGCAATTATTCCAGTAAGGAGGAGTCTAGAATGGAAAATTTCTCTCCTAATGAGAGACAGTTGAGAGGTATGAGCAAGGGCAGAAAAAAGTGGAGAGTATTCCTTGTTTTTCTCCCACATGGGAAATACTCCTTTCACAAGCAAGTACAGCACCATCGCTTTTTTGAGGCTAGAAGTGTAATTATGCATATCCCCACACTGCACTTAGGAAGGCTGAGCTTACCTTGTGATAAGATCAGCTTTCTAATCTTTTGCTAAATTGAGATCACAAAAGAGAGAGAGAGAGAAGAGAGGAGAAAAGAGAAAGAAAGGGGGAGGGGGAGGAGAGAGAGAGAGAACAAATTCACATTCCAGTCCAGACATATCTGGTTTAACAAAACAAAACAAAACAAAACAAAACAAACAAAAAAAATTCAAGAGCAAAACAAAACAAACCACCAAAATAAAATAATATCTGAAGCCAATAAAATACAGACTTTAAAAAAAGTCTTGACTGCGAATCTGGTTTTTGTCAGCTGTAATCTCACTTCTACTGTTGTCCTGATGGACACTGATTCAATCACACAAGATGAAAAACATAAAGCAAATTAATCAAAGCATATTCACAGCATCCCCATTATCCTCCACAAATGAGTTCTGAACAGATGCATGCAGTGTGCACATACATGAATGATAAACAGTTGTCCTGGCAGTCCCTTGTCTTCCTGGTGTCAGCTGCTGTACAACTCCATGTTAAGTCACTAACTGCAGTACAGGAAATGCTTACTGTGAAGGCCTGTCCACACTGACCAGTGTTATTGCATGACCATAAAAGCTCATTTGTGCCTATCATCATAATCCTAACTGTGAACTACTCATAAAGCACTCATGTTTTTACTTCTTATAATTCCTCCCCCTTCTCTGCTCCCCTCATATGGGAAATTGCTGCAGTGTAGAAACTAGTCTGGATAACTGTAACTGTTGTTTCCATGCATTTGTGCTTACTATTTCCTTGGTTTGCTGCTGAGAAAAACAGCAGACAGGCATGCGGTGAAAATAACTTCAGCATTCATTGAATGAAGAGATAAGAATAAATTACCACATTAAAGAGGGGCCACGGAGCCCCAGATGGACAGAGGCCATTCTGAGAAAGACCAGTGTAAGGATGCAAACCCTGCTAATGCTCTGATAAGAAGAGATGCCTCCCTTATTTAATTCTCACTTACAGCAGTGGCAATCAGTAATCTAGTTAAAGGATGTACCAGCCCATAATATCTGTCAGGCAAACGATGTGCAGAAATGTGTGGACCAGTTCTGGCACTCTGCTCAGTAGTGTCCCTTTTCCGCTGTCAGCAGTACTGTTGGATTCTCCTAATATAATTACACTGACTTTTATTCAATTAAGTGCCATTCCTAGCTTTAAAAAAAAAAGCTACTTTATCAATTGATTCAGGTGTAATGCAATAATAAAGATGAACTCATGGCAGTGCATTAGCTCTGCTGTTCATAACTTCTGAACATAGGTTCATTCATAGCAGTCGATTTCCATTATGCAACCACAGTTCAAAAGAATTGATTTTTTTACATTCATTTCTTAATCTATTTCACTTGTGTTTAATACTCTCCCTAAATATCATATGCAAAAACATTCTGGTAGGGTTGAGAGGAAAGAACTGCGAGAAAAAAAGTTAATTTATTTGGACACTGAAGTTTTGAAATCTTATGACAAAACTGAAGTTAGGGAGACTAAAACCTTGTTAGAATCAAGAATTCTGTGCACTAAGGGTATTAGCAACACACATGTCCAGTAGCTGAATGATCGTCAGCATAGGAGGAAGAAAAGTATGTTTTCATAGAAACACCAGTATAGAGTGCTTGGAGCCTGATGCTGCACCCCTTTGCTCTCTGCTACAGAACTAAAAGGAGCATTGCACCTGCAGTTTCTACACTGTGGCACCTGCAGTTTCTTGCTTCAGCTGTTGTTCCCTGATGCTATCTACAATGCCACTAGCCCTCCATCCACTGAATACTACTCACAGGTATGTGTAGCCAGTGTTCCCTGAGTAAGCTGAGACATAGCTTGGGCAGAGTGATTTACACCAGAGCATGATCACTGCCGTCAAGCAGGCAGAAAATCATGAAGCAAGACACCAAACACAGCTGAGCTTCAACTTGTCACGGCTCCACTATCCCTTGTACCTGAGCTAGCTAGTTTAAGGCCATCCTTGGCATCCTTTGCACTGCAGTTGCTGCTATATCTGCAGGGAAAAAGCCTTACAGAACCAAAATGAATGGCAGACGTATATATAAGTATAGGAAACACAACATATTTGACCTAATTAAATATTTTAATGACTCTGGACTTCTTAGACTTCCAGGCAGAAGAGTTTAACCAAGGCATATCTCACTGAGCTCCAGTTACTAGATTTATTCCATCCTAGAAAAAAACCTAGGGGGTGAAAATACTATTTGGGCCAAAGAATGTCCAAAAATCTGTTTAGGTCTGTACTATGTATTATATACCCTTAAAAATATGTTTTGATATGTATTTTGCTGTGGCAAGGAACTTTTAGCAAAGCCTGGTGTATTTCAGGAGGCCCAGAATTTCTGATCTTTCCACATAATTAACATTTCTTATTTCAAGTTACTATTCACGAATTAGACTCATGGCAAGCAAAAGTGTATGGAAACCCTCATTAGAGTGAATTCAGCCTTCTGAATTCAATGATCATAAAAATGGATCAGTGCTGCTGTTAAGGATGGTAACAATAATGATGACACGCATTAAATCTGTGGTTCTGGTGAAGTGGCAAGGGTACTTCACCTCCCAGTTCACCACTGCCCTTACAGACAGGAATTACGGTAGCAGTGAAATGTAGCACATATGGCAGCCCTCTGACTGGGCATGATCCCACTGGTGGTACTATTTTCCTTTCCTTGTGAAGTTCATGGAAGTGTTCTTCCATAATTAAAATTCATTGTCAGTTCCACTCCACCTACTACTAGCAAGCTCCTCTAGTGAGAGATGCACTATGCATCAACAGAAGAAAGGGGATTATAAACCTAGGAAATATGGTCAATTAAACGTACATGCCATTTACACAGATCATAAATCCAGACTGGGTTCTCTTCAGCAGTTTCTTTCTACGCTTGCCAGTGAATCTGATTTTGGTAATTTACTATCCAATTGTTGGAAAGAAAAATGTAATGGCCACTTTATTTTAGTTTATTTTTATTTATTCAGTCTTTTTATTTATTTTTTAAGTGATTGAGAAGGAATTTGTCAGAAAGTAGAATTTGTCCTGACATAGAAATTGGCATGAATTCTATGCATGACTCAAGCCCAACTTCGGATGCACCCATGGCTGTAGTCCTGTCTGCTCTAGCGCAAATCTCATCTCTGATGCACAAAGCAGAGTTAGGGGATTTGGATGATCAAGAGTACTCTGCTTATTTATACTTAAGTATTATACAGAGCACAATATCAGCTGCATGACAAACTGCATTGAATATGCTGCTCATGGTTTGGGGCAGGGCATGTTGCAGAAAACTAAATACAAAGCATTATTTTCTTAATGTTCTAGCAAAGGAAAAATATAATAACACTTAATTATTAAGGGGATAAGAATAAAAGAAAGTGAGAATGAAACAGTGGCATAATTGTTAGGGCATTTCTACCCATTTTTCCGGCCCCTGATGTAGTCAGAGGGAAAGGCCAAGCCAACCAAGGTCCCAATTAAATGTCCCAGCTATTGGCCCCTTGCTCCTCTTTGGATGATTGTAAGTGACAAAGTTTCCTGATGAAAATCTAATTAAAACATCAAAGCATATGCTATTGTTCATTAAAACTAAAAAATGAATAATTTCAATATCTCCAGTTGTATCCCACTAAATCCTTTTTTCCTATAAGCCAGTATCCCAACCTCTTATACTTCAAATGTTCTGAAAATGCATTTTCTGGCAAATACATGATTTGTCAAAGTAATACCACCCTGCCCTATCATTCTAACGCTGCAAAGAAGTCAAAGACAGGAGGTCACAGCAGGAGTCAATCAGTCTTTGAGCAGCATTGCTTTAAGATACAATAAGTGATCTCAGCATTAAGTTATAAAATGAAATTATATTTAGAGACTTAATGCATTAAAAGTAAAAATTAAATTATTGTCTATTAAATGCTGTTCTTTCTAAGGAATTGTAGAATTATTTGTTTTCAAGAAGACAGAAGCTAATAATGGGTTATGAAACCTGAAACTGCACAATCTTCAGCAATTTGAAGAACGTTCTATTAAAAAAATCAAAGGCCAGGACACATCTGTCTGGTGGAAGTAACTGCTCAGGTTGTACAGGCCCCATACAAGCTATCCTCCTGCCACACTTAGTTTAAAACTAAACTCTGTCAATCTGGTTTAAAACATCAGGAACAATGAAACTTCTGTTAAATCTCACATGAGACTTTTCCCACACCTATCTTCAGCCCAGTATTTACCCTACATTTTTACCTACAATAAAATGTTAAAATTCTCTTTGTTTATTTCACCTCAAAGACTGTCAAGTAAGATTTAGTATTTTGTTTAAAAAAACCACATAATATTAATTACTAACAGTTTCCTAATATGGCAAATTATTGTGGTCTTACCTCGATTTCATGTTCCTTTCCCGCTTATTTAAGCCTGAAACTCATAGAAAGGCTCAGGTATGTTAACATAACTGAAAGTATACTCAGAATGTTATGATTTCTCAGAATCTCTGCAGATTGAAAGTGCTGAGTTTCATGCAGCTAAAATCAAAGAACTAGAAAGTAAGACTCTGGGTAAATACAACAGTGCACATACTTATGACACAATATATGGCCTTAATTCTGATACTTCTTGAAGAAGGAAGCAGCAATCATTTCCCTCATTTACTTAAGAGAGTCAACAATAAAACAGTTCCTGGAATTTAATTAGTAATGAAAACTTTTAAAGAAATAATTTTCTCAGTTACTGTTCTAATTTTGCTACTGTCAGCAGTCTTTGATACAGATGGTGCTTTAGTTTTTTAGCGTGGTTGGGTTGTTGGGTTTTTTTGTTTGCTTGTTTGTTGTTGTTGTTGTTTTTTTGTTTGGTTTGGTTTGGTTTCCAATTAAAAAGAAAATAAACCCATCAATCTAAGCAAAGGTAATAAAAGTATGAAAGCCTGATCTGACCTAGATGATAAAATTCACATTTATCTGAACAGGGCCCAGGTTTCAGTCTGCATGCTAGCATTTCCATGCATTTGATCATGTTTAGTTTGCCTCTAAATGTAAGCAGAAAAGCAGGGATAGGGACTAGACTTTAGAACAATGAGTGAAGACAGAATACTACTCTACCCAATGAAATCATGGCATTTCTACATGAACACTTGGCTAACAACATCAGGTCTTGAGGCTTTAAATCACATAGAATCTGAAAAATATTAACCTTTCATAGGAAGAAAATCCAAAAGGTAAAATACAGTTCAGCACCTATTAAAAAAAGTAAAAAAACAGTGCTTATTAAATGCAGGAAATAAAGTACAAGCAAGTTCTCGCAAATTAAAGATGTGGAGCCCAGTCATTTCAATCCCTTTCAATATGAAACAAATCACTCACACTGGTCACGAAGACAGCTCCCTCTACACTCAAATTATTCACTTGAAGATAAGCTCCCATCAAACTCTTTAGGGGTTTAACTAATTTACTGCACAGATACGGCACGTCTGTTGTAATAACAGGTAGGATGTATTGGGGTCGACCATTTATCAGAATTAGACTTCTTTTTTCAATTCGCAGTGAATTATGCTGCCTACACTGCTCCTCTTTCTCAGAGCTTCCCATCCCCTTATGGCCCCTAATGTGGCAGGCAAACAAAATTGACAGTCTCATCTTGTCAACAAGGGGTGATTCTCCTGAGAAGCCATTTAACTTTGCAGAGGAAGCAATGTATTAATGTGCCTGTCCCAGGAATGTTAATCATCTTCAAGCTCCCTCTAACTTTGACATGAACAAAATCACCAAATTTGTTTACTAAATGAATCGTAATATGCTAATAAGAGTGCATGACATATATGGTAAAGCCAAACAGATGGTTTGTTCACTCCACTTTGCAACTTTATAAATGTTGTAACTCTGAAGATGTTACTGAGAATGATTGGTTTGCTGGCAGTGGCAAACATGCCTTTTGCATACTTAATCCACAGTTAGAGTCAGAAAACAATTTGTCATTGCTGTGGAATGCATAAAAAATGTTGATGCCAAGATGGCATTTGGGAAGGCACAGGCTAGCCTATTGTGTGAGCAAATACTCAGGATAAATGTGGAACTGGTATCGGAGGGCAGTGTTTGCTACCAAGTAATTTTTAATGTAAAATCTTGATTTTACATTAAATTACAAGAATCTTGGGATTCTTGAAAGGCCCAATAATTCAGTACATACCTGCTGAGGTGTTTAGTGAGATGGTCCTTATGGTGTGAACAGAATTACATTTTCACAACAGCTGTGTGTGCTAAGAAGCATCGAGGTCATGTCACACCCTTAATATATTAGTATTGTTGTCCATTAAAGATCAAAAGATATCACACACACAAAAAAAAAAAAAAAAAAAGGAAATAAAAAGCACAACCACTGGTGTACTTGCCAAAGTTACTCAGAAATTATCAAAATTGTTTTGCAGCATTTCAGCCTCACTTTACTAACTGCCTGGAAGCAAAACAGACTCATTACAAAATAGCCAGCACTCTTCTCTCATATCTGTCCTGGCTGAGAAAATTTAGAATAAAAAGATCTGACAGAATATTTCCTAAGAGAACTAACTCAGTGCAGCAATGTTGCATGCAGAAGAAGATTATAATATGTACAACAAACTCTTTCAATGAAAATTACAGGTGCTCAGCACCACTGACAATCAATCCAACTGCAATAAGCTGTTTCTACAATCTACACGTGCTCTACAGAGAAGTTTATCCCCATGCAGGTGATTCACACAAAGGTACCGCACAGCAGTCATATGATAGGTTATCGTCTCCCATGTGTTGCAGTATTTTGCTGGTCCTTAACACAAGGTGTATTTCCTCTTAAGGAGTATTGAGGCAACATCTAGATAGAATCTGTTGCCAAACAGCATGAATTAACATTTCTTTTCAAAACTAAATCATCTAAATGCTACACAATCTAAGTTTTGTAATCACAAGTCTTCTTCTTTGTGTTATTTTACTGTTAATGTAAAAGACATGTAAAATGTGATAATTTTTCAAGATTTTATGTAAACAATGCCTTCAATTCAATCCCACTCATGAATTTTACTGAGTATCAAGTTCAGTAAATGCAAAAAAGATAACACTTGGCCAGAACAGCTAGCTTTCCCCAATTCTGCTTTGAAAACATTTTTTTTTTCTCCCAGATATTGATGCACAGCAACATGTTATGTCATTATTTGCAATACAAAGTTCTTAGACTCTACTGATTACATTTTAAGTTCAAATTCAAAATAAACCCTCAGATCCAGGGATAGGTTTGCACTATTTCAGGTTCCACATCAAATATGTAAACCATTTATTCTGGTCACAACACAATGATAATTCTCATTCTCACTGCTTTGTTTGTCTAAAAATGCTGGTTTCATTTATATAATACCAGAGGAACTATAAAACCAAACAAAATGTGGCACTTCAACAGGATTCCTCTATTAGTAATTTTACATTACTAAATAAGTACCCTTTTCAGGTCAAGTGATAGCTGATTATCCTATAAACTCACTTCACTGATGTCCCAACTCCTCAGTAATTTCAATCCTCTGAGATTCTTCCATACATACTATTATCAGTGGTTATTAAATTCTCAACTTTTTACCCATCCACAAGAGACTGTGCAAAGATATCTAAGGGAAGCACGAGTTCAGCTTGCTGTCCAAGGATTATTTTGGAAGAAACATTAGCAGCTGTCCCAGCCTGGCGCTTATATCTCATTTGAAACATCTACTCATTCCTGACCAACAAAGAAAATTTCAATAAAGTACTTTTACTGGTTTAACAGCAGTGAGCTCCTGGGATTGTCAAAGTGCTCAGTCTTTCCCGAGGAGAGAAGGAATCAGCAGCTCAAATATAATTAACCTTCCATTCTCAATGCAAACTGCCACGCACAGGAGCTTTGCAGTCTATTAGTGAAGTTATAACGGCCAACAGGCAGAGGCAAAATTGGTCAAAAAGTTGGCTGCTGCTGTCATATTTTTAGAATTATGATTAATGACACTAATAATGTGGATGATTACTGATATGTGTATCTCCTGCAGTTTATCATATTGCACTGGCTGCCTACATCCACAATAAACATGATGCTATCATTTACCTCTTTATTGAAGGCAATCCTTCTCTTGAAGGAGCACATTCTAATTACTTTGTAATGTTTTATGTCTTAAACATTTTGCAGCTCTGGACCTTGCCAACTGCTTCATGTCTACCATTGATTAATTACAGAATGTTTAATCAAAATTTAGAACCTAATGCAGTCATTTATGAGTGTGCTACAGTGCCAAAACAGTTAGGCTGCCGTCCCAAGCTTGGAGAGTGCTGGGTTCAAAATTAAATCCCAGAAATGTGAAAGATGCCAAAGATTTTACCTTTGGTGACTTGAGTTTAAAATCTTACTTCAGTTGATGAATGACAGGCACCCACCCAAAATGAGAGGTCTTTCTTTTGCATGTATGTGTGCTTGCAAGTTCCTATTACATTTTTCTTCTTTAAATGTCTTCATTTTTCCCTTTATCCTATTGCTGCTGCAGTTGCTTCTCAGCTCCTTTACAAGCCTTCCCTGCTGCTAGAGCTCTTGCAAACATCAGTCAAGAGAGTGTAGTTTTGAAGTGGTTAAACAAGTGAAAAATAATTTGCAGGGACAAATACATAGAGGTTTTTTTTTATGTGGATTTTTATGGTACTGTCATACAACCATTCACCGTTGAAGTTAAGTGTTTTTTTAATACCATTACTGAACTGCTGAAATGGATGCTAATATAGCTTGGAGTGCTAATGTCAAATCCTGGTAATAAAAAAGATAGACTGCTGAATGAAATAATTTCAAGTAAAAAATAGAACAAAAGTGCTCTCACTCTCGCTCTCCACTTTTATTGAATTGGGACTGACTGAGCCAATTGCTTTAGAAGTCTGTAAAACACAATTACTAGTGAGCTGACTGACCCAGCAGTGCCCCTTCTGTGACAGAACAGACTAAAAAGGCTGCAGAATTAGTGCTGCTCCCCTATCTAGCTATCAGACCTGAGAGACATCCAGTACAGGATCTGCTATCCTTCCTGACAGGGCCTGCCTCCTTCCCTCATGAAATCTTGATTCTCAGTCTTGCATAATATATAATCTGTGTGCAACTTCTTGAAACAAGGGCTTATTTACCTTTTTGGACTGGAAATCCAAGTTCTCTTTCCATTGTATTTTTAGATCTTTATCTACCAACACAGCTATATATAGGTTTTTCAGTACTCGCATCCACAGACACACACACATACATGTTTGGGCTGTTCTTATTTCCACATTTTGTGTGTTAAACACAAAAGAGCAATATGAGATTTATGGGCAGCAAAATTAACTATGTTCCATTTGTATTTTCAGTTGTAAGTGGCTGAAGTGTAACTGCCTTTTTTATTTTGGTATAATAAAGAAAAGGAGAGAGAGGGAGAAAGAGGGATAGAAAAGAAAAAAACACGTATTGAACTGGAAGCGGGCAAGACTTTTCCCTAGTTAATAAAATAAGCAATAAAGTTTGTAAAGCACTAGAACTGAAATCAGTAACAATGGAAATAACAACTTGTAAAACTTCTAATTTACAGCTTATGTTTCAAACTCATATAGTTTGACAAGGACATACAGCTTAAGGCTTTTTTTTTTTTTTTCTTTCTCTTCCAAGAGAAAGCAAAACCAAAGTGACAGCAAACAATACATCTTCTTACAATCCCTTCCTTTCTTTCTTTCCCTTCACTCTCCTGCATACAAAACGAACCACTTTACATTCATACATAATGTCAACGAAATCCTGCAATCCTGCAGTTTTTTATGATGGTGTATGTTTTTGGCAAATCTAAAACTCTTTCATTTCTCTTCCAGGTCCATTTATATGAAGCTTGCAGGTGCCTTATGGCAAAAATGTTAAATTATTTCTTAGACAGATCTTTTTAAGCAATGCTTTTTAGGGCAAGCTTAAATGTGAAATGAGCTCTTAATTAAAAAAAAACCAACCAAAAAAACAACAAAAAACACCACCAGCACCAACAAAAAAAAACCCAAACCCAACAACAAAAACCACAACAAAACCAAACCAACCAACCAAAAACAATCAAACAAGCAAAAAAACCCCAAAACAAACAAACAAACAAAAAAAACCCAAAAAACGCCCCCCCCCAAAAAAAAATCCAAACAAAACCCCCAAAAAAACACAAGGCAAAGTGCTAATTTAAAAGATTTTGCTGGGAAGTAAGAACCACTACTAAAAGCCTTAGATATTCTTCAGAAGTGGCGTGCTTAAAGCTTCTGTTAGGAAATATCCAGTGTCTGCCACTAAAAGGCCAACATGTGAGGAATCACAGGTGGTACCACACCTGAGATACTCCTGTGTTACCTCAGGTTCTGACACATCAGCTGACCTATCTCTAGTGCCATTTAGAATATTTCATGTGTATCTGCTGCATGTGAATGAATGTTTCTACTTTAGTACCTACAGCATAATATCAGGAATACTGGTACACGATGTGTGGCACAGCTGGCCATCTTTCTTGAAGAGAGGAAAGGACATGCAACTGTCAGTACCACAGGTCAGGATTAAGGGGTATTGAAAAGCTGTGCACAGTGGCTTGCAGCGCACTTGCAGTGCCTAATCAGTACATAATTTCTCCTTGACACTGTTGAATATTTAACTCTTACTGATAACTCTGCCTTTCTTCATTCAGGGTCGCCCTTACATGAGCAGTCAGCTCATGGTTACCTTTCTCCTTAAGTATTTTGAACTGCACAGTTCCTTCTGGCAATTATAGGCTCTACTTTATTAATTTGCTATTACTCCCTGTCATATGCGCTAACCATTAGCAACTTGTGTAACCATGAGAAAATGTCCCAGATTTAGAGACATTGCAGTTTCGGGTTTCTTCTCTCCAGAACCCATAAATTGCCAAATATTCTTTAGTAACATATTTTTACTAAGACGTATTTCAGTACAAGACACTCCCATCTCACCTGTTTGTCGCAAACCTGCCTTCAGGCCAGTGCCATGACCTATCTTGTCAAAAAGCAATGGAATAGGAACAAAATTTAGCTTTGTTTTACTGTATGGATTGCCTGCTTCATAATTCTACTTCAAAAAATACCCATTGACCTCACAAATCATGGGAATGACTGTATCAACTGAGTGGATGGAGTGGAACCGGTTTAGCTCGACAGCATCACAGACAGTGTACCTTCAGCAAGTTTGCTGATGATATCAAGCTGTGTGGTGTGGTTGACACCCTAAAGGGAAGGGATGCCATTCAGAGGGACCTTGACAGGCTTGAGAGCTGGGCCTGTGCCAACCACATGAATTTCAACAAGGCCAAGTGCAAGGTCCTGCACCTGGGTCAGAGCAATCCCAAGCACAGTTATAGGCTGGGCAGCGAGCAGATTTACAACAATCCTGAGGAGACGGACGTTGGGTGCTGGTTGATGAGAAGCCAACATGAGCTGGCAATGTGAGCTTGCAGCTCAGAAAGCCAACTGTACCCTGGGCTGCATCAAAAGAAGCGTGGCCAGCAGGTCAAGGGAGGCAATTCTTCCTCTTTACTCAGCGCTTGTGAGACCCCACCTGGAGTACTGTATCCAGTTCTAGAGCCCCCACCATAAGAAGGACATGAAGCTCCTGGGGAAAGTCCAGAGGAGGGCCATGAAGATGATGAGAGGGCTGGAGCAGCTCTCCTATGAAGACAGGTTGAGAGAGTTGGGGCTGTTCAGCCTGGAGAAGAGAAGGCTCTGAGGGGACCTTATAGTGGCCTTCCAGTAGCTGAAGAAGCTACAGAAAAACTGGCGAGGGACTTTCTACAAGGGCTTGTAGCAGTAGAATGAGGGGATATTATTTTAAACTGAAAGAGGGTAGATTTATATTAGACATTACAAAGAAATTCTTCATGCTGAGGGTGGCAAAACACTGGAACAGGTTGGCCAGGCAAGTTGTGGAAGCCCCATACCTGAAAGTGTTCAACGCCAGGTTGAACAGGGCTTTGAGCAACATGGTCTAGTGGTAAGGTGTCCCTGCCCATGCCAGTGGGGTTGGAACTAGATGATTTTAAAGTCTCTTCCAACCCAAACCATTCCATCTTTGGGGTACGGCCAACTGTGGACAATGTCTATCCCTGTCTAGATACACACAGACAGGACTGGCACAACGACTTCCAAAACAGTGTTGTAGATATTTGCAGTCATCTATACCTGGCAATTTTTTCTCCTTCTAAATTAATTTTTTCTGGGTCATTTCTAGGACTTGCCTTGCCTGTTTTCTTATTTTCAGGTGTATTTTAATCTGGATGATGCCCCAGCACAGTCACTTAGTTCATGTTCTAATGAATGAAACGGCTCGTATTAAGGAGGAGGAGTATCATCATCATTAGGGGGAGAAGAAAATAGCCTCATGTACAAGCAATCTTTGCCTAGACCATAAGATCGGATGTAAATTTTGCCTCTTCAGGTCACATTTTCTCTTTTCAGACAGGTAAGAAAGGATGACAAATGTATCATGTGTGTATATATGACAGCATTTACGTGCCTACTCAGTGTCTCTCTGCTTCACACAGAGCTGTAACTGTAATGGGTAGCAAACACACAGCTATTCCTGCCACAGATATTTCTCCCTCCCCCTGTCACTACTTCTACCCAGAGTCCTCCACCTGAGAAAACTCTATACCTCAGGTTGCATTGTCTGGCACCATATTCACACATTCAGGCTTTTGGAAGAAGTGTCCTTATGCTATCTTGTATCTGTAAAATACAGCTTCCTCCACTATAGCAGAAGTCTTTTAGTCTTCTGCTGTTAAGTTTAAAAATAATTGCTAGAGCCTGACTCTGCAGGAACTAATGTAGGTACATGTTTTGTTTCCCACTTCCAAATGACAGTAGGGAAGATGAGATGTCTTTGTATATGGTGAACAGCTTTACATTTACTCAAATAAATGGAAAATACTCAATTTTCACCCACTCTCTGGAGATGAGTTTTGGTTCTTCCAGTAAATTCCTGGGAATGTAGGGGCAATAAAAATAGTATGAATAAGCATTCATGTTCCCAGCCCCATCTTCCTAAATAATCTCTTTCACCGAACATAAAACCTGCACAGGAAACTTGGACAAAATATATCAAATATTTACAATATTTGACACAACACATACCAGAAGACAATATTGCTCAATGCATGTTTAGCTTTTGGCTAGTCATTTCAGTCCTTATGTTTACCACCTATCTTAATCCTGCTATAGAAGTTTATTTCAATAAAATTTTTAAGACAGTTAAACCTCCTTATTTTGCAAATTCACACAAAAATGAGACTTCTTGCGTTGCAGAAGAAATGGTACTCTCACTCTCAATGTGATACCATTTTGTGTACCAAAAGAGAATGAGATGGTGAAGGCAGCAGATCGACAGACCCCACCTCCAACTCCAATCTAGGACAAATGGCTATGTGTAGTTGGAAACACTTCCCTCAACAGCAGAGCTGATCCTGCAATCTTTACTTACACAACTAGCCTTTTCCCATAAATTCAGGGCTTGTTCTATCTTATTTCTTTTATTTTAAATAAATAAATTTTTAAAGTCTTAAGAAGAAACAAGGTCTATGCATTCTACTTTTAATTCTGCCTCTCTTGTTCACATTGGTTAGTATGCAGTATGACAGGCAGCCTGCATTCAACGTAATCGCTCATGGAAGAGTTGGTTAACTCAGTGTTATGGGTGGAATAAAATGTTTCTTTATGGTTGAGGTTCTCTGAGAAAGAATTATACGCAATCCAGCAATGACACACATCTTAGTGACTCGGCAAGAAAAAACCTACCGGCTCATACAATTATATTTGGTATGCAACTAATCTGCTCATGAACTGCATCATGTCCAGAAGCAGTAGTAGAGGTGCAAAAAAGCTTATATTTTTAAAATGTAAAAAATAAGCCTTTTGTCTCTTGATAAATGATTCATCAAAAAGCTGATGTATTAAAAACTTATTTCCTTGTTCTTATAGGAGGAAATTCAATCTGTACATAACAGCTAATTATATTAGGGTAAATATAGTAATAGTTATCATGGGGCTGGTGTGAAATATCTTATTTCTTCGAGCTATCTATCTTCAAATTGAGTGCATTTATAGAAAATAATTCTCTAAAAAGTTACCCATAGAAGTTTCCAAGCATAGTAGAATGATGAAAAAATGAGTGCTGCTGTGTCAAGGAGGTGATAACAGGAGGCAGGTAGCATCTTTCTCACATCTTCACCTCCTTTGATAATGTATGCAGTGGCTCATCATACATAACTGATGTGAATTTATTCAAGCACACCTGTACAGGGCTGGAAGTCAGGTAACCAGACAAAAAGTATGTCTCTGCTTTTTCAATACAGCTACCCAGAGGCCTATATACACACAAATATAGTTCTGGAGACATCAGCAGGTTTTAATAAACCACCTTCAGATGTCTTGTTCCATACAAATCAAGGAGTTTGTATGTTTAAATCTGGACTGATTTAACTAACAATCAAGTGGTATGATCACACTTGGCACCAATAGTTGCTTCATATTTATTTATAAGTCACTGTTAGCAGATATTATTTTGATTTTAAATTTATTCATGGGGCTCAATCACCTTTCCCATCTTGTAGAACACACACACACATATGCTCATTTTTTGGTGAAAATTTAAAGACAAACCTGAGCAATTAATAGTCCTACTTTAGCAGTAGAAAGACAACGTGAAAACTTCTTGCTTTGTTTCTCTCAACAGGGACACTAAGAACTAATTTATTTTCCATACACTGAGAGCTAGGAAAATGCAGTAACATATTGTTACTAATGCTGTGTCCTAGCGTAAGAAACACAGATTTAATAGTACCAGTACTGAGGTGAAACATGGATTAAGCATGCACCAGGGTTGACGGAAAAGATGGCTGTATTTCTTTTCCAGATCTGACAGTAGCTTCTCAGCAAGACTTACTCAAAGTGAAAGGTCCACCCACCTCCTGTTCCACCAGTGGTTTTGACCACAAAATTCTTGGCACTCAAAGATGAGAGCCAGAAATGAAGGCAAGATGCTCTAAGCTTTACCTTCCAGACCTTCACATCTGCATGTGTTCTCCAACATAGACACTTAGATTAAACTTTGGTATTGCTGTCCTCTTTGGACAGGATAACATTCCCTCCTCACTTTCACATGTCTCACCTACAGCTCCGGCTCACTCCCTGAGCAGCTGTACCTCAGTGCTTGTTTCAAGTACCAGCCACACCTATCTCATTGTAAGATAAAGCCAGTATTTGCTGGGGCAGGACTCACAGATGAAGGTGGCAAGCAGATCTCAAGGGAATCTAGCCACCAAAGCCACATGCCGTTTCTCCTCACTTATGGAACAGACTGCCTCTGATACTAGAGAGACTTCACTTTACAAGAACAGTTCTTTCCATTCAAGTGCACAGTTACCACATAAACTTATTTTCTTCCTTTCTCCCTCTTTTCCATCTAAAAAATTACTTGGAAAAGATGTCTTTCTGTTCCAATGAAGGCTTATGACATTACATGTGACCACTAACATAATTTATAATATGTTCTCTTTTCCTATTTACTCTCCATTACCTTCTTACAACAAGATGTAGCCTGAACATCTCTTCTTTAGAAGAAAGGGTGTTTAAAGCAAATATAGAAACAGAAATGGATGAATGTTTAGGGATGAGGCTAATTCTGGGAGTGGCTGGTAAAGACTGGAAGAAAAAGTGGTTTTCATATGTGTAGTGCTTCCAGGAAAAGACAGAAAGACTATCCTGTTTGGGGAACAGATCAGAGATATAGGTATGCATAAGGTTGCTTTGATTAGGGATGTTACTTGAGGCTCAGAAGGTGATGAAAAAAACCCCTTTCTAAAGAAAATAATAAAATCTAGGCTCAGTGGAGATTAACTATTCAAAAACAATACTAATTTTTAGAAGGCAAAATAGAACTGCTGGGTCATTGACAATAAGGATCGGGACTCTGCTTTGCTCTCCTCTGTCTGCCCTGTTTTGAAAGAACACGTGAGGTGGGACTCCTGAATCTTCTGGTTATCTTGACACTAATTTACAAGGAACAGGACTGTTTAGTCAAAGATCTCAGAAGATATACCAATGTTTCTGGTAGAGGATATTTATAAAGGAGTTGACCTTGGCACAAATTATTTAGGAATGGCAAAGCTGGATTTAGTCGGCCCTTAATACTAATTGCTACAGAATACATTCCACAACAGAGGATTGCAGCTGTTTCATGGCTAAAAACTCCTCTTTATAGTCAAGGCAGCACTGTTTGCTCCTGAAATGATCAGCTGCCTCTGGTAACCAGCAGTTTGTTATCACAACCCCACCCTTGCAAAGCTCATTTTTTAACAGCTACACCTCTCTCAACAATTTGAAGTTCTATGTATGCAGAGGAGAGGGGGAATATAGTCAAAACTTTGATTAACTGGAATTCTGTTGTAAAAGGTCTTAAGTCATATCAGATGCCTCTAAAAGAAACAAAAGTTTATCTCCACTTAAGCTTCTTTTTCTTTTAGAACATAGTTATGAACTTTAGACCTCTAACTAGTTATTATAGGATTAATAATACTAATAATACAATTAATAAAATTACTAAAAAGAAATATAATAACTCCACAAGACTCCATAACTTATGGTTTGTTTAGAACTCTGATTCATTATGAAGATAGTACTGAAAATAATATTTAATTTTAGCAAAGAAATTCTCAGCTTCTCTAGTTGCTCAAAGTTTGTGTGACTTACAACACATGATAATCTCACAGACTTCTTAAAATGTGTCCAAAATGGAACACCAATGCATGACAAATATTAACCAGGAATTGTTATTCTGTGCTTTAGGTAGCAATTTGTTATTTGCAATTAATAGCAAAAAGCTTCTGAGCTTTTAAGTGAAATTGATGTGGCTGGAAGTTCTCACTCTGTAATGCTCTTAATTTAGTTATCCAGTTATTTTTTAGGTGCTCTCAATAAGCTGAAGAGCTAGAAATTGTATAATTAGGTAACTGCTCTCTCTAAAATAAATGTACATATTCAAAAGGAGAATCAACAAAAATAAAAACAAACAAAATGGAAAATCTTTAGAGCAATAAAACTGGGGGGAGGTGGGGAGGGGGGGAAGGCCAAAAAACCCCCAAGCCTCCTAAACCTCTATTTCCTAAATTTATTTTTTTTAAAAAAAACCTTCTTTTTTGAGGAAGTATTAGAAAATAATGGTTAAAATGTTTACATAATCTTTCATTCACTTTTTCTTCTGTGCTGTTCATATGCTCTCCACATTCCTAGACATTGCAGTTCTGGATAAAAATGGATAGCCCAGGGAAGTTTTGAAGATGTTCTGTGCTCAAGTATCTGAAAGAATTATCAAGAATCATGAGAATATTACTTGGTTCTTTCCAGGAGTTTCCAGACATCCTTTGAAAACTCAGAGTGCTAATGAACTTAAAAAATCATCAAGCCTGAATGGACACACAAACTGTAGCACACTTTTTTATTTTTTGAAGTGTATTACCAATCTGAAATCTTTGCAATTAAAGAACATAATACGACTATGAATTTCTTTTGTCCCAAGTACAACACATAAGTGAAACATATTCTGAATGTTACTAGTGGAGTGATATAAAAAAGATGGTCTTACAAAGATCAATGTTATATAAACAATAATTTTATCTTTAAAAACGCAGAATTTAGTTCCCAAATCAGATTTTTTATTTTATTGGTTGCTTTTCGATAAGCTTAACAGGAGTATCATACACAGTTATTGAAATATTTTTTTAAAATTGACCTTTTTAAATGATCTTTTTGTCTTAGAAATATTTTATGTATGTCATCACAGTCATCTCTTTTTTAGAACATAAAAATCTTTACTATGCTAGCTTTTACTATTAGCATAATATATAAATGGATTCCTGCTGAAATTTAATACATTGCATAAAGTTCCAAATCCTAAAGCTAGCTGCTGCTTTTTCTCATACTGTTTGCAAAGCTGTTTTGCTTAGTCCAAGACTGACTTTTCATAACTCACCTGAGGAAACAGACCAACCAAGCCAAATTCTTGCCTAACAAAAGCTGTGTACTTTCAGGATCTGAAATGCGTTATCCACATCTAAACTCAGCAAACATGGTGCCACTGACTCACATGCTTCCTTTGTCATACTCAAGTCTCATAAAAGTTATCAGGGTATCCCAGTAAGGGAATCTCAGTTTAATTTTACCTGTTTCATGTCCCTTGGCTTCATCCTACTGAAACGCAAACTTTCTAGATTGTCCTTCCTATCCATTTTGAACTTGTATTCTTCAAGTGTGTTTCTGTGTTTCTGTTTTCATAAATGGTAACAGAAGACATGAAGTATTTGGGGACTGGACTCTTCACCAAAATAGCTAATTTTGGCTCCTCAGTATCCTCAACACTTACTTGCTTTCATTTTATATGACGTGATCTACTCACTTTAAATCCACATCAATTTCAATGAAACAAACAAACAAACAAAAAACAAAAAAGGGGAGCTGTGTGTGAAATGTTTAGCTAGGTTTTATTTCCTTCCTGTGTCTCCTGAAGTTCTACTGCTTAGTGAAAAAATATGAAACACAAGAAAGGAAAAGAGACAATCCAATCTCACTATCACTCCATGAACCAGAAAGATTTTGCTGAGTGACAATATGATCATCATCACATGCAAGAGCTTTTATCCACAACTATGAAGTTACTGTGTTATCCTACCACCTTGACAAATTCCATTCA
The DNA here is from genome assembly GCF_020740795.1 of Apus apus. Lineage (NCBI taxonomy): Eukaryota > Metazoa > Chordata > Aves > Apodiformes > Apodidae > Apus > Apus apus. The sequence continues at coordinate 34,795,592 of NC_067312.1, forward strand.
TATTACATTTTCCTTAGGAATAAAAAAGAATAGTGTATATAAAAAAAAAAAACAAACCACAACACACAACCAAACCTGAGAGCGTAAGGACCAGCTGCTTCTGTTTAAACCCAACTGTTTCAGTATTGATACAGCATAGCTAGGGCATGATGTCATATGAGGAGCCAGCAGAGTACAACCTGGTTGATATTAAAAATATGTAGGGGTGTAGCTTCTCCTCTTTGACTGTTCATAACCCCATCAGTGGGGAAGGGAGTTGCCCACATGCAGAAAAGAAGACAGACTAAATTGCCATAGTGTATAGAAAGGTGTATAAATTCTACTAAAGAAAGAGACAACTGTTTTTTAAATATTTACTTTTTTGTACAACACAGTAGCTAGTTTTAAAAATTGAAGAGAAGAAATAGTCTTCTCATGCTTCCTATTTGCTTTTACGTGACTCTATGGGGATGGAAATAATTATTTTATTTCAGTCCTTTCATTCTGTCTCTCTCCATCTATCCATCCATCCATCCATCCATCCATCCATCCATCCATCCATCCATCCCTGTCTTCCTCGTTCTATGGTTTGCTATGCATGCATGGAGATATTTGTACTGTATATAATTTATTATATATTTAATAGAAACTTTTCTGTTTTAAAAGTTGCAGGGAAAAGAAATAAATGTATTAAAAGCTATAGCTTATAAACAGAAATACAATACACATGTTCACAGGCACACAGAAAGAATAATGACATTTATTATCTAGCCAGTCACTTAAGAGGATAGCACAATATACACTATTCTGAATGCTAAGCAACAATGAAAATCTTAAAGTGATAAAACTCTCTCAATGTCATGGGAACACAACTGTCACTTGTCATTAATTTGCATCTCTCTATTTCTTCATATATCCTAAACTGCCTATTCTTACATAATTCAACACATTTAATAATGTACAAAATCAATTAATATTTACTGACCTGTCTCTGCTTCTCCGTGATGGGAACGCAGCATTACAGCCAGCCACTGTGCAGACATGCATCTCTTTTAAATGAACATTTCTGTAGTGAAGCTTCACACTGTAGGAACTCTTGAAACTTTTCTTGCATACATAGCAGATCTTGGGGTCTGGGCTGGAGCACATTTCACCTTCTGGGGAGAATTTCTGAGGGCTGCTGTAGTTGAATGTAGAAGCAAAACTTTCATGAAGGGCAGCCATACTGGCACTGCCTCCATTGTACAGTCCATATTGGCTCATGTAAAACATATCATATGTAGGGTCTGTATACTCTTCCTTAACCTTAATGACATCCTGGCTGGAAGAGTCATTGTGGTTTTCATCTGGTCTGTCACTGTGCATCATAGATTTATCACCAGGTTCATGGAGGCGATCATCGCCTTCCATGGATTCTTCACACAATTTAGGCTCTGATGACTCCGATTCATTTTCATAGTCTCTCTCATGCTCCTGGTCTTCTGATGTCATGCTGTCTGCCCTTCTTATGTCTGGTCTGGAAATGCACCTGCTTCTGTCACTTTTGGAAAAGTCTTTCACAGACAGACCTGGGCTCATTTCCTCCTGAGAATGGCAGTGATTGTCATGACCAATGTCATTCACCATCGTGCTGCTGTCATTCACCTCTTCGTCTTCATCATCAAACTCATCGGCAGTATCGATAACTTCTTTTTCAATTTTAACTGGCATGCTTGACTTCCTTGGCTTCTTCTTGGGGGCAAGGTCAGCATTAGGCTCTGGGGTGGGCATCAGTACTGAAGGTACTGATGACTCTGAAGGAGGAGGGGGATGCTGCTCCAGGCCACTCACTGCTGGTATTATTGGACTGGTAGGCAGTGAGGTTGGAGGACTCACCATCTCTCCAGGAGTAAGTAAATTTCTGTAAAAAGGAGGAACAGGTTGGACAGTCTTTAAAGCCGGGAACACAAGCTGACTGGGAAGAGGGTTCTGTAGTACAGGATCTAGAGGGGGAGTGGTAAACCCCATCGGTGGGCGCCCAGGACTTGTTAAAGTTAGGTTGGATTTTGTACTTGCTATGACTGGAGTGGCAGCACCTGATGTAGCACGAATTAGATCTTTGTCACGGTTATTCCTTAGCATAGGCATATGGAGGCGGGGATTTGGGTTAGCGCTGTGGCGATTGCGGCTTCTGAGAGAGCTGAAGACCATATTGCAGCCCTCGATAGTGCACCGGTGCTTGATTTTCAGGTGAACTGCATTGTAGTGGATTTTAAGAGTACCCTTGTCGTAGAAGGTTTTGCCACATGCATTGCAAAACACTCTTCCTTTCCGGGAGGCCGACCCCATCCTCCTCATTCTGTGAATGCGGAACGAGCTTTTAGTGTGTTCTGTTTTCGATAAATCATTGACAGGTGTTGGCGTCTGAACAGGAGAGACACAAGCTGGCTCAGTTTTGGGCTCAACATTTGTGATGCTGGTCAAAGCATTCCTACTGGATGTTTGCTCATTCTTGAAAGGTGTAGGGGAAACTTCAGATTCACTGCTCTCGTTATATTCATTTTGGGTTGTAAGGCTTGCTTCACGGAGCCTCATTGCTGGCTGTTCCAGCAGGAGGCCATTTGGAGGCAGCCCCAGCAGTGGAGCAGAGACTGGATTTATGTACTGGAATGGAAGCAGGAATGCAAGGCTATTTGGGATGTTTTCAAAATGATGAATGCTGGAAGGGTTGCTGTTCTCCAGGTGAGCAAGGAGACTTGGGCTCCTGGTGCGATTATTGCTTTCAATAAAAGTCCTTATATCTGAATCTGTCTTTGAAGATGGCACAGCTACAGCCTGCCCTTCTTTTTCTTGAATTGCCATCAGCTCCACAATGGATTTAGTTTCTCCAAATCTCAGGAATTGCTGAAGGGTAATGATTTCTTCTTCCCTGGACATGATGGCCCAGCGGTCCAGCACCTTGCCTGCAGCATCCTAGAGGCCATATCAAAGAAACAACAAAGACAAACACAAAGAAAAAACTTATTGATTCTGCATAATTATTGAATTCAATAGAAGGTGCTGTGCTGGCTGAACATGAAACACTAAAGTCAAAAAACAACATTCAAACAGCGTTAATAGAACTCAACTGAAAAATGCAAACTTTCCAGCCATGCAAATACAATAATTAGAGTCATAGTCAGAGAAACGCATTGAGTTTAATCATGTTAGAGCAAACAAAATGTAGACCACAGGGATCTGTGATCTAAAATGCTTTCAATACTTCTTTTTTAACAACAGTCATCTATGTACAGTGCTACCGTTAAGCATACACTAGTGTACAACATGAACTGTTGCTATGTCCTGTATTGTAAAATATAGAAAATTGTACCTTAATTGATATTAAATGGTGACACTACAGGGAAGAGCTAAATAAATGCATTTTATAGATTTGCTTCTTAAATATTAAGAAGACATAAGACTGAAGTCACTTATGGGTCATCTCACAAGAAATTCTGATGCAAGGCAAAATGTTTTAAAAATGGAACATGATAGTCGCATCTTACTCCTTTCCCCCCAACCCCCCCTTTTTTTTTTCTTTGCCATGAGAGCAATACTGAAAAACATATTCATTATAAACTTGCATAAGAAGGTAGATACTGGGGCACTTGTTTTAAGCATACCTGGACTGCTACTGGCAATTGATTGTAACCTTGCAATCATGGTACTGTTTAGACATAAGAAATTACTTTTTTGCAGCCTTGTTATAAATGGCAGCTAAAAATATGTAAAAAGTAAGCATCTGATGGATGTAGATAGCATAAATGTGTAAAAATCTTGTCTCTTAACATTGCCTTCTGATAGCAAGGGGAAAATCCAGAGAGAATACACATCAGTAATCACTAGACTATCTGTTGTTAAATATACATTAAAAAGCATTTCACACTTTCATTTTTGCTAGTAAGCATGGGTTTTGCCTGAAGGTAGGACTTAAAAATTCTGCAGTGTAATGTCAAGCAATCCATTCGAGCATGTATTGATAAAAACATATTAAAATACTTATATAATGAATACATCATTTTATTGGCATCTTTCCTTTTGGGCAAATGATGGACATAACATCAGCACAGGAACTATGACCAACAAGCACTGTTGCAGGCCATCAAACCAGAATTATTCCAATGCTTCCTCATGCATTAAACAGTTTGAAAGCCTCGCAAGATACTGCACGGTACTGTCTCTGATCTTTTCAATTGTTGAATCTTGGCTTCAGAACCTTATCCGATCACTTTGGAATACATACTATTGCTAAACCCGCTAGCTCTTGTTTGATTATGAAGCCTGGAAACACCTTTCTTCTTCTCCCCTGCCTCCCAGGTCTTATTTCTTTTATTATTTTCAATCTTCAGAGGATTGATTCTTCTCCAAAGTACTGGAAAATGCAATTTGCCTCAAATAGTAAAACATACATTTATTTCATCACAGCTGGTTTTATTATTTCAGTTACAGTCTGTGTCACTTCTTTGGATATGAAGTTCATGACAAAGGTCAATGCTGTGTATGTTTCAATACCTTAGATGTGACTGCAAAACCTTTAGAAAGGCTCCACATGTGACTAATCACCATCAAACCTTACAAGACTATGGAACTCTCAACAGCAATTCATTATGGAAAATCTTACCCATCTGACCCAGATGGAAAACCCCAGAAAGCATCTCTATGAGGAAAATGTTCTGCATCTATTTACACAGTGATGAAGGCAACACCATGATGCAGATGCTGGTCCTGGTTTGTAGCATTTGTCTGGAAATAGCTCCAGCTATTTAACACTTTCAAGCTCTGTGAGCATCTCTAATTTCTATGCCCCTCCTGTTCTACCTGTGTGATAGAGCATTATTTTACAGGCAGTCAGTGCTACCTAGTAGAAATCATCCAGAACATAAAAAAACCCCACCCAACAACAAAGCAAAATGAAACAAAACCAAAATGAGGTGGGGGGAGGGAGAAAACTACCACCAAACACCCCCCCCACACACAACAATTAAAGGTCAGGTTCATATTTTAAAGCTGTAAGAACATGTTTTTTTCCCATCCAACTAACTTCTTTGGCTACTCTCCTCTTGACTGTGACCTAAAGCTTGTTACATCTGCTTCTCCTACAACTTCCAGCCAGCCATACTGGCTCTGCATTTGAGTCATTCCTACCTGGAACTGCAAAACCAGACTCCGTGTAGAATTTGGTCTCCAGGCCTTTGCTGTCACCTCTGACCCAACTGTACAGATTTCTAATCCCAAGATAGAAGTATTCATTCCTTCTAAATGTAACATACATTGTTTGAAGATGGAAATAACATCATCTAATTTACACTGCTTACATGTATTGAATTAGGATTCCTGTCTGCAGCCAGCTGTAGGCTGCTTTGTAATGTACTACTGGTACTAATTTGTTTTCTTTTTCCTTTAATTTGTAAATCACTCACAGGCTTATGAAACAGATGGATGCTTTACAAAAATGGATATTTAAGTAAATAAAAACTAAATACAGCCGGCATGACAATAACTCATGAAAGTAGTAGGCACAGATCCTGTAACAGACTCCCACACATAAGCGGAAGGTGGTATCACACAGACCCTCACCCAGAAGCAGCACACACAGCTCTTTGCGTGCACAGAACAGGCAGACATCATCTAGATGTGGGGGCTTCCATGAGCTTTCTTGGGATTTACTCCACAGTTTAGTTCAGAGAAGCTGGTGGTTGGCTACACAAGCTACCTCTCAATGAAGCACCACTACCCTTTGTTTCATTTTGTTTAAGGATTTGCAATGAGGAGGGCCAGACCTTCAGCAGCTGATAAGTCCCACTGAGCAGAGAAACTGGCAGTCAAGGATATCATTGTCATGGGGTTACCCTTGCTGTCATAGAAACAGCAGGGAATAAGAAAGTTGCTCTTCAATGATCCTTGCCTACCTTGCTAGTTATATCAAGCTACATCTTGACAATTTTCAGCAAGAAGTTGTTTGGCTTTTTTTCCCCTAGAAAAAGTACAGAAAAATTGTGCAAATGCCTGTATTTTGTAGAGAACACACTACTTATGGATACTGTGTAGCATATGCTTCAATATTTACATAGTGATAGCTTTCCATAAATGATTGTAAGTATGTGTTATACAAAACTAGATAAAGAATGAATAGGAATGTCATTTTTTGATAAAACTTAAAATTAACAAAAAATCTAACCATTATCCCCTTTGAATTAAGCTATAACTAGCTGGGGATCTCTCTGTATATGGTAATACTTGATTAGAGGTTCAAGTCCTTTCTTACATGTAATCGATTTCTTGTTTCTTACAATCTCTCATGCTAAATTTTCTCCCCAAAGCCATTAAATCATATCCACATTTAAATATTTCATGACAAAAGGTTCCAATTTATATTACTTTTTTCAGCTCACAACTCATTAAGCCAAGCCTCCTGTGACAATGTGTACAACGAAGTCAGTGAGTATAGAGATACCACATCACACTTGCCGCTCTAAGACAGGCAGAATACAAGTAAGCCCAACCCATACAGCATATAGTGAAGCTCTTTCTTCTTTGCCCATATAGCCTTGTTTTATTTTTATTTATTTTATATTTATGAGTAGCTCTCTCACAATTTCAGATGGATTTCAATCTCTAAATCATACTAAATTAATCTCCACGGATACAATACATAACCTTGAGTAATTTTCTAACTTAAAATACACTTGAGTCTTTTGTATAGATATGGATTCACATACACACATACTACATTAGATCTATAAAGTAATGTCATTGTCAATCACACTGAACCTGTCTCGTCATTTTTGCTGACTGTGTGTTAGGAAGAGCTGTGTCAGGATATGTTAGGGTACATCTTGTCTAAAACTTCTGGGTCAGATAGAAAGTGATAAGTGTCAAGATTATTATCATGTATATTACAAATGGGCTACAACAGAAGACGGATACAAAGATCACTCTAATTTTTAGGATCTTAACTGGGGAGAATGTGACAATGAATCTTCATTTCCTGAGGGCCTTTAGCATTTAAAAATTCCAAAATTTCAACTCAGCTTTCAAACCTCCCAATTTAAAAACTGCTTATTTGGAAAATAAGGATAATCTACACAAATATGCACTACAAATATACACTGTAAACCTTGAACTTTTGTTATTAAATTGGTTGTTTTAAACACTAAATTTGTGTGTGAAGCTTCACTGACAGCTCTGCCTGCATTACCTGCAAGTAATTTTATATTTGTATGCTCACATGGACACATGTACGTACACACACATACAGACCACAGACCTGTTGCAGTTGTATTTTTATCTTACTAGTTAACTCCTTGGCATAGGTAAAATGTATATATACACTTGGCTAAATAAATATAGTGAGAGGTTACTAAAATAAGAGCTGAGATTAATGAAAAGGTTAAAAAAAAAAAAAAAGGTAAAATTGTTTCTTAAATAAATCTTATGTTCTGAGAAGCATTCAGGGATTATCTTAGGGCATTATTGTGGTAATTTCTGAGAACTGCTCAGAGAAAAATACATTGCTAGCCTTCATATTTCAGCAAGTTTCCATATGTACCATAAAATGCCACTTTTTATGCATATCAGTTAACTATCCATGTTAAAATATTACATAGATATATGTCCAATTAAATAATTAAGCCTAGTGTTTATCACAAATCTTTCTTCTACTAGGCCTTTTGAAAGAGCTATATATTTTCTAGCTGATCTCTAAGAAACATTTTGAGTGCAGCTGTAGCAGTTGAAAAGCAGACTGAAAGATTCATTTGATCATACTGTAATTGCAGAGGATGTTTTTAATTAGGGTGCAGACAGGAAAAAAAAATCAACATTTGTTTCTAATACAGAAAAGCCTACATAATTTCCATGATTTAGGGCTTGTTGCTTTTGTTTGGCTGAATTTCCAAGGAGCATCTCTTTGCTTCCCAATTAAATTTCAAGTTGTTACACTATGGGTAGTCCTACTCCTCCTGGGTAAAAGCTACCAAAAGTGCAGCAGCATACCAATTCACATAAGTAGAGAGGGGGCAATGTGCACCCCTCTTGCTCATTTTGGCTAGCTCCCATTGACCCCAGTAGGAAAGAAGTAAGACCTGTCTATGAGAAATGTACACTCACACACACAATCACTCATTTTCCTGAGAGGTGTTGTTACCGTGCCGAACCTAACTCACCTTTGCTTCTGTCAACATGAAGAAAAGGTATGTATACTTTCTTACCATGATTATACATGTGCAACTGATACGAGATTTAACACTCAACCTGCAAAGAGCCATGATTAATTTTTTTCCCCTCACCTGCCACTTTTCATCCACCTAGCACCACCCCTCTTCACCACCTGAAACCATATGAACAAACCCATGTTTAAGTGTCAGCAGTCCTTTCCATGAGTTATACTCCTGCAGCAGGAACAAACACAGTGCAGCACCACTGAGTTCTCAGTCAATAATGGAAATCTTTTCTCTTTTGGCTTCACTGAAGCCTCCACTCCTCTAGAAAAATCAAAAGCAATACATCTTCTTCCCCTCTGACACCACCTTTCTTTGACCAGTTGGACTTGTTTTCTTTGCCCCAAAGACACTTGGTATGCATGGGGAAACCAGCTTGTTACAGCAAGGAAGAGAATGCAACTGTCTTTCTCCAGTGTATCACCAAGAATGACAGCAGCAGAATGTACTAAAATCAAGAGTCAATGAAGGAGATTTTATTTAGTTAGTTATATGCATACTTATATTTACTTCTACTGCAAGGTTTGTTACAGTACTTGCTCTGGTTGCTTCTTAGAAGGTCTCTTCATGCATTCAGCAGCAAAAAGCTTTGTGTTTAGACCAAAATGACCCCCAAAGACTTTTGCAAAATTTACTAACTGATATTGTAGACGCTGGGTCAAATCTGGCTGCACTTTAGATCCAGAGCAATGGCACTTTAAACCCAGAGTACTTCCACTGATCATGCTGGAAAGTAATTTTGACATAACAGCCCTGAAATAGGATATGGAGCCAAATCTGTTTGACTGTATATTGGGAGCATACCACCATGGTGGAGCACAGCAGCTGTGTAACGATGCACAGGAGCGCTGCTCAACAGTTTCTGAGTGAAAGTGAGGAACACCATGTCCTGCTGAAACTGCAGATGGAACGTAAGGAGGTGGAATGCAATAACCGCAGCTGAAACCTAGCCAGGACACCGCTGTTAACCACCCACGCTCTTACTAAATGGCCTACAGGGCCTTTACTGACCAAAAGTATGCCGGTCCTCTGTTTTACATCTCATCCCAAAGACATATGCCAGCAGCACAGACCCCTGCACAAGCAACCTGCTGGTTCTGGACTAATTTGCAGGGAGCAATATGAAAAAACTGGATCCCAAACACATCATTCCTTTCAGGGAATGAACTTCTTCACAGAGCACCCCTAACTGTAGAATGCCTTTTCATTTTTCAGGTTCACCAGCCTTAAAATACATTTCAAAGCACTGCCCTGAAAGATCATGAAACTCTGTCAAATGCCAACTACACAGCATCTGTGCAAACTGGGCAGAAAAGAGAGAGTCTCTTACTAAAAAGAAACATGAAATGTGTATTCACCTCTGCAACTCCAGTACAACTATTAGGATGCAAAGGCACTAGTTTTAAATGCTTCTTCTGATTTAAAAAACTTATTGTTTGACTTTTGATAAAATATTCACTTTGTTATGGAATGCTCTTGATTATGGACCAGATAAGAATGTATAATTTATAGCTGATTTTTTTTTTTCCTGAATAGCACTGCATACATTTTTCTTTTTAAAACTATGACTGATCATTGTGAGACTACTGCATTTGAAGGAAAAGAATCTAAGCACAGTCAGAGATTGATACTATTCTTGCATTTACTAGTTTTACAGCCATGTAACTACTCTGTTGTCAACAAAATTTGCTTTGTTTCACCCCTGTTATGTTGGTGACAACTATAAAATGGCAAAATCTGTCATTAACTGATAACAATGGAACTCCTGTTAGCATGGATACACATTCATTTGGTAGCTTTAAGAAGATCCAAAGTCATCTTTCAGCAGATGCCTCTAATTATCTCAGTATTAGACATTTATTTTGAAATAGCAGTGCCACTTCCCAAGACTTTTGCCCATCTCTCCTCAAGAACTGCACACATTTTCAAAGGCAAACATTTACTCTCTTCACCATCAGTTCTTGTTGAGACTTTCAAAAGATTTCTAAAAACTTTCCTAAATGAGGAGTTAATGTGAGGTGACCAGATGCTTTATGGTATCTGATAATGAACACAATTTAAATGCGCCATAAAGGTGAGGCATTTTTTCTCACATTCATCAAATGGTAGAGTATCAAGATTTAATAGAAACTGGGTGTTCAAATTCCTTAAACAGCTGTTCAATACACAACCTTGGACCCCAAGTACAGAGGAATACTTTGCTACCTTTGCTTCTCTACAACCTGTGAGAGTGGAAAATTCATTGAAATGTCTCCAAAGCAGCTTTGCCACTAACTTGTGGCAAGTAACAGAATGTTTGCCCTTAGGCAGACATGGCTCCTAGAGGCAATGGTGCATGAAGGCAAAAAATTTAGGCTGTATGAGGTGCTATGGGGACTTCTCAAGGTAGCATGTAAACAGAGACACAAACATGGCAAACCACTGAAATTGTTCCAACTATAAATTAACTTTACAACTCAATTTTGCATTTGAGTGGGTAGGAAATACCCAGCATGCATAAAACCATAGCAATTATTGATTTTCATACTCATGTTCACCAGTCTTTTTCATATACATTTGTCCATTTGGTATGCCATATAAAACATTTGCCTTGATACTATCAGTGCCTGAAATCACTTGAGGTTTTACTGTTTGGTGTCAGTGCTGCATAACTTACTGAGAAGTAAAGTTATGTTTTCTAGGTTCTGGCAGTCTTTCAGTAAATTTAGTAAACTACTTCAGCCTCTCTTCCTGAGTCTCAGTTTCACCAACACTGAAAGAATGACACGTAATTTTTTATGAGGAATATGAAACATTCAAAAAGAGCACCGTTAAGGTGCTCTATTATATTTGCAATATACAGAGCCAGAGGAGACACCCAGTCTCTCTTCAGCCAAGACCTTCCTCGGTGCACAGTGAGAGAATGCAAAAAAATCACATCTGACATCCTTGCTCCATCTAAAATGGACTGCACCAAAAGGGCAATGCATCTAGCAGTCAAGTTGAATCAGATTATCAGATGGTCCTTTTCTCACTTTAAATCAAAACTGACTAAAGGCATAATCCCAACTGGAAAATGTAAGAAACAAAAACTTAGTCCACAAGAAATGTGCTCAATCAGGGGCTTTTTAAGAACTAAGAAGTTGCCCTAGGACAAAAATAACTGGAGTAAAGGTTCAATAAGTTATGCCATAAACTGGATTTCATTACATGCTTGGTTTTTTTATTGAGCCCAAATTATGTCTCAATAAGAGGATTCAGCTGTACCTTGTGGTGGGTATATGAATGGCAGCAGAACTGGGAGATTGATTTCCCTCTTTAGTATTCATTAGGGAACTATGCATTATTACTTGCAATATATACAACATGATCTTAATGAGGCCTTTTTTCTTTGCTTGTTTACCTAAAGAATTTACACCAAAAAAACCCAGGTGTGTCATAGGTGGCAACGTGATGCAAAGGGAAGACAGCAGGATTCAGACCTGACACTGAAAAGGCAAAGGTCACTGGAATATAAAAATGCTATGGTACATGAAGTGAGCTATCTGTTTGCACATACTAGAGGCACTGAAATGCAAAAGAAAGTGGGGGAAATTATATTACAGTGTACAAAGTAATAATAACTGTGCCTGCATGTCTTAATACCCTCTTGTCCCAGCAGTCCTGACTTTCTAGGCAGCCCACTTCTCCACATTAACAGTAGTCATTTGGAGAGCAGCAAACGTGCCATTAGAAGCACTTTTACAAGTGTATATTCATCCACCAATTAGCTTAATGTGGCCGCTTTCTGCATATTTTCTATCCAGGCTTGCACAAATCTTATTAATATTTCCCCCTAGCGCTTTGACAGATTACCTTGTCATTATGCATCCTGGAGCCTTTTAAACAATATGGGTAAACTACTGTTTGTGAGGTTAATGACAATTATCCCCTAATTACTGCATAAGTCACTCAGTCCACTTTATCTCATAGGCAGGGTTCTGTTCTGTGTATCTGCCATTGTGTCACTGTAAATGAATCTTGTATAGCTATGTTTATCTGTCGTTGCCTTGTAAATTACACTGACAGAAGAATGAACAAATTACTGTGTGTCATCACTTAAATACGGCTTCTGATAAAAAAAAAAAAAAAAAAAAAAAAAGGTCCCAAAAGCACAGCACTTGAATTTTAGCCTGATCACAATTAGTAAACACATATCGAATGTTTTAGGAGATATATTTAGAAGTGGATGGGACACAGTGTGGTGGAAGGCTCTGAAGTGGTAAAGCCTAACGGTGGTAAAACAGAAGAAAGCTACAATAGTAGTAATTCCATTATCACCTCCTGAGAACTCTTCTGCTAATTTGACAGTTGATAGATGAACCGGTGATATTTTCCAAACAACCTCATATTGAGGGCTGTGCCGAATTCCATAATTTCTATAATTTCTGACCGCAGCCAAATACGTTGGTTTTGTTGGGTTTTTTTAGCTGAGAAATCCAAACACAAGTTGGAACAGAAGTACTATCCATAAAACCACAGGCAATGCTAATTTAATGGATGCATTTCACAACATATCAAAGAAGATTAATAATTTGGATTGTGTCTGACCTGACCAGTCCTAGTGACTCCATAAGGACTGCTCAGTGCACCAAAGTCGAATCTGGCAGGCAGCACCTACATCAATGTATTGATTAAAAAAAAACAAATAAAGAATTAAATTAGCACATTGCCTACTGTTTTCCACAGTGCATGCACTTTGAGTCACCTCCTTGGTGTAATTAGAGTTCAACAGCAGTAGAAAAAATTCTGAATTCAATTGACACTCTATGAATTGAGGTAGCTCTACCTCAGGGAGAGGAAAGCAGAACTGGAAAATACCAGCTTCCTGGTATATTCAATTTTCTATTCAGTGGTGTATTTCAATTTCAAGTCACATTTAAGAGTACTCTACTGGTAGGACATCACTGGGACCAGGTATGTTCAGCTGCGAGAAAGAAAGTTGACTTGTTAATGACCTTGATTCCATCTTACACCAAAGACAGCTCAATGATTTCAACAAGAAGCAGATACACAAACAGTGCTCAGAGACAAAATAAGTCTGCGGTTAAGAATGTTTAAAAACCAGCTGCTTTTTAAATAATGCTTCTTCCTATACTGGTTTTGGAGAGAGAACTGATTGATAGTCCTAGGAGCCACAGTCCTTTGCAAAGAGTACAACAGAAACAGTGCATTTCCACTGCATCCTAGGCAGGTCCCCTCTTGAGTCAAAGGTGGCATTTTAGCGCTGGTTTTGTATTCCTGGCAATCACATTAATTACAAAGAGTTAGTAACCAGTTCTTGTGACTCAGGCTACAAATTTCATTTCCTCAAGCTCAGTGCAGTCACAGCATGTGAACATTCTTTCACTACTGGCTTGAGCAGAAACGGAATCCTGTCACTCCTCCTCAGACCTGACATTTAACTCTTAGAACAAGGATATTTCCCTGCTTGCCAGGCAAATGGATGATTCGCAGAGTGAGATGCTCTTTTAGCTGCTTAGATGAAACTGCCTGCTGTGGCAGCTTGCAGGAAAACCAATGCATAACAATGGGAATGTCAACCCTGCATCTTGCAATGAGGTTATACAGTAACACATTTTATCAGCTTTAGGGACACACTTTACACGCATATCTATGATACATTCAAAAGTATATACGCATTTATAAGATAATGTTACATATTTGCATATTTAAAATATACTTGATTTTGCCTTATATTTTACGTATCTCCTTTACACAGCAAAGATTCCAATTTTATACACACCTAAAATATGTTCAGCACCAGCTTCTAAACAGTGCGGTGAAAAAAAAAAAAAAAAAAAAAGGAGGACAAAATGCAAACTGGAACAGAATTATGATTCCTGAAGGGTAGCAGAATCAGACTGCTTAAGGTGCTGTACAAGAAAAAAGGAAAGCCAGAATTCTCCAAAACCTGGTAATTATTTACTGCAATTCAGCAGATTATAACAACATTGAAAAATCTTCTTATCATAGTAAAGTGTACATTTATTTTGTTGTATTGTGATAGTGTCATATCCAGTAAGAATAGAAAGACAGAGATATAACAAAATTACTCTTATTGCTGAAAATAACCATGGTTTAAATGGAACATGGATGAGGATGGTACCTCTGACCACGCTCTCAGTATAGGTTGGAAGAAAAAGGTGTAGTGAAATGCTAAGAAAATGTAATAGCCATCACTGCCGGCTATAACTCAAAAGACTGATCGATTTTGAGTAAGCACTACCTCGAGGGTTTTGGTCCCACTAGGATTGATCTTTGTGCCTGTCCTCTGTTCAGTCAATGCAACTTTCAGCAGGGTATCCACTGCAGAAATAAATGCAAGTGCTACAGTAACCCTCCACCCTCCCTCTTCAGTATGTTATTTTCTCTCCATGCTGAAGGGAAAGTAAAACCAATGTAGCTGATGGTGCAATGCTAGGCACCAGTTTCAAATGTTTAAGGACACAGGACACTGTCACTGTCACATACAATATTATTTGGAAAAAATGGGTTTCTGAATTATTCATATTTCTCTTTGAATTTGGAGGCTCTTTGGCCTCTGACCTTTGCTAATAGCAACTGAACCTCTACAAGACAGAGGCAAGTACCATCAAATAAAGGTAAGGATTAATACCTGTTCGGTGTGAAAGGCAAGTGTGGGCCCATGTCGTGAGCCGATGCCAGGGGGGCTAATACAACATTAATCTTAAGGGCAGGAAAACAATCCTGTCGGTGTCTGGGGAAAACTCTAAAACTGGTTTAACTGAACAATTTTTATTAAAAACCTTGGCAAAATAACAGAATGAAATTAGGTGACAGCTAAGAAAGCAGATAGGAGAAACTTTGTTACTCGTGCCAGTTAGGATCCTTCAAAAAATTACATGTACTATGCAGTTTTTTGCCTTTTGCACATTTTGGGCTTCATCAGCTTTCTTAAAACAATCTCTAGAGATACAAAGCAACTTGCAGAGAACTCTAGTCATTAAGGAATATTATTTACATAGGTATTATTCAGCTTTGCCTGAGATCTTTTACATTTAATGAAAGGATGTACCTTTGATCTAAAACTGATTCAAAAGGCTAAGTGATACTTCGTATGGACATAGATCAGCAGGTGGTAAAGTTTGAGGTAAGCAAGAAAACACTATAAAATTTAAAGTGTACATGGTGTTAACAAGACAGCTCAGTCACAACAATACTCATGAAAGGAAATTCTAATGAGGGATGTGAACGTTTAGAATTATACTAAAAACATTATTTTTGTATATCAGTTATTCATAATTTCCAGAGAATTTCACCAACTGTAGAGTTTTAGCTACCATTTTCAGCTCTCAAGAACAATACAGGAAGAACAGAAACCCACTTTTCATGAGCAATTCATGCTGAGAAGCACAGTGGAAGATACTATATATATCCACAGCATGGACCATATAGAAGAATAAGCCAAAGAATGCTAAATGTTGGAGATTGGCAAGTGCCGTTCTAACTCTTACTTAGCCAAAACTCTGTTTTTCCAAATTAAATGGAAATTCTGCTTGAGTAAATTCTTCAAAATTGAGCGATGTTGAGGCCTGTGCCACCCCTCTCATTCTTCCAGTCAAATGGCCTGGTATAAAATGATGGAAATGAACATATACGTGACCTTGGTTCATGTGCAAAAAGTATCATTTTTCATCAGTTTACACCTCCAGAGTTGTTGTTTGAACTACAGGTGCAAATGACCCAACTACTTAGCAGTTCAAACTGAGCAATTAAACCATACCTATTCTTAGGGTTTAAAGAAGGACCTACAAAATCCAACAGAAATCTCCTAAACTACAAACATTTGTCACCTGGAAAGAAAACCAATCTTTCTGCATTTTTAGTGCCTTTTCATACTGTACTTTCAGAGACAGAGGTGGAGGTCGGCAACCCCAAGGAAACTGAAGCTTTAATCCTAGACTTGCCAACCACTTGTTGTGCATTCTGGACAAATCATGGTCTTTCTGTGTCTCAGAACCTTGTTTTTAAAATGGACATAGACAACATTTAACCTTACTTCATGATGATGTTGTAATGAAAAACATGCCACAGACTTTGGAAGGCTGAAGTCATACATATATATATATGTATACATATATGTAACCTCAAATAAACAGTTCATTGTGAACCTGACCTGTCGTTATGAACATTTACACAATTCTGTCCTATAGTAAGGTTTTAAATTAACTGAGCAACAGAATAATTTAAAAGAAAAGACAGACCTAGAAAGAGCCTATCTAGAGAGTTGCAGTAACATTCTCATTTCCTTTTTCAGTGGAGAACAGCGAGACATGGTTGGCAGGTTCACTTTTACAATATTCGGACATAGAAGTTATGATCACTCAATGAAAAACTTTTCTTGTTCCTCCTCTCAGAGAAGGACCTTTATTACACTGTGTTGTGACTGTTTCATTCATGCTCATTATGTTGATAGCTTCCCAAGTGAAATAATTATCAAATAAAAAATACCAATCCCACTCCCCCAAATGGACACCAATAAACTGTCATGAGATTACTTACAGCACAGCAAACTCTGAAGGAAATAAGAGTGCTCATGCTTACAAGTTTCTTTTGATAACTTTACAAGCTGCCCTCTTACCCCAGGGAATGGACCACTTAATACAGAAGAGACTCCCCTGAATACAAATATTTGTTGCAAAGCAAATAAAATTGGTTATTTTCATAAAAAGAGAGCAGTAAGAATAGCTTGGCAAAATGCAAAATCTTTTTGCTAAAAGTAACTTTTAATGCATTTGGCTTGTCTCCAGCTCTTAGAAATGGCATCCAAAGTTGGTCCAAGTCTGACTGATATAGCAGGCTTAGAGCTGCCTTTTAGCTTTCACTTTTTAATAATAAAATATCAATATACGTAGGATTACAAGCCTCTTGGTTTTGATTTTGTATATCAAAACAAAAAAATGACTAGGTTATGGTTGTGTATGAAACTCCTCAGGCCACAGCTATGATGATGCAAATATTTTATACCCTACTTATTTATTGCACTCTACTAGGAGGCTGAAATAAATTCTTAAAATAAAATGAATGATCTTTTCTTACCTAGGTACATATATCTTACATGGAAAAGCAATTACGAAATTTGTATTCTAAAACCAAGAATTTTAATAGATTACAGTTCAGACCTCAAATTAATATAAATGTCTGTTTTAATATAAAACAAGCAATAGCCTGGATAGCAACCTGCATACAAACATTTGGCTCACATGATGCCAAATGCAATGTGGATTAGACTATGGAGCAAAGAGAAAGTATCGTAGTGTACAAAAGAAAGAACCAAGCAAATCTCTTAGCAATCAAAGACTCTCTCAGCTGTTCCTCAGTGATGGTAATGTCTGAAATGAAACCGTTCAAACAGTTTTGTGAAGGAAGTAAGACTCTTGGATTCATTTTTTTACAGACGGACCAGCTGAGCTTGGATCAATTGTGATAATAACATAGAAAATCTTGCATAGACAGAAGGTAATTGTCGTGTTTTAACCCCAGGCAGTAACTAAGCCCCATGCAGTCTCTCACACACTCTCTCCAGTGGGATGAGGGAGACAACTGAATGGATAAAATTGAGAAAACTCATGACTTACAGATAGTTTAATAGGTAAAGCAAAAGCTGCATGTGCAAGCAAAGCAAACCAAGGAATTATTTTGCTACCTTCCATCAGCAAGCCAAGGAAAAGCCCATTCAGCCATCCCCAGGAAAGCAGGGCTCCATCACATGAGGCAGATTCTTGGGAAGGCAAATCCCATCACACCCTCCCTTCCTTTTTCTTCCCCCAGCTTTATATGCTGAGCATGATGTCATAGGGTCTGCAATATCCCTTTGGTCAGGTGGGGTCAGCTGTCATGGCTGTGCTCCCTCCCAGCTTCTTCTGCACCTGTACACTAGCAAAGCATGGCAAATTGAAAAGTCCTTGATTTCTTAGCAACAACTAAAAACATCAATATATTATCAACATTCTTCTCATACCAAATCCCATACTAAATCCAAAACACAGTGCTATTTTAGCTTCTGCGAAGAGTATTAGTTCTATCCCAGACAAAACCAGGACAGCAATCTTGAAAAAGGCAAACGGAAACTGAAGACTGCAAGCCAGTGTCAATTTTTCCCACACATGACAGTAAGGTCAGACCTCTAGAGAGATCTGTAAACTCACAGTAAATGGAGTTATCATTTATAAGTTATTGAATACTTACCTGTATGTCATGCAGTCCTCTTAGGAAGAAATACACCTAACATTAGTGTTGCTATGTGATCAACTCCTGGAGTTGTTTTCTACGTTTTTTCTTAAGTGAACCACAGAGTAATTAATTCAATGTAGTGGAGCTAAGCAGGCAAGGTTATCTACAACATGGTGGTCTCAATCCACACGAGCTTGATGGAGGGTACCCCACCTTCTAAAATCCATTAATCAAATCAAATTACCATGCAGGATTCACCACAGGAACATCACAGCAGTGTAAGCATGTTTAAAAAATTATATTGTGGTACACACATAGCTGCGAGGACATAGCAAGCAGCAGAAGAAGAAGGTCAGAATGTGCCGTAACACTGGCATACACCTGCCTTTTTACTGATCCAGTGGAGTGAAAAACACTGAATTTACACTCACATAAAAAAGACACTATAGATACTACATGACTTATGAACAATTTTTGACACTATATGCAGTACAATTACATTAAAGTCAGGTTCAGTTCTTCCTGAAATATAGGTTTAGGAGGTAAAATAACACAGGGAGACAAAAAATAAGTGAGTTTTGGAAAGAAGCGATAAAAACTGTGTGAGAACTAGGAGAGAGGATAAAGCAATAGCCTACTCCCTCCGCAACCATTCACCCACCTCTTCTTCCTATTTTTCAACCAGAGCAGTGAAAGCTGTGGCTGCAGAACATCCACCTACAGTATAACCATCCATAAGTGAACACTGTCTGGGCCGATGCCAGAACAGTAAAAGCAGCATTCACTTAGTATTTTTTAAGCACTTCGTATTGTACACAGCCCTCTAAGGAAAATTTATTTCCATAAAGCCCCACTTCCATCTCAAGGTACTGATGATGCCATAAACCACAAGAGTTTCTCCACTCAACCCCTGCAGTGGAATTTCAGACTCACCACAAGAAGCCCCGCATATTAGCCAAGGATCAAGGAATACAGGCATGCACTGCAAAGCACAGCGTTAAGTCAGTCTTAGGATTGAAGAACAATAAACCAAGACACCAGTCTCCAGCTTTAAAATAATTATATACACATGCATTAACATACATTTCATGCATTTTTACTACATTTCCTAAAGAACTCTAGCTATTATTTAAAGTTCTTTGATTATCACTCTACTACCAAAAGCTCTCTTGTCAAAGATGGTGAGGCAGAATTCATTGAAAGAGATTTTGAAAGTATCTTGGACTTCATTATCTCTGACTGTTCTGGTGGGGGGTGTTTTTTGTGGGATATGCAGTGTCTCCTTGCAGTGCTCTTCTGTCACTTCATTTATCTGGCTTCGATTTTGTGTTTTGTGGGACTTGCCTGTTACTATATTTGAACCAGGCTACGGAAAAACTTCCTCCTCCTTTCCTGTGCCACATACAGGACTTTCAAACAAGATGAAACTGACAAAAGAAGGAAGAAAGAAAGGGACATGGGATATATCATATTCAAGATAAACTTCAGGCAAAATACAAGAGAGTCACAATCCATTTAATGTATTTTTAAATTATTTAGTGTCTGTATGATGTTATCATCAAGAGAACCAATCTCATTTGGAGACTGAGTGCAACACTTAAGACACTTAAAGAGACACCACAGCTGAAGAGCTTGCACTCTAATAACTCCTTCCACTACACCCAATCAACATATATAAGCTGTTGGTTTAGTTTTGAAAATATACTTTTCAAAGCCTGTGATGAAGCGTCAGTGATGCAGAGATCAGTAGAAGAACATGTGTCCCCTGAACCTCAGGTGTTGCTGTTTGTCAGGAATGCAGATGCTGGTGACATCTGCCTCACTGGGGACTGAGCGCTCCACTGATTCAATAAGGCTACACAAGTGCAACAGGCTTTGATGTCAGTTACATGGTTTTACATACCTACCATGTCAGTGGTTCTCAGCCTCCCTGGGAATTTATTCAGATATAAGGGTATTCAGCCCATAACAACATCTTCTACCTGCCAGAGAACTAGAAATACTCCCACCTTTTATGAATCTACAGTGCATGACTGCTGGTGTTTCACATGTTGGGAGGTGGAGAAAGAAAATGAGAGAAAAAGGAGAGAGAAAGGGAAAGAAAAAGAGAGAGAGGAAAGAAAGGGAGAGAGAGAGAGAGAGAGAGGGATAGAGGGAGAGGAAGCAAAAGAGGAAAAATGAAAGGTAGAGAGAAGGAAAGGACACTTTTCAAGAATTTCTGTTTCACCCCCATTTCATACATTTATCTAGGAATAAATCGTCTGCATGCTTACAGGACTTGTCCAAAAACTGTTTAGAAACTGCTGGAAGTATTGAACAATGCATTTGTCTGAACAACATTGCTTACCACATCCACTTCTTTTTCTCTTTTATGAAAAAAACCCTCATATTACAAACTCAGAATTTCAGATTTTAAATTACTTTAAATTTATTTAGACAAGCAGCCAGTACCACTAGTTACTAATGTAAAATTGTTCATGCAACTGAGGCACAAATCAGTTAATTTCTAGATGCAGATATAAAATATAGCAACAGTTAGGAAATGCAGGAGTACTGGAAATATGGAAATTAGATTTCTGTATACTTCATACACTGAGGCTGGGTATCAATAGACAAAAATCTTCAACTTCAATGCCTTCTTACACCTCATTATTTACTGATAAAATGATACAGAGAGCTTTTACTGTGTTGCAGCATCTTCTTTTTCTGTGTGTTTCTTTAGTTCTGAAGATATTGTCAGTAATAAAGACTAGGAAAGTATATTACTAAGGGCTGGCATTTTTTAATGCCTCTATATATCTATGATGCAAGTTAAAATTAACTTGTAATAAGCTTATCTACCCAAAATTGTATCTTTCACCATTAAAACTCCCTCCAAATGTCCAAACTTCATCAGATGCTGATACAAAGGCATCCAAGCATATTGTTTCTGCTATTACTATTCACAATAGACAGATAAATAAAAAATAAGTCCTAATTTCAAGCAATAGCTGTAAAACGTCCTCATGCAAGGAAGTCACCTCAAATCATGGAATTATTAACAAACAATGCAAGTTTTTGCAAATATTTTACAAAAGATTCTCCCAAAATGACACAGTATTTCCAGCATCTATACAGAGAACCTGTTAACAGTGTTGGAATCTGAACCGCTTAGCAGTGCAATAGGAATCAAATCTCTTGGTACTGGCTCTCATGCATACTCACCAAGACCGAGTGTGGAAATGGAGTGGCAACCATAAATACCACTTGAAATCATTACCATCAGATAGGTTATGTATCACATGCCAGTAGAGTTAAAAATTCAATATTTTGAAGAGAAGGGGAGTAACAGTCCACTGTCAAAATGACGGAACAGCAAAGAATCTGTGCAGGCTTTTATCAGTTTTATTTGCCAGAAGTTTGTGGAGATAGACAGGAGATGTTGCTTTTCTTGTCATTCACTAGTGAATCTACATAACATATGAAAAGGCAATGACAGCATGAGAGCTACATAAACACTAAACAAATGTGCAGAGTAGAGGCCCAGCAGGACCTCCCCTTTCTGTCATTTGTAAATGGAAGGACTTTGATAGGTCGGAGAAGGACTCAAAGACACAGTTATGTCAGAAATCTAAAATATCGTATCCGTGCTTTTGAAAATGCAAATGTTTGAACTCACAGAAATACATTTAGTCTATTGTATTTATGGTGGTCACCAGTTACATACATGCATACAAAGCAAACTGACCTCCTCCCTCTGCAGTCCAAGCTGAGATCCCTTTGAAAGTGTAACCCTTGATATCCATTATTTCAGTGGTGCATGTTCCTCATTTATGAGCATCACTTGCATTTTGTATATATCAATAGAGAACCAAAACACGGTTGCACACACATGCTTTTACAAAACCTTTCTTCTTTCTTTGCAGGCCCTAGGATAGTTGTGGGCTTTATGAACTAAGCCATTAATGAAGAGGTTTAGACCACAAAGATTATACAAGTGATACTAGTTAGCAATCTTACCCAGGCTTGTTTTTTGGGGTTTGGTTTTTAACTTGATGGATCATATTTGATAGAGAGAATTATGGCCTGTGGTTGGCAAAAAAGTAGTTTTACTCTCACTGTTTCACTCAAATACTACAAAACTTGTTGATAAAGAAATCGTAGAATTATGAAGTGTGTACTGCTTCGAAGAATTATATAACCTATTATGTATTGGGGTGTATTGTTTTTAGGTGTTTCTTCTAACAATCTCATTTTTTACTAAATAGTAAATACTTCTCAAATCTGAAAATAAATTCTTGTGATCTAGCTGAACTGGAAAAAAATTCTTCCACTAGCATTTATTTCTTTATTTTTTTTAAATCAATAACTTCCTTATAAGTATGACATGATGTTTATTTTAGTTTAAATAACATAAACCCACACAGGGGGATTGGAGCTAGATGATCTTTAAGGTCCCTTTCAACCCAAACTATTCTATGATTCTATGATAAGATTTCTCCACAAGTACAGGAAGAAAACAAAGACTTTATGTAACATGTTAAACATTGCATATTTAATTTAAAACAATGGATTTTGACTTTTTTTCTGCACCTCAATTAATTATTAAATGACTGAAAATCACTGAAAAGTTTCAGATAATCAAAATGCATGTGACTTGAGCCATAGCTGAACCTTGTTCTGTCTCCAGGAATAATATTTCTGTTGCAAACCAGTTCACTTGTACTCGCTGAGGGCACCCATGTGTGTAAATGCACATTGTGTAAAACCTTCCCAGTTCCTTGCTATCGACTGTTTCTTCTGCTCACTGTACAAACATAAATTTCACCAAACATGGCTTAACGAAAGTATCTCCCTCCTGCAGATAAAGCAAGTTAATGAGAATGCCTAAATCTGATATTGGGAGATCAGTCTCCCTACAGCAAACGGTCCCTTGATATAACTAGGATTAGTTTCAAATATCTATTTTTTTTTTTTCTGGGAATTTAGTATCTGTGATGCAACAGAAGTAAAGCATACCACAAAACCAGTAGCTGAAACAAAAATTAGTATCAAACAGAATCAGTCTTTTAGGTGGAGAATGTTTTACAGATATCTTTGGGATATACCTGGAATACAGTTCTCTGTGCAGACAAAATACAGCTTTATTTAGTGTAGCATATTTCAAACAAGCTGTTACCTAAAATGCTGCACAGACTTACATCCTAATGTTACACTGATATTGTGAATAACAGCAGAGGGAGAAATTAAGAGGCACAGGTAAAAGGAGTATTTCAGCTGAGACCTGAAAAGGAATAGAGATGCCAACAAAGCATAGACTGTACCTAAGAGGACAAGCTATGGAGGAAAAAGAGCTTGTATGAGCCATGACAAGGAGGCTGTGGTGGGAGACAGAGGAAGCCACTTGCTGATGAGCTGAGCCAGCAGAGGACGGGCTAGGAATACAGTGGTCAAATGTTGCCACCACACATAAAACCTGCAGTCTCCACTGAAGTAGACAAGAAATATGTGTAAGCATCCAAGGCCAGAATTTGGCTCTCTCCTCTGATTGATGCTGGTATAAACTGTGAACAAATCTGTTATTCTCAAAGGAGTTCAAATAATATTTTTCCAGTATAACTGGACATAAAACCTGACTTTTGTGGATTAGTCTGACTGAACAAAAGCATGTTTTGTCATTGTTTCATTTTGCTTTCATTTGGTTTATGACAAATCACTTATTTAGTCTGTCAGTAATTTTTAAGGGAATGCTAAATGGACAATGAGGGAAGTTTGGTCAATATGGTTTCAGCTCTTCTATGCACATATAATAATATAAAAGCAATGCTACATGCTTGAGCAGGTTGGCAGAAAAAAAAATAGTTAATATGACTCAGAAGGTCCCTCCCTTTAAATTCAAATCCTGTAAAAGGTAATTTTTCAGGTACAGTCAGTGTAAGAATAACAAAATAGTCACAGATTTTCACTAAAATTACCTAATCAGAAAAAAAGTAGAAATTCAAGTTCTTAAATTAAATGGAAGATAACAGAGAATTAAGAAGATACAGGGAAGGCTTTCCTAAGTTTAGAGTATTTTTTTATTATTATGAAGTTTAATACCACACCCTTCTTAGCTCATGCTAACCTTTTGAAAGAAATTTCAAGTTATTTCAAGGCTCAAAATATGTTGCTATGGTGCATGCTGCTGAAGAGAATAAGCTAATGGGCTCTCTCTTTAATGTGATTAGAGCTATTATTGACATAATGCCAGGAAGATGCAAAACCATTAGCATTACACTACACCTCACTTCAGTCACTACTCTGATTTAGCATTTGATCCACAATTTTAATTTTGCTCTGCTCTATTCAGGGCTGCATTACACAAAATGCATAATTAAAAGCTGCTGTGATTCTGTCTACTTCTCAAATTAAAAACATAGCAAACATTTGTAGTTCTAATCCATTAGAAATTAATAAATCAAACATTGTCTTTTATCCTCATTCCTCAGTGCAATTCAGGATGCATGTTGGGAATATTTTACCATGCAACAGAGAAAACTACACTAAGAGCTACTGCTCAAAAGGAAAGAACAGTCTCTAAAGTCTGTACGTACTGCAGTGAGAACCCAGAGGACAGCAGAATACTGATAACATTGCAATTCCTAAAGTCATATCAGGAGCTGTTTTTCCTATAAATCCTTTTTATTATTTTTTTTCCTTTATTAGCTTTTTTGGTCACTAGAGAAGATTACAGCTATGGGTAGTTTTGATTTTGCAAAATCATGCATCTTTTGAGATTAGATTTTGCAAACAAAACACAGGAGTAATGGTGATCCTAAGAAAACACACTAACTGGCTCATATTGCAGATCAGTCCAATGATCATAGCTCATTATTTCACCTTAACATACAGATAGATATAATAAGACTTAAGACATACTGCACCCACCTTCTACAGTCTGTCGGTGCTTCCCAGTCTTCCCACTGTGAAATGATTTGATTACAAATTATGTGGGCCCAAATAATTGGTTAGGAAATTGGAAGCATTCATCCTAGCTTGCTAGAATTGTGTGCCAAATGAAACAGCATTCACATTTTGCTTGGTTTTACTTCTTCCTCAGATCCTTCCACAAACAGTAGACATGAGTGCAGTTTTTTGGCTTTCATTTTTACTGTAAAGTTAAATGCTGACAGTGCAGATGGCAGTAAAAAAAGTTAGAAAAAATTCATTTATCATGTTAAAAATATATATATAAAACTGAAAAATTATAATTGCATGGTTCAGGCATAACAATATATGTTAAATGTCCTGATAACATTTTTTGGCATTGGCTCAGAAGTTGATTTGCATGATGCTGTAAAAAGAGATTTAATTCAATAGCTTTGGATTTGAATTACAGGTAATAATAGCAGCTAATTAGGAATTAAAAAGAAAGGCTAACATTATAATTTTTAATTATTATCCAGGGTTAAGAATTGTTTTAATACTTATCACTGCTCAAGTACTTAAGCAATCCAATTGCTTATGGTTCAACTGTCATTCTAAAGACAGCTTAAAACCTATATGC
Source organism: Apus apus (assembly GCF_020740795.1). NCBI lineage: Eukaryota > Metazoa > Chordata > Aves > Apodiformes > Apodidae > Apus > Apus apus. Next base: position 34,821,548 of record NC_067312.1, read on the forward strand.
TAAATGACTGTACTACTTTGTAAGAAAGTGAAATCTAAATACTGAAGCAGGTCTTAAAATCTGAGATCTCTTAAACATCTAGGTGATTTGCTTCAGATGCAGCTTATCTCTCATCTTTCAGCAGTGGGAGCCTGGGTAGATACTGACCTAATGCCACTAAAAGTATATAGTGTCTTAATCATCTTGTTATTTTGTAGAAAAGAAGTATAGAGGGTTCTGCCTCACCCCTTGCAAGCACCATGAACACAGAGTTCATTATTTTTCTAAAATTATAGCTTGGTTTAGCTTGGTTTTTGCCACTGTAGTTGAACACGTTCATAAACTGAATATGTGTAATTAATTCAAATATGTACTAGGAAGCTAAGGTAAGGAGTAATATATAGCTTATTAATATTTACTTCTTCTTAAATCTCTAGTAAGAGTTCATCACTATATGGCTTGCTAAAGTTTTTACTAAATAAAGACATGCTAAAAACATGAGGGATCAACCTGGTCTTAATGAAGCCAGTGGAAACAACTACATACCCTCAAACATGGCTTGGATTAGCACAGAAGAGCAAGTTTCAGGTTGAGCCCTTCCCAAGTGGAAGTCTAAATGCACGCTTTTCCACTATGTACATAACCATGTATATATCCTTTTCTCCTGCGTAAGTGAGATTGTGTTTGTTTGGCCTGAGTCAACTACTAGGGAGCATATATGGCAATTTTGCATGGGCCAAAGTAGTATGAAAAAGTCCTTCTGGGCCCCTGCCAAGAAGAATTCAACATTAAATGCACTCAGGCCTGACAGCAATCATTGTGCTTTCACCTGCTGTTGGGTCACCAAACAACACATGGCTTCAAAACTTCTGTTTTCTTAATGCTGTGCACAAGTGTTGGAAGACTTTCCCTACTAACTCACTTTTCATACAAGTGTTTCCAGGTAAAAGGTCTCCACGTAGTACTTGGTTTTCATCAGATTTAAAAACTAGAATTTCCCATGCTTTAATCAAGAAGAATCTAATCTGATTAGATTTAAATCTCTCATTAGCAAAAAGCACTCAAATTTCTTCAAATTTTCAGCTCCTATTCATTCTGGGAAAACATTAGTGTTTTCAAAGTATCGCAATTTATTTTTTCCAGACTTAAAAGAAACTGACATAGGTTTTATACTGCAATTTTGATTGCACTATTCACTATGAAGAGACTGCTGGGCTTCATAAATATAAAAATCTTCTGATGTTTGAAGTCCTTATTGAAAATTCAAAAGGCAGTAATTTCCTCTACAAGGACATATGGTGATGTGTCCTCTTATGCTCCTTGTCCAAGTCATACTGATACTTGTGTGCAAATAATGAAGTACAAGGATGTATGCCAAATGTATTTACCCTTTCTCTGATAACAATATTTACCATCATTGCAGTCCATTTCCTTACCAGTATTGAATTAATGGGTTTGGATAAATCTTCTGCCAAATGTTTCATACAAAACCAATTAGGAATTCTTAAAGGATCAAAAGCATCTTCTGGTCCCTATGAGTCTGTACCCACTGCCTGACAATATGGCTAATAAACATTTTAAAAGTAAAGCAATGAAAGTGAAAACAAGTGTGATCTCTGGAATTAAATACTGTTGTCAGTAAGGCAAATGAGTGAGATTTCTTTCAAAATCATGTTCAATCTCAGATGCACAACATAACTAGTCTTCTTACTTACCCTTTTTCTGTGAACCAGATTAGCTTAAAACAGGTCCAGTTTACCCCTCAACACCATGATTGTGTGTGAAGAAGAGGTCTCTGTGGAGGGAGCTGCAGTATCTGAGCTGTGGGCACAACCGGGTCTACTGCTTTGGAAAGTCAGTGAACCCTTCCTTAACTGAGACAAAAATAATGTTGAAATATCTCCAGATTTCACACAGGCAAAAAATAACTATAATATTGGTGAAGTGAATGGCAACACAGATAAATAATATGGTAATTAACAAGAAATAAGTACAACTCACTAGTGTTATAATCTTCCCAGCATGCATCCCAATATCTCTGACCTGCAGAGGACTAATTGCATGTCTAATTGAATTCTACAAGTGTCTCATAAGATAAGGTACAAATTTAATAGCTATCTGCAATTTATGAACTTTTTGCTCCTCATTCCTCTCCTTATTTTTGCTCTTGCTGTTGTACTTTTGTTTCTTCACACTTCTCCAGCTATGTCCAGCCCACGTACTCCCTTCTACCAAGCAGAACGACTGACCACATCATTCTGCACAAAATGTGCTAGGCCTGAGACATTCTTCCCAAAGTTGCCAGGATAGCCACAGAAATCTGGCAAACCCAGTAAAAATCATGTACTCATTAATAAAACAGAAGCTCACCACAGCACCTGACTACATTATGGGGTGCTTATACCCAACTTTTGTTAACACCAGTTTCCTTACAGGGACCCATGGCCTGCATTTTGTTTAAAGCACTGAAATTCTGGAAGCCATGGGAACTATTGAGTCTGAGGTGCATCTCACTTGCAGACACGTAAATAGGAGTTGTTACGTAGTTATATCGGCACAAGGAAGAAATAAATCAGATTGGAAATATGTGGAAGATGAAAAGGAAAATACCCAAACTCAGAACACTCAGGCAGAAAGAGTCTAAATTACTGCCTTCTTCCTGGATAGTCTATTACCTGATCTCTGATTTCATCCTTCAGTGAACACAGAATGTTCTGCCTAAAAACATCTTTTAATGCAAATTATAAGATGAAAGGACTGTTAGATGTAATAAGTGTAGATCATCTTCTGTACAGGTACTTTTTAGCAGAGGAAGCAGAAGACCTAAATTAGCCACATAGATGCTGGTGAACTGTACCAGAGAGCACTGTAAGGATGCAAGCATGGTTTTGTATGACCAAAATGACCATACTATGCATTACAATAAATCTGCTTTTGCAATTAGATAAAAGAGCTTGTCACTTAGTCTAAGGAAGAAGAGGCCCCATTCCTGAACTATTGAAAGCTACCAGTTGAGCTAAGCAGGACAAAGTTGAGGGCACAGATGAAGACAACAGAAGGTTTCATTCCATTGTATGGAAAATAGAAATCGGATACCCTAATATTAGTAAAGTGTATGTTTTACATCCTCACATAGCAGAAGAACTTAACTGAGTACAATGTATGAGGTGTGACAGATTTTCAGCTCTCTTGCCAGGCCTTCTGTAACGTAAAGTTAAAGAATGAATAGTTTTTCTGTTTAGGGAAACAAAAAAATGGGGGGTGGGGAAGTTACTCATGGTGTTTGATAATGACAAAAGGGAATTTAAAAAACCCTGGCTTTCTCACGTGGGCAAAGAGAATTTGTCTACGTTTTAATTCCTAGACTCCAGTCACAATGAGTACATGAATGGTGCCAGAGCAAGCTGGCAGTAAGGGAAAATTCAACCTAAGTAGAGGTAAAACTGATTGGAATCAGACCCTGGATAAGACTCTATCAAATTTATACTCAGCTCATCAGAAGCCAATGACATTGCAATGCAGAAAGTGATAACCAGTCTGATGAGAGTAAAACCCAAAATTGTGGGCAGGTACCATGCATGGCACACACAGCTGTATGGAACTTTTGTCTGTGATCATCTGAAGTATATGCTGCTGTTGTGCCTCAGCTCTGAGGTCCTCCTTTTAAAAGATGTTGCCAGTCATACTGAATTATGCCAGATTGCTGGACTATGCTTATGACGAATACACACAAAAGACTCCTAGCTTTAAATACCATATTTGCAGGTGTACCACTAGCTCTATACTGCAGCTAACACAAAAAACCCCAGTTTTATAATAAGGCAATCAAAAACCACAGTCAGCATGCAAAGATGAGGAAGTCCAGCACTAAACATGCATTTGTTAAAGGGTACATTATTTTTAAGCTCACACCACACTCTCAACAGTACACAAAATAGCAATTCTGTATTCAGCTCTCTTTACTCTTCCAAACTGAACTGTTCTGAGATAGTCCTCAGTAAGCCAGTTAAAATTTTACATTAAGTAATGATTGCTACTATACAAGAAAAAAAAGTAAAATAAAATCCATAATATTAAATTAAGATTTCAACAGCTGTTTACTAACTAACTAACTAACTAACTAACTAACTAACTAACTGTATATTTTAGTTATACGTATGGATAAAATAATTTATTAAAATAAACTTAGCAAAGTACTTTACTTTTGATATATGTAGGTAGCCCTGTACTGACAAATTTTTTGCATTGCTGTTAGCACAGGCATGCCCAATTCTGAGCTTGGGCCTCTGAATGTTACCGTAACTTCAGTAAGTATTAAAAACACAGCTAGGAAAAAAATCCACAGCAAGTTTTACAAATAAAATCTGTTACTAGTTAGTTCTATGGGACACTACAGAAAAGACACTTCAAAATGTTTTTTAAAACCACAAAAAACCCAATTAATATAATAAGCAGGAAAAAGTGGATTTATTGTATTGGAAGCAAAAGATCAGTCAATTGTAAGCAAATTAATGGTCTCAGATGGGTTTTCAGTAGGTTTGCAAAGTATCTTACACAGGTCAAAGCAACACGTTTGCTTGCTCTCATCCTAGAAATACTGAAAAGGCCACAAAAGGCCACTTTTTCACTAATCTGAAGTGAAAATGTTTGCCATCATAAGGCAACAAAATTATTGCAGTAATAACAACACCAACAAATGACAAAATATCAGCTTTAATTCTTTTTTTTTGTAGACGTGACTGATGATGTGCCAGTGTACGTGTCTGTACCTACATCTTTTGCAGTCTCTTCATCTTCACTCCTCTGTTCAATCAACCAGGCGATGAAACATGAAATCTTAGTGGCTGCAAAACTATGGTCTGTGGTCAGACTATAGGATTTGCTACTTCAGTTACCGTTTGGACATGAAAGAAAAGAAAGAAAAGAAAGGAAAGAAAGAAAGGAAAGAAAGGAAAGGAAGAAAGGAAGAAAGGAAGAAAGGAAGAAAGGAAGAAAGAAAGGAAAGAAAGGAAAGAAAGGAAGAAAGGAAGAAAGGAAGAAAGGAAGAAAGAAAGGAAGAAAGAAAGGAAGAAAGGAAGAAAGAAAGGAAGAAAGGAAGAAAGAAAGGAAGAAAGGAAGAAAGGAAGAAAGGAAGAAAGAAAGGAAGAAAGGAAGAAAGGAAGAAAGAAAGAAAAAGAAAGAAAGAAAGAAAGAAAGAAAGAAAGAAAGAAAGAAAGAAAGAAAGAAAGAAAGAAAGAAAGAAAGAAAGAAAGAAAGAAAGAAAGAAAGAAAGAAAGAAAGAAAGAAAGAAAGAAAGAAAGAAAGAAAGAAAGAAAGAAAGAAAGAAAGGACAAAAACATGCTGAGAACAACAAAGTAAAATATTTACTGCTGTCTGTTAAACTACATCCTTCAAGTTAAGGCTAATGTGCTTTCCAATATGGGAACGTTACCAAGGGGTCAGCATTACAGCATTAAAATTTTAGAAACCAGGACTCTCAGGAGCAGTCCATGGTCTTACAAGCAAACGAACACAAATAGAGTGATGGAGGCACTGAACCACAAGCAGTAGTTTTTAAGTGAAAAGTCATGCAAAGGTACAAGGGCTTCAGGTCTCTGGTGTAACAGGTACATCTATGTCTGCCTATCAGCTCACTCAAGTGCTATTAAAGGCCAGCCAATCCATCTGAGTGGGCCCATTTGCTCCTTGCAGGTACAAATGGTTATTTGCTGTACATATGCGATTACACACTCACTTCTTTTGCCCTATGCTAACAGCATGTAAAACAAAAAAGTGCCATTTTATGTACACAAAGGCACTTATCTGGGGCCCTTGGGCTCTAAATACAAAGCACTCTGAATAGATTGATGGTACTGCGGTGGGGACAAACAGGAAATGGACAAATGTGTATTTCCCAGGTTAATAGCGTGATGTTTCTTTATTACTAAAAAACTTGTGCTCTTCACCCCCTTTTGCTACTGATTCTTTCACAGTAGAAAGACATGGCATAATGGAAAACAGCCAGCTTCTGTTCAGGCAAATGATACTGAGAAAGTTAAAAGTGCTGGGGAGGCATTCTGGACTTTTCTCCAGATTTATGTTATCTTATTTCTCTGCAGTTTATGTTACTGCTGACTTATAAATTACTGAGTAGCTGAGAGTATAGTATGTGAAGCCTTTCTAGCAAAGGCTGGTTTCTATCCTGAGTTTCCAGTTCTTTAAAAAATACACTTAAATATAATTAGCAAAAGCTTAGGTGACACATACACTGGATGGAGTATTTCATCCATGAACCTCCAGAGATTTGTGCCTGAATAGCATGTACCAGAGCAGGTGCAGTGCATTTTACTGCTTGTATTAGCTAAGATCCCTGGTGAAAACTACAGCAAAGCAATTCATTAAAAAAAAAATTTAAAAAACAGACCTCAAACACAATAATGCCTACACTTCCATCTTTGCTTATCTCCTGCAAACACATAGTATTTTTCTCTTCAGAAAATTAATCGACATAGAAGAGCATTAGGCTTGTGAAGAGTGAGTGTCACTCCACATAGACTATGACTTGTGCTAAGATTCCAGCTACAGTTTTTAAAGAACGAGGCATTCATAGACCTTGCTATACAGACAGAATTTTTCTCATTCTCACTCAAATGTCTTTGCTACTTAAATGAAAAATCAGTGTGAAAGGTAGTCTGAGAAATATCTGTGTATCCTTGCCATAAATACCAACACCATCCTCCTACCAGGCAGAATTAAAAAGACTAGCCATGTAAATCCACAATTTGTGCTTTTTATTGTCCCTTGGTGACTCACACTCCAAACACCCAGGTAGTTCTCAGCATTTTGAAATTTGGCTTTGTATTAGATTTTGAACAATATCTGCCATTTTACACCTCAGAGCTCAGAGAAGGCAGCACAGTAGTTGGTGTACAGATGTGACAGAATGTTTTTATTCCAGAAAAAAGCTCCCTGTTTTCGACACACTGGAAAATGTACAGCCAGAGAATGCTTGAGGCGAAGATGCCACACCAGCCTTACATCTGTCTGCTTTCATTTGTCTACAACTGTGCTTATAGATAAAACAAGCCTTCCAGATGTCATCACAAGCAGTGTTCATATGCTGACTTCACTGAGATGCTATTGTTTGCTGCCAGCATAACAGAGTTGTAAAACTAAAATATTTAAACTCTGTACTACTCAACACAACTTTGAATGTCACACAGGATCTTATTTCAGGATTAATTAATGTGCACCCCAATAAAATAATCATGTGTTAAAAAAACAGCTATCTGGTATACACAGTATGCTGCCATTTTTATCTTCTTTTTCTTTACAAAAAAATGCAGTGGAGCTAAAGAAGTTTCCCTTGAGGGAATGCATACCTCCCATATGTTTGAAGAGAACTGGTCACTATAACTATACAGTGTGTGGTAACATTTTGAATATTGTACATATTTTAAACCGTCTTGATTTTATGGAAGACGGATTATTATTGAAAACTATTAGATACAGTTTAGAGGCATACCTTGATTGACAAGGGTTGTCATTAAATCTTTACTATAGCAGTTGGCAAATAATTAACAGTATTCCAGAACTCATGGGTTTTCATGTATCACGTCTTGTGAACGCTGCAGTGTCATTAATTACTTGCAATCACAAAACTACAAAAGATTTCTCCTGGTCACCATTTGGGCACAGAACTTCTGGTCAATTATACTTAATAAAGTTAAAAGAGCCTTAATTAAATATTTTGGGTTTTTAATTCCTCTAGCTGTTTGTGTAGAAAGCAAACAGACATTCTCCTCCACCTATATTCCTGATCTCTGGTCCAGAGTCTTTAAACTGTCATTTATGTTGAGTAATTTGAAGATAACCAGACAAGGCTGACTTTAACCACTGAAAATACCTGTTATACTTTCAGACATTTCTTGCTATTTATTAAATTATAATCTAGGAATTTTAAAAGGATTCATCCATTACTTTTGTGAAAATTAGCCTACTGGGCTATCATATACAGTGTTCCTATCATGCCATGTTGAAAATGTTCTCTATGATGACAGGTTTAAAATCTGAAAGTTTTATTAATTCTTAGAGAAGTATGGTACGTTTGCGGATAACTACATGAAGTCTGTAAGCTCTGAACAGCAAATTGCTTTGGAAGAAATTTCATTTCCAAAGAGCAACACAGCATGGACTACACAAACTCTGAGATGCAGCTAACTGCTGATAAATAAAATTCCTACTTTCTGAGAAAGCCTACATAAACTTAATCTTGTTTTTGCAAGGTTTGTGGTATAAAATGTAGTGAGCTCATAGTGGCCATGGTATACATTGCATCAGGAAGAGAACTGTAAAGGCTGTTTGTCAGTAAATCTTAGAGAAGATTTCTTAAAATTTCTGCCAGCCTTTGCTCAGATTGGAAGAGACTGTGTCTGCACCTTGGTAAAGTCCACAGAGAATATTTTCAGCTTCCCTAACTTTTAACAGACGAATAATTTTTACTCAAGGAATCTATCTACTCTTCCAACACACCTTAAGAAACCTGTATGCTCTAAGGTTCACATAATTAGAAATCATCAGACCTGTAATTTGAAATCAAAGAATAGAAATGTTCAGTTGTTATTGATAACACTACCAGGGTTTAAAATGCTGAGGGATACAACAGGGTGCTACTTAACTAGTAAAATTGTATTGTACATTCTCACTTAATCTACTGAAGGGTAAACAGAGCCACATGGCTTATCACACACTGCAATTAGCATTATATTGCCGTTTTTGTTTTGTTTTGTTTTGTTTTGTTTTGTTTTGTTTTGTTTTGTTTTGTTTTGTTTTTTAAGGTCCTTTCAAAGGAACCAAACCCTAAAACAGTAATTAGGTCAAACTACAGAAAGTATTTGAGAACTCAGCATTTTCTATCAGAAAAACCTAAAGAAATATATAGATAAAATTAAATTTGATATAACAAAATTAAGGCATGAAACTTCATTTATTTACATCAGTACTGTTAAAATACTGTGGTAATATTAGAAGTATATACAAACCTAGACTTCCAAATGAATCTAAATACAAATATTTAAGGATAAAGACATCAAGACTCACAGTTAGGAAACAAAACTCCATCTGTCTTGCACTCTAGTTCACTCATTCACTAACAGTGAGAAACATCTTGCTACTTATCATCCATGTGTACTTCAAAAGAACCCACAGCATGTAGCCCTCATTCCATCATGAGTCGTAGAGCTGATTTAGTTTACTGTCTAGAACATCATATGACTATTGCATTTAACTGCTGCACAAAATTAATATAATGTTTCAAATGGCAAGCCATCAAAGTATCTTCCAGGAATTTCAATTTTTTCCAACTCTGAAGTTCCCTGAATTGCTAATCATAATTTTAGGGAAAGAAAACTTAAATGTTGTCATGTATATATATATACAGGCAAACACACACACATATTTACAAAGATGACTCAGAGGAAAGGCTACTTATAAATAACCTGTGAATGCCTTTCCCTTTTCTTGTAATAGGTCTAATTTGAAGATACAGTATAGCACATCCTCTACACTTCAAGGTAAAATATTTGTAGTTATCAAGTCTTGTATACTACTTATTCAAAACCTACACATTGTAGTTGATTACCATTTGATCCAATAGGTCAGAATGAGGACACACTGCTCTCAGGTAATTTCCCACAGTTTTGCTTCAAACAAGAAGCTCCACATTGTAATCTTAAGCAGCAGTAAATACACATAGCTGAAGAATAGTTACAGAAGGATACTAGCTTTCAGAGGGATATACCTACATCATGCTTTATAACACCTGCTAGCTGTTTTCCCCAGGTAACAATTTTCGAATTTTACCTATAGGGGCTAATAACAGTCTCCAGAGCTATATGGGAGTAAATTAGGAGCTCAGTAATTGGCATTAGTTAAAACTGAATTTTTATGTCATTTTTCATGTATATAGAGTGTCATTGCCAACATGCCTGACTGTATTGCCAAAGAGCATTTGGTGCAGAGAACTTAATCTGCTCCATTTGCAAGGACAAAGCAATAGCCAGCTGACTTGGGAACCATCACAAGGAAAATGATAAGAGTCAGGGAGAGTTAAGTTACCTCTGTTCTAAACAGCTGCTACTGAAAGCAGGAGGTAAAGAATTAAGGGACAAGTCTACTAAGAACTAAAAAGTCTATCTCAAGATTATTATAAAGGACATGGGAGGAAGACCTAGAAGAACCTTAATTTAGGGGCCTAAACCTCACTAATAACAAACTGAATTTAAACAATTGGGTGTCTAAATAAATTCTGAAAATGAAACTCAAGCTTCCACTTCCATATTTTTAAAAATACTATTAAAGGACTAATTTGCATAACCATTTACAAGTACTCTCATCTAGAGCTTGAAGAAAGAAGAAAGGAAAACGAGAACAGAGAGCACTGTGGAGAGAAACTCATACTCTTCATACTGACACACAGAGCAGAAATGCTTCTGCTTGCATGGTGCTGACTGCTAGCTGCATATAGGCTTGTTATCGTTGGCTATCTATGCAATATCAGTATCTTCAGATATCGCTCCCAGTTAGGAACAGAATTCATTCAGTTTCCCCTATTATTTCATTGGGAACATTTGTGCTACTGAAACAACCTTGCATCTGGGAGCCCTGATGCAATACCAACTCCTACTCTTGTCTAACAGCACTCCCTCTGGTCTCCAAAACTGAATCTGTTGTTCCTGTAAAATTTCTGACCTAAAAGTACAAGAATCCCTGTGGTTACACTTATTATACTTGGTTAATCTAGTCAGTGGCTTAAGGTATTCACAGACTGTCTTGACTTAGAGTTTTTTAATGCTTTATCTTACAGCTTCTAACAAAACCTGTCATGTCCTTGATAACCCACTCTTCTGTGAACAAATGCCTGTAAAAATACAAAGATCTGTTCTATGGTTGTAGTGAAATAATATGCAGAAAATGGTCCACACTGGAGCCACAATGCCTTTTCTCTGCACCTTGCCTGAAACATTCATATCTTTTCTGGAGCTGATTTTGCTTAAGCCCTTTGAAAATAAATCATTCCCAAAAGCACTCAAGATTTCCCTGAAGACTCTGTAAGGCTTCCTGCTCCATAGGTTTCCACTCCTTTGCTGGAAGGCTAATGCATTTTAGGGATGTTTGTTCTGATGCAAAGCTAACTTAGGAGTAAAAATAACCTACCAGCATTTACAATGCTGTTGGACAGCAAAGATTGCCAAATGCTAAACTTAAATTATCAGAGATGGTAGTCATTCCTTATTGACCTTCTCTTTACACAATTTTTGCTGTCTCTAAGAAAAAGACAATTATTAGGAGCTGAATGAACATTCAATCACTTTAAAAAAAAACAGCAACAATCAACAACAACAAAATCCCCAAGCCTGCTGGGGGATTGCCTTACATGAAGAAAAAAAAGATAATTTTATGGGAGAAGATGATGGTACACCACTTGCAGTTTGACGCATGAAAACAGGGAAATCATTGCCACTATTACTCAAGAAAACCGTGTTTGTTACTCATAAGTAATCCTGTTTACCCTTCTGTAAACATTAGGAGCTACATTCTTAGCTTGTTTCAGATATGCCTAGCTCCAAAAGACTTTACTAGTCTTCACATAACCGATATTTAAAAAAAAATAATTCTAATATCCAGAAACAAAATCCATTTTTGCATTTTGCATTAGTAAAGCTGCAAGATCAGCAACTTGCTGATTAAAGGACACATCATTATCTTAACGTATAATCATTCATGTAAAATAGTTTTTTCTTTTAAAATTTTGCATAGCAGACAGGGAATTCGTGTTCCTGAAGTGTTAATGCTTCACACTGCACATGGAACAGCAAACAGAATTTTACTTTAGAGCTGTATTGGAACACAATTTCTTTAAAAAAAAAATAACTCAATTTAACAATTCAGAAGTTCTCATATATGTTTTATAAAAATGTATGAGAGACCTAAAAACCATGGAGAGTCATAACTTTGAGTTGGCTCATTTGTTTCCTTTTTATTACAACACTACTTGGTGGGTATCAGATTCTTCACAGAAAGTCACGTATTAAATCTTTATTCTAATCTGTTGTAGCAGAACTATATTATAGTTTAAAACTATTTTGTCTGACTGATAAAATACCATTCAAATAAGACCAATGAGAGCACTGAACCCCAACAGAGACCTATCCTGAAAAAAGCTACCACCAGTAGCAATCTTGAAAAATAACACTTCCTCTCTCTTGACAGGTAAACTATTATATACTATTCATTTCTCATTCTCTAGATGACCTTCTTCTTGTTGTTTTGTCTGAAGGCTACTGCAAGGATATGAAATGCCTTGCATATATTGATATCCTTTATTTTCATCAGGCCAGGTTTTTATTTGAGACCCTGTAATGAGGATATTGACAGCTTCACAAAAACTCTTACACAGCTGCCTGAGTATCTTCCAACAGCAAGTTAAATTGCTGGGTTGTACTACTACAAGGAAGGGAAATAATCATAGCCTTCTTTATACTATAGCCTAGATATTGCAAATATTAATCCCAGTTCTCTGCACTTCCTTCTTCATAGCATCCTCCAATCCTTCTAGCTGTGGGAAGGTGGGGCAGATGAAGCTCCGCAACTACTCAGGCCTTTTGTCCTTTTCAGTGACATCAGAACTGAGACTTGCTTATACATTTCTGCTCTTTCAGTAACTGGCAAAGAAGTCATTTCATGTATTGAAGAACATGTCCATTTCAACTGACTTAAATTCATTGGGAACTATTGCACCATCTACATTATTCTGTAAACCAAAATGACAAAAGAAAGAACATATAGGCATGTGCTCTCCACTGCCAAGATTGTCTTGTTACCTGCCCTGGTCCTCTAGATGTTTCCCTAAACAAACTTGATATCTCTTCTTAAGCTCTTCTGGCAATTGTGGAGACAGAAAGAACTTTATAGAAGAGTGAAATAAAGGCTCAGGCTAAGCTATCTTCTGCAGAATGCAAATCTCTTTCTAAACCATGTGAGAAAGCTATGACATCTGCTGTGAATCAGTTTTCCTTTCTAACACATCAAAATAAACGCTTGATGCTGTGCAAGACTGTTTTTTTCTGTCATCTTTTTCTGCTTATTCATTTATTGTTCCTATTACTGACTGATGCACAAGGTCCACTCAGCTGTTTTGGGTAACACTTCACAGGCTAAAAAATTCACTCAAAAATCTCATTACTTCTAAGTTTCATTTGCTCTGTTGTCCAGTATTCTTAGCATAGCTCAGCTATAATTTTAGTCTTTCATCTAGCTGCATATTTTTGTGTATAGACCAACTTGCAGATCTGCCCTTTTTGCATCTTATCAGACATCAGCCAACAAATATCACCTCATGTGTTTTGTGCATGCTCTGCGAGTTCAAAGAGCTTCATTCTGGCCCAGATTTCAAGAAGAAAAAATACTTAACTCCTCAAAAGTCACAATTATTGATTAGAAACAGGTATACAAAAGAAATACAGGATTCATGTTTGTTTTTTTTTCAGAAATAAGACAATCTTTGGAGTTGAGAGAGGTCTAAAAGGCATTTCTTACTCATCCCAGGTTTGAAATAACAGCATTGACATGCAGTGTTGTCTGAAGACAAAGTCACCAGATAGATTAATTCCACAACAGCTTCAGATTTTTCCAGAATAAAAAAGGTAGACTTTAAGTCAGCTTTTACGCAAATGACTTTTGGCAGACCCAGGTGACTATTACTACCAGCAACAACACAGAGAATATAGTTGAGCTATTTAAATAACCCAAAGAAATCCATTGTATTACTGAGGTGTTTTTTATTGTTCTTTTAATCTCTAAAATAGCTGCAAAATCATGAAATCATTTTAATTCATTAAACCTTTTCCAGAACGAAAAAAAACAATTAAATAAAGACTTTAGGGAGCACAAAATTAGGTGGGAGAATACTGGACACAGTTAGGGTTTAGAGTCTTCTCCCTATTTCTCAGAAGAAAAAAAAAACAAAAACATTAAATAAAGCATTTAGAAATCCCCACTAGTCTCCAGTTACATTGCCTAGGGAAATCTGGGGCTCTGGAAAAAATTTATTAGGACTACAAAAGAAAAAAAAAAAATTATCATTAACCAAAAGATGTCTCTGAAAATTCAGGTTATTACCGTACTGGAGGCACCTAACTTAAGTGATCTCCACTGCCTCTCTCCAGTTTAGGCAGTCAAAGCTCCAAATTAGGCATCTGTGCTAGGCAACTAAAGTAAGCAATGTGAATATCCTGTGGCTCTTCATCACTGCTATTGAAATTCAATGGAATTTGGTTGCTTAATTCCTTTAAAATCTTTCAAAGATCCAGTTTTAAGTTCTCTAATCAGTCAGACACCCATGATAATTCTTCAGGTTTTATTAGAATGCTATTCCAGCAGTTCTTCCAGAAGACTGAAAATTCTTAATAGATCTTTCTAAATTAATGCACATCTTGGTAATTTGGGGAGCATAAGGCCTTGAATATAGTACTGGTACTTGGGCAGGCCACTGAAACCCTAGCTAACAAAGTAAGAAATTCCTGTTCTGTACTCTTTTCATATGTAGTACATTTGAAGTCTTAAGTACAAACCTTTTAAAAAGGGAACAAACCACAACACCACCATAATTTTGGTATTCTGTATCAATGAAGAAGACAGGATAGTCATTAAGGCATCAGCTTGGAAGAGGTAGTTGGGTAGGAAGAGGTGGCAGAAACATCACCCTGAGTGTATGTGAGTTTCTAAAATTGTTTGCAATTTTCCTTAGTTCCACACAGAAGACATTAGGAAATAGAAAAAGGCATCTTCATATGTGAAAACTATGTTGTTTCTCAAAAGAAAAAAAAATACTAGTGTGAAATTACTCAGTTGTCTGTGTAACCACTTCCCCTCTGTGGGCTGAATGTGGTAATCCAAAAACAATATATTGTTTACAGATGCTGTCCAAAGTAAAGCAAAAGATGATATTGTAACTGTTTTTTTTCTCATAATTATCCATTTTTTATACCACTCAATTTGTAACTTCTGCCAATGTTATAATTTTATCATCTATTCACAGACAACCACAGTATGTCCCTAATCATTTTGCAAGACATTTACTCTCCTGCTATTACAATCATCACACATTCATAAGGAACAGACCACGATTGCTAAAAAGGCCAGGAAAGGTACTGTAAATGTAAATCCTGCATGACACTTGAAAAGCTGCTGTGTCCAGTTGCACATGCTATGGTGTGAAGCACAGTCAGAAGCTCAAGAACTGAATCATTTTGAGCCCAAAAGGATACACTGTTTCCTAATCTGGCTTCCTGCATAAAACAATACACTTCCCTCAGCGTTCACCCAGAAAAAGGAGGTGGTCTTCTCCAATCTCAATGCCAGCTTCACAGATTGTTACAAAATGGCAGAACCAAAATGAGAAATCAGTAGGAAAATAATATTGTTTCCAATAGATGGAAGTAGTATATGTTTTTAACTTCATGCTCCCACAGTCAACAAAATTAACGTAAAATCTTGTCAATGGACTAGTTAATGAAATACATATTCATAGCAACACACCCTCTCCCAGAGAATTTTTAAACCAGAGTACAACACATGGTTTCAATTACACTAAAATGGGCATTTACCTTTTTGATATTGCATGACTCCGTGAGTCTTGCTCATAGGAGAATCCTTTCCCAAAACAGGAAAATCCCATTAGTAGTTGTGGGAAACTATTCTTTTCTGCCTCACATAAGTCTAAACAAAATGCCTTTTAAGCCAGAGATGGCAGTCAATAAATTACCCATGCACAAAGGTATAGCATTTGTATAGGTAATATACTACATATAATTTGTATAGAATATAACAATTTATAATTTATATTATCATTATAATGTGTCATTAATGTATTTTGCCATTGCCATGGTATGTCTATTTATACCAACTCAATACTGCTGTTATAAATATTTTAAGTGCTATTATTATCAATTAAACTGGCCAATCTATGTGCCACCAGTACAGTATATAGTTTTTTAATATGTCAATAAGCTACTGAAATACATTTAGAAAGAAACATTAATTATCTATAAAGGGAGTTCAACAGTTTCAGTTTGAGATACCTAGAAAGGGACGTTCCAGACGATTAAATTATGAAGCAAAAGGAAGTTTTCCAATAGCCTAAGAATATAAAACCCCTTTTTTGTTTTACTGTACACTTCTCTCATTAAAAGCAAAGGTGGCATGCAAGCCCAAACACATTTACGATTAACATTTCTGTGCCCAATTATATGTGTTTAGAAAAGGCATCTCTGGAAAGAAAAAATTCTCATAGTTTGAGGAATCAAACCTCTAACATTATACACACACACACATATATATATACATACACACACACATATATATATATATAAAAATCCTTATCCTTCTGACAAAGCGAGGAAAAACTGAAGGGGAATTCTCACTCCTTCTGCTGCTTAAGTTATGTTTCACAAAAAGAATCTCACTACTGAATTTCTGATCAGCAGAATTACTGGAAATGAGCTGCAGACAGAGATGAAGTTTCTCATGTCTTTGACCCACATCTTGAACAGACATCTCTAGAGATAATATGTTGTGCACCTATGGCTATGGATGCAAAACCATAAATGCTTTGGTTAATCTGGGATGTGTAAACTCAGTAAGCAGTCCTGGAATTTACTGCATATCATAATATAATTATTTGAGTCTTCAGCTTTATTTTTTCCTGAGCATTTGCTGATTTCCAACTAGAAAAGGAGACACTGAAATACCAAAAAAGAAAAGTTATCTATTTATGTTACCTTTTTATGTGTAATAAAATTGTCCTAGAAATCCTGTACAATGTTCAGTATAAAGAATCTCAAACAAATCAAGGCTAAGTAATTAAATTTAAATTTCTAGTTTTGCGTGGTTTGCTTTTTCTACATAAAATCCATGGTTTAAAAAAAAAAAAAAGTTTTTTACAGATAAAAAACTCTGATCCCTTCATTACTTTTACCATGTTTGAAATATGCTGTTATTAAAACACAGATGTTGTATTGCCAGTTATATTTTTGAAAAGCAAGAAACTTTATGCAACACATGACAGAGATTTTCCAACATTTTGACAGTGTATGGGCCCCGTAGTTTAAATTTTTGCTGTAATCTTTGTTTATAGTAGAATTTAAAAATCCAAACAAAGAGCATTCCACTATGCAGGGCTGATGGCTTTGTGATAAGGCAGAGCCTGGCACCAATGACAGAACCAGCAGTCTACTCAGGTGCAAACCAGCACTCTGATAAGTGAAACTGTCTTCTGATTTATAGAGTTTAAGCTAGCTTTTTAACCCTTGAATGATGAAAATCTGTACCATACAAAGGCCTGCGAAGAAAGGCATGTAAAAGAAAAAAAAAAAAACCCTCATAAGAAATTTCTTAAAGAGAAATGTAGTGGTTAAGATGTTGGTTTTATCCCCAGAAAACCACCTTAAAGCTGAATTTTAGATATACTACACTTAAGAACTTTTACCAGTAATGAGTTTTTGTATTAGACAGAACTTCTAAAAGAACATTTGAAAAGCAAAACCAAAACCATTTAAGATCAATCTTCTCTTTGTTTATACCCCCCCCAAAAAAAAAAAAATCTGCTTTAAAATAATGAATATTTATCTTGTGAAATTAGAGATTATATCAAATATATGATAGATGCTCATGGTATCAGTCGTACCTTCAGTATACAAACCCTTAGAGACTCTGGTCCACAGGCAGACTGGAAGGACTTCCAGTTCTTCCATAAAGTACATTCAACAGTTAATTCAATAGTTAATGTTTAATAGCAAACCATCCTAAGACGTGCTACAACCCTTTTTCAAAGAGCTCCCAGATACAGAAGGCAGCTATATATTTGCATATATGAATAATCCCTTAATGATACTTGATTTTTAGTCCTCCCCCCAGCACTCAATATATGGATAAGCAGGCCCTTGCTCACAGAATTCAGGCGACATTTTGACCACTTGGACTTGTATAGTTTAATATGCTTTTCACCACCTTCCTACGGTTGCAGTCTCTGAAACTGGTGTTTACCAATACTTTCGGCAGTCTAGTAGTGACTGGTCTCACTAGGTGATAGAGAGACACCTGTACTTTGTAACAGGCAAGAGGTGGCTTACACATTCATTAATTACGATTTATGGATCATATTTGAAAGTGAAAAAAGACATGGAAAAATACTGAATAAACCATGCCATAGCATCCAAAGTACAGCCCAGAAATGGAACAATTAATTTTCAAACTTCAGCAAGACAAAAACCCACACAACTTATGTACTTGAATTACAGCATCCTAGTTCCCACATGCAGATATGTTCATATGTAGACTATATAAAATCTCAATTAAAACCACCTTTAGGTGTAGAAGAATTTCAAGACATCTCAGAAAATGCTCTACACTATTCAATATGTGCAAATTAAGCATCTTTCCAGTGAGATCAGACACCCAGACCAGAAACGGTCCCAGAAAATGAAAGTTTCTACAAGAGCTACCACACAGCTCAGCATCATACCACACATAGGCCTAACAGCTGCTTCTGTAATGCCTGTGGTATCCTAGAAAGTGTCTCAGGCACTGAGAGAGGATTGGCACTGCTTTCTACAGGTGTCACAGGACAGTCAAGAATGTAACAAGCTCCACCCTAGTAATCTTTCATTCCCAAATAGGACTTCACAGGAGAGGTAATGAAAAGAAATCCTGAGATGCACTTCCTTCTCATTTCCCAAAAGCTTGCGGTAGGCTTTCAAGTCCTTTCATTTTTTAGCCATGTCAGCTCAGGGATGGGAAGCTAGTGTGCTGGTTTGAGAGGCACTGTATTTTCAGTGTTGTCTCTAGTTCACTAATAGGTTCAGGGGCTTTTTATTCATAGAATTTTAAATATAAATCTTTCATGTTTTAGAACACTATTTTAATGATCATTAATATTTTAAACTACTAAAAACTCCTTACCAATATTTTGACCAACTAAAATTATTTGATCTGGAGAATGTCCAAATTTTCCATTATAAAACTTAACCACCTCAAAATGCCACCTCCCTTTTACAGACTATTTCTGTCAGCCATCTGCATATCTGCATATGGAAGTTCTTCATTGACATGCAAAGTATTAACCCTACCTAACCCTACCTGTAAAATTCCTTTTTTTTTTGGGGGGGGGCGGGAGGGAGATTTATTTCAGTTTTGAATAGTTTTGTTGAAAGAAAGAGAACCAAATGCATTCTTTGTAAAATGATCCATCCTCTTCAACATATGTAAATTTGAAGATCAGTAGTCAGCAAAGCAAAGTTAGGCATTATGATTTCTCAGTTTTTCATAATCCAATATGGCCTTTAAAAGGCAATGTGGGCAAAGCCTACAGATTCCTTTCAGTCCATGAACCTAGATGATATAGTAAGGTTGTACATCACCATAAGACAGTTTTTTCACTGGCACAAGGTGATGAAGATGAATGAACCGATGTGCTCTGGTACCTCAAAAACAGTATGTTCAATTATTATTAAACTCCCCCAAACCCACAATACTGTTAGAGAGCCAAGGACCACATACAATTTCAACTGGTGTGCCTGTTAAATATTAGTGAGAACACAAGAAAAGAAAAATATCTTGGCATTTGATCACTTCACTACTGTTTTAAATAATTATTTTTGTAACACCTCATTTTGCTCTCAGATACCAAAATAAAGGCATTGAAATGTGTTACAATAGCACAGACTTCCACCTGAACAGAAATATTCCTGTTTACATCTGCACTTAGAATGAAACCTCCTTCTGCCTTTCTTTAAGTAAAAAATGAATGGAGACCTGGAAGGAACCATAACAACTTGACAATTTCTTGTGGTGATTTTAATAAAAACGTTCAGAACAATGAAGAAGGAAAAAAAAAAAGAGTTTAAAAAAATCTAGAGAGAGAAAACTGAAAAACTGTGGTAGCCACCTGATGTAAAGTAAGTAAAAGCACTGTTTGTGCTCAGTACTTTGGAAGAAATTGTTCAGGAACAGTTCATCCATGTGAAAATCTGAGTCATATAAGGCTGCCAAGGTCAGTGAGACCTCTGGTGATCATCTCAGTAAGTATCAGCCTGCCATGCTAGGCTGTCTTGGAGCAGAACTAAGGTATAGACACCACAAATCCTAATATTTATACACAGTAAGGAACACCCAACTTATTTTTTTATCATACTTCTGCCACATTGCTTTCTTTCCTCTCTCCTAAACTCTCCAACAACTCCCTTACTAAGTTGTTCTCAGAGACTTACCATAATGTTGTGAAATAAAAAATACTAGTTCTGACCCTCAGCTGATACAAAGAGTAATAGCTATGACTTTGGAAGTGACCACATTAAAGATATTTAACACTACCTGTTACAAACATCTGTTTCATCTCAACTTAAGCTGAGATTTTTGCTTGTGCCAAGTGTCAGTTTCAAGCTGATTAGTAAGAATGGTAGTCGAAGCCCTAGTAAAAGGTTCAGCGTCAATAGCTGATTTATTTCTGACTACTGTCTTAAGATCTTGCATGAACTTTGCCAGGATGTTCCTCATGGAAACCTGTGGAAACCAGCTGAAGTATCATTAAGCCAGGTTGCATATGCTTTGCAGCAACATGTTAGAGCTCCAGAGCTATCTTCCTTAAAACTTCAATATGAGTTGAAGGTGCACCAGCCTAATGTATATGGAATTGAAGAGGCAGTTCTCCGAAAATGCTTGGAACAGCCAGGAGGAGAAACTGATGGCTGCATGAGAGAAAAGACTCTAGGCAAACACACAGACCAGGAGTCAGACTGACAGCTTTGTCAGGAAAAAACAAAACAAAAAACTGTAAAAGGGAAGTAGTGGTGGAATAGTGATTTCAGGTGGACATTCAGTGTGTGGTTTGCACAAGGAACAAAATATAAGAGAAGATGCCAAGTGAAACAAAACTGCGTTGTGGTCCTGAAGGCTCCTACTATATAAATGGATCATGAGGTTAAACATTAAATACCTTTAAAAATGGCAGTGGCTCTATTAAGAGGAATTTAATCCTGTACAAGCAAGCACTCAGGCATGGCATTACCCCCTCTTGTAAGGCTCTTGATGGAACTTCAGGTTGCTCTTTCAGGTTGTGGCTGCTCCTTTCTAGGTGATTCAAGTAAGCAGTTCCTTGTGACAGCACTTTGTGGCAACAAGATGAAGTATTTAGAATGGCATTCCTCTCTCCTAAAACTTACAACATAAAGAATGCGGTAGACTATGTGGTAGACTATAGAGTCCTGCTTAAGTCACTACAGAAAATATGGCATTTCTGGATCATTACTCAAACAATCATTTTATCCATCTGCTGCAGGGTAAGAGAAATCTCATCTTAGAAGGACCCATTTTATTTCCCCTGACAGGACACAGGGAAGGGCTATCATGTACATATCTGAAGCCAGGCAAGCTGAACTGCACTCTTTAGAATGGGATGGGAAAGAGTGCAAAATGCTTACAGCTGACATCAAACAAACTCTGAACAGACCAAGTCTTACACCATGTTCTGCTTCCTGAAGATCTGGCAAAAGCAACATCAAAAGAAGTGGCCAAAACATTTATCTTTAGTAAGATGTCATGTAAGATTCTTGTCAGCATCTTACAAAGTAGAAACAAAAATATCTACTTTGTAAGGAGGAAGGAAAAAAAAACATTTGTGTTTGGAACCTCTCTGCTACCTAATTCACTGAGCACCAAAGAAAAGTCCAAAAGTAAACCTGTGCTTCCTACCTATAAGTAGGTTTCGTATCATGGAGCAAAACAATTTTTGCTGAATAGCCACTACTGGCAAGAAAAACAAAACCCAAAACCAAAGAAAACAACCCCCCCCCAACCCCGCCACCATTTGCTCAAGAAACCAAGAAAAATATGCATGTATATGCCCAAAGGCAGGGAATGGAAGTTAACATGCAATCTCAGGTACAGAATTTTCTCGCTATTGAGTGCTTTACCCTGCAACTTGAATATACTTTAATTGTGTTATGTGAGATACTTACATACTACTTAAGTTGTATGTGAATGTATTTTATGTAACTCTCAAGGATGGGTTGCAAGTTTTAACCGAAGTATGAAGAACAAAAAAATTCATTAAATAGCTACTAGCAGCCCAAACAAATTTTGTTGCCAAGAAACTCTGAAACTTTTTACCCATGGCTCATTCTCTGGTGTTATTTTTGGCACTTCCAATAAGCCTGCATACTACTGAATCAAAAGAACTCACTTTCCATCTGCTTTTCCCCCCTAAGAAAAACTCCTTATCTTCTAGTTTGTTGAGTGTGGTCACATTATATTAAATTATTATGAAATACATTAATCTGACATTCATTTTTAGGTAGAGAAGGGACCTTAATGATTTTTTCAAACTCCTGCTTTCTTACTCCAGTCACAATTTCATAGATGTTCCTAGTGTATTAGGTCTAGTCCTAAGAACAAGCAGTACTAAATATTATTTGTTAGCTGGAACCTTCTTATTAGAAATTAAATAAAATATGAAGTCTTGAATATTTAGTCATCACTGCAGAGTAATAACTCGTTGAAACTTCCACCCAGTCCCTTTATATTCTACCTTTTATCTTCTTCAAATTGCCTGGTGATGCTCATCATACTGAGGGTAGTTTATCTAATGTGTGGACTATGTAATTTACCAAAAAAACCTGCAAGAGCTTGTAACTCCTTCTCCCTTTCTTAGCCAAAGCTGTCATCCAATACTTCTTTTCTCTTCCTTCTTTCTAAAATCAAGAAACTCAGATGAAACTATGGAAGAACCACCTCAGAATAGCCAAAAGCATGGTGTTAAGAGTAACACAGGCTCAGGCCTGTGGTTCTCCTTAGGCAGAACAAGATCTTTAATTCTGAATGGAAAAAGGTTGTTTCGGCTACCATGCATTTTTAGGAATATTTAGCTACTTTTCAATGTTTGACAAGGATGTGTTGGCCCCAAGTCTAATGAAAACCAACATTTGCATTAATACTTGCCTTCAGTTTTCACAAATTGGTATGAACACTTCTGTTGAACAAGTCCTCAAATTAGTCTTTCACTCCTGTAGTTCTTCATGCATACTATAAACTGTGAGAAAAATATATCTTTGCAGACACTGATGAGATGTGACTTGAGGCTAACAGTGCATCTGGGAGGAGCAAACCTGTATTAAAATAATGTGAACGGTAAAACCAACTGACAGAATAGCAACAATTTAGAAGTTGTTGCCCTTTCCATTTCCATTCTTTGCTCTTCTTTCCCCCTTTTACTGAATAATTACTTTGGGACAGCCAGCTGACACTCTAGGGTTGAACTGCAAAAGCAGTTAATCAAGAAAACCATTTAACTTCTTCAGGTTTGATACATGGATCACTCAGAAGCTCAGCTCCTTACCAAATGTAGCTTCAAACAACCCAGTCAGTGAAAAGAGCTGCCAGTACCCCCAGGTTGCTGTTTTTAGATTGTTGGAGAAGTGAATTAGAGAAAATAAGAGGTATGATATTAAGTAGAAGAGCTGTACCATGTTCAATTATTCTCTTCTATTTCAGGGAGAAATGCAGACCAATAAAAACAAATGTCTTTACTCCAACATCCTTCTTCCCTTTTATTAATAATAATAATAATAAAAAAAATATATATATATAAAATAAATAAATAAATATATATATATATAAAAAAAAGGTGGTAAAGCAGACAAAATGGATTATGCAAGTTGATGATTACAGGCAATATAGAAAAAAAAACAACAGAGAAAAGCTTAAACAGAGGCTGAAAAGAGCTGAGTTAGTGACAAGGAAAGAGATAATCAGAGAAAGCAAATGAGAAAATAGTCACACAAGTGCCCTGATGAGTGGTGGTGGAAAATTAATTGGGAGATATTGTCATGGTCCTTAGTATTGACATACACATCTCAAAATGTTCAGTTTTTATGCTGGGCTGAAGATCTTGCAGAGAACCAGCTGACTAATTAGGTCCAGAGTTTGCTGAGTCACCTGAAGGTATTTTTTAAATAGAGCTTCAAGATTCTGAATCCTGGAAACACCTCAACTTTATAATAAAGAAAAAACCTTTGTTTTCCTTAGTCAAGTTTTTAGTGTTCATTTCTGCAAAAGAAGTTGAAAAGCTTCAATTCCAGACACTGCAGGAAACTTTTTTTTTTACAAATTGAAGCATCCAATTTTCTTGAAGCTCACTTACCACCATTAGGACAGACTAAAACAGAAAGTCATACTCAGAGCCTGCCTTCCTCACCATGTGGCCAAATCAGCTTGATTCTCATCTTGTACTGATTTTACCTTAATGGAACTTGATTGATTTCAGGAAGTATTCTCTCGCACATTGGAACAACTATTATTACTTATTCTGAATCAAAACAAAACGGAGAAATCCTTACACTGAGATGCCTGACCTGAGTAATATTTACTAATATATGCCACAATGTAATTCAGTTCCTCTGTGCTGATTTGGAGCTCCATTGATTCAGTATAAGCTCAGGAATGCCAGAAGACAATGAAAGAGAAAATCAACATATGGTTGGAAACAAGATCTTTCTCCAGTTTTTTTTTTAAACCCTTTGTAAGTAGATTTACTGAGATTTGCTACAATGGCAGCACAACTGTCTTGGTATTTTTTAATGGTGACGTTTGACTGATTTACATTCTTCTTTTGGGTTTTACTCTAACTGGCACCTTTATTCCATGACCTTTATTCTGGATGGCCTCTAAGGTACCATACATAATAGCTGCTTCCACACCAGCATCTCAAATACAAGCCAGCTGACTTCTGTACTAACTGCTGTGTTTAAAGCTTCCTCCCTTTTATGAAGTCCCAATTAAAAGCGAAAAGCCTGTAACTCTGTAGGTACTTTGGATCTAATCTGGGTTTCTGAGTTTGGTTCTGCCAAACAGGTACAGCCTGTTTCCTGCTCAGGAAAACAATTTAGCATTGTCACAGTTAAAATATTCTCCAAAGGTGGGCAACAAGAAAGGTAGAAAAAATGAAAACACATGAACTGGAGTGCTGCTATCAGAAGCACTCCCTATTTGCAGAATTCTTATGTCAACAGGACCAGTAAACAAGTGTTAATATTTCTAGTGGAGAGAGCACCCATGGGGAATTCAATGTAGTTAGCTGCACAGAGCAGAGAATCAGATCGGAGAGGGAATTGTGTCAGCTCCCATGAGTTGGCTGTATATGCCTGTCAGGAGTGTGAAATGGAGCTGCTTCAAAGCTGAGTAGGCTGTGACCTGAATGCTGCACATCCATGCACTCAGTGTGAGAGGATCAATGACAGCATTTGCTCGGCTCTAGTCATCCCCTCTGCTAATGAAAGCAGTCCTGAAAGGCATAATGCAGGGCCTCTAGGCAGCCTAAAGCCTAGCATTATCAGAGTTTGTTGTAAGCCTGGCTGGTGAGTGCGTTGAGTACCAAAGACCCTCTCCTCTGTTGCTCTACCCCGCCAACTCCCCCCAGCTGTCTGTTTAGTGTCACTCAGCTGGGATGGATCCCCTTAAAGATCTGACACTTAGCAAGGACTCAGAGGTGTCTGGAACGCCTGCCTCTAATCATAAACACCACAGCTGGCAATGATGTGGTTGAGAAAAAAAATCACCTTGATCCAGCAGCACACATTCCCTTTGATGTTTCTGCTGTGAGTTCACTGCCCAGAGAAAAAGGTACTGCTTTAAAAAAAAAAAAAATCAGGCTTGACATTCTCAAATCATAACCATATGACTCTGAATTCCAAGCTTAAAAAAACCTCACAGCCCAATCTCAGGAAAACACAACATTTTGTTCTGAGAAGCTCACGGAAGAAGTATCTGACAATGATAACATGAAACAGGTTTGGAAGATAATGGCAGTTTGAGAAGAAAACACTTCCAAAAAATTCAGACTGCCACTACCAAAAATGGAAGAAGCCTTCTGCCAAAGATTGCAAACTATGGTGACCTCAAGCAAGAGACTGTAGCTGATTCAAGGGAAAAATGAAAACTTTTCAAAGACAACATTGCTTGTGCTCTGCCACTGTTTATAAGTGCCTTATGCCCTCTTGCCTTTCGGGGTGGCCTGGTAAACACAAGAGCTCTTCTGTATTTTACAGTCCTCTGCCACAGAATTTGTTAAATATTCAACTATATGAGCATTATTATTTTATTTTTTTTTACCCACTGAAGTTACAAAGAGAATTGTGAATCCAGTGCAAGAAACATTATTTATTGTGTTATTTTTTTGCATCTGCCTCTTCATAGCATTTCTGTTCATCAAATATTCAAATGTTCTATTTATTTTCTTACTGCTTGCATTTTGTCACATAACACTTTTTCTTGCATGTATATCTTTCTAGACATGGAGTGCTACTATAGCATTTGCTAAAATCTGAGAAGACTGTTTCTTGTGTTCTCTGACACAATCATGCTATTGCTTCCTTAAGCTAGGCCATCACATGCTAACACAGACAAAAAGCCTGATTTGATTAATCTTAGCATGATGTGTAGTCTAATTTTGTTTTCATTATTCACAGTAAGGGAGCATTACAATCAATAATGAAGTTCTTTCCAAGGCTATATGAAGAAAATTGCATGCCAGACACGTTGATGCAGAGACTTATTTGCTAGGGACAGAAAGAAAAAATTTGGAACTAACTTAGAGAATTGTCTCTAAAGATATATTTTCAGAACTTGCTCCTATTTGCACATTTAAATACCTAGCATCTTTACATGTAAAATGAACAGCTGCCACAGAAGCAACTGCAAATGGAAATTTTGAGGTATTCAAGTATATTTTTTGCCTTTCTGGATGTGTTTCTAAAATTTTCGTTCAAATATTTTCATGTTACCCACAAATTTATTTTCTTCCCCAGACTCAGAAACAGTACCAGCAGACATTCCCTAATAAGCAGAAGAAAGACAACTGCACAGCTTCATTACTTTTAGTATTAAAATGAACTGTTTGTTACTGTGGCTCAAACTGATTGAGCCACTCACACAATGAAAACAGAGAAGTGGCATACTGTATACAAAACATAGAGCTGAAGAGTGAGTGCAAATTGAGCAACTATGTCATGGCTGGGAAATCTAGGAGCTGTATTCCAAACCTATGTGAGATTTCACAGGCTGTTGTGCTGACAGCCTTTCCTGTGATTCCCCAAAATCTTGCAGTTTCAGATAAGATTCAGATTTATTAAGTTTATGTACTGTTGTACAGTGGGGTGTGTGTGTGTGTGTGTGTGTATGTGTGTATTTGAAGGAGAGAGAGGCTAGCTCAGCCGGGTTGTGAAACATCAGCAATTTACATACCCCTATATGGCAATTTTTCTCTTATACTGTATGTAAGCAAAATACAATTGAATAGCTAAGATCTGCAGGCCTAGTGCCACTTAAACGGATGTGAGGAAGTGATACAATCCCCTTTGTTTCCAAGTGCATGAATCTCTTCTTTTCAACCCACAAGAATTAAAATCAGTACCAGAAAACTGTTATTAACATATTGCCACAAAATATAGGTCAATTACTCTGAGCAAAAAGAAAAAGAAAATAAAAAAATTATTTCCTCAAGTTTTGTGAAGAGTTATGGATTTTACTGCAATGGCATGTACAAAGCTCACTTATTCACCTCTGTGTATGCATGAGTTCAGGAGGTGGGAGTCAAGACACACATCCCATTCTTCAAGGGAAAGTCACAGACGTATTCAGTGTATTGCAGTTTCTTTACGAATAATTCTAAACTTACTGACAAAGTCTATGACATATGACAACTTCTTTTTCCCTACTCTTACACTACACTGCAACATCACAGGATGAAACTGATGAAAAATCAGTCTCGTTATGAATGTGGTTTTAACCCAAGGAACTCTTTTGTCTCCGATATTTTAATGTGACAAAACCAGTGTGGCATATGACAAAAACACTTCTGATAAGTAATGTAGAAACATTACTTATCAGAAGTATCCCACCAATGAGAAGCAAAAGATAATTACGTAATAGATTTCCTCCAGCTAATTTTACAAGTCAGATTAAATGTGTTTTATTGGTTACATGTTCTCTTATACTGACTACAGAAGCAGGGGGGCAGGGGAAGAAGCCAAACACTTTCCTGGTCACAAATGGACATACTTTGAGGAAGTCTAAAAAATCAGTCCATTATCGTCTCAGTTAGACCAAGTAAAAAGCACTGCCAGGTAAGAGAAGAAAAAAAAAAAAAAAAAAGCTTGGTTCTAGAAGGTGCTATTTGTGCTGTCACTGGAACGAACTATAACTGAGCCGATGAAATGCAAGATATCATATGACTGCGCATAAAATGCATGTGGCCTCCACCAGCTGCACTGGGCTGCACTGATGTTCAGTTCATTTTACTGGCACCAAATACTTACACATTGCTGTACTGCTGTGTTACTAAGTACGACATGTTGCTTTATAAAAGGAAGCCACTAATTCACTGAAAATGTACCTCATGGTGACTTGTTATCTGCTTTGACTTGCTAATGTCTTGGATTTCAAGTTTCTGGTGCAACCAACATGCAAACGTTGGACTTGTGCAAACTTTGGACGAGTTAGCAGTTCAATCAGGAAGTGAATGCTTTATCATGCCTAGGAGACTGCAGTTTGAGGATGCATTCAGTCCTCCATTCCTAAACCAGCTCAAAGCTGCCTTCAGACAGCTCACTCACAACATGATAGAGGAGGTAACACCTCGCACCAACTCTCTAGTGACCCCTCCGGATGAATCAGGAGAGAAACTGACAAGCTACAAAGGATTCTCAGATGAAGGGAGGCTGGCTGGCTGGAGAGTTTAAGATGAGAGACTCAGGTCAAACAGAAGCCTTCAGGGATCCAAGACCTCATGTTTCCTGCACCACTTCCCCTTCAAAGAGCGCAACAAATTCTGTCAAAGAGCTCAAGTGCTTTTGTTTGTGTTACTTATGGATAATGTGTAAGTTTAATCTTGATTTAAAATTAATTGTACAAGTGATTATAAAGCATTTAACTTGAGCACAACTGTAAACTCCTAATACTGAATTTTGATTTGTGCAGCTCCTTATTCACAAGAACATCTCTATTTACTAATCACACGGATGTTCATGAAGAGGAGGAACAGTTTCAGAGCCAGAACAGAAACCACACCACCATGGCACTCCTTCCAGAACTTCTTTTTTTCCCTTAGTTTTGAAATTAACTGCCTCCAATTGCTTTGTTTCTTTGCTCATTTTGGCAACCTCACTGGGAACTTACTTTTTTTGCATAGGTGGTCTTGATACCACCTTCCAAACTTCCCTGCCTGTGTTTGTTCTATAGCTTCTGCAGCTCAACATCTCTGCTTGCAGAATGGCCTTATTGAGCAGGCTCAGAAGTAGTTTTTGCTTTATTAAGTTTTCTCAAGGGTTTGCTTTTTCTTTTCATGGTTTTTTTTTTATTCATGTTTGTTGTTGGTTTGGGTTTACTGTGTTTTTGTTTGTTTGTTTGTTTGTTCCCCAATAGGTGACTGAAAACAGAAAGAAAAAGCTGGGTTTGCTGCCTTTTTTTTTTTTTCTTTTTTTTTCCTTTTTTTTTTTCTGTAATACTCTCATTCTGAGACCATGTATGACA
This sequence comes from Apus apus, assembly GCF_020740795.1. Taxonomy (NCBI): domain Eukaryota; kingdom Metazoa; phylum Chordata; class Aves; order Apodiformes; family Apodidae; genus Apus; species Apus apus. Next base: position 34,851,140 of record NC_067312.1, read on the forward strand.
ATACCTCTTGGAAAATTGCTCCTGTCCAATAACATGTTCAAAGTACTCCTCTGCCAGAGGCATTCACTCATTATATAAATCAAACAAGCATACAAAACCAGACAAAAAGAGACTGGTAATGCCCAGTGAATTTCTCTGTTCGGCTAAGATGATTTGGGTGCATTGCATGCAGATGTCAGGTATTTTTATAAAGAGCTCCATTGTGCAGGGCCCCACTGTTCCTCCATCGCTCCCAGCACTCCCTCCCTGAAAAGGGGGGTGGTGGGGAGACAAACATTCCAGCTGGGCTTGGAACCTCGTCTGAGTCAGGAAAACCACAGCTCATAAGCAAAGAGGAAGCATAATGTTCTACAAGGACAAAACATTAGCAAAAATGTCACTCAGCCCCAGTTCCACATGTTGGCTGCCACGACCTCTTCCTTCTAGCATGCCCGATTGATATAAATTCCATCTGCTCAGCAGCCAAGTGACAGAGAAGAAATACCAGCATCTGGTCTCTATTGCTGTCGGGTTTTTGTTCCATGTTAGACCTTAGCTAGAAACATATGAAGAGATGAAGGTGCTGGCAAGCGACTAAAAGGCTGCACTGGCACAAATGAGACTTTCTGATGCTTTTCACACTTCACTCTGCATTTTTACAGGGAAAAAGGCGGAGAAGACTTGATAAACTGAGTCTGGAGAGCCAACGGGCCTGGAGGTCATTTGGTGCTTCTAACTTTTTTTGAGTGTTTAAAACTGTAAAGCAAAACAATTTTTTTTTTAACATGACAGAAGGTAACGAAGTCACACAAGAATGTTGCTCTTTAGCTAGCTATTTTTTTTGCTCCTTCTCTTAAACATCCACTGGTTTGGACCTGATCCACAGGCACTTTATATTCTCCTGAGAAGCAGCTGGAAAGTGCCAAACCACTAACTTTTTTTTTTAACCCCACTGTGTCCAGCAGAAAGCAAGTTCTTTCAACCAAAAGAGAGCAATAAAGCAAACCAGCAACATGCATTACTGTCTAAGAAGTGCTGTCTGCATGCCTTTTGAGAGCAACTGCTGAAGAGGTAGGGGAGAGTCAAAGTGAGTGTGTGTGTATTCAAAGATTTATTTAAGGATTGACTCTTTACACTAACAGAGGCGCAAGAAAAAATAAAGGTGTGACAGAGAGGAAAGCAAAAAAGAAAGTATATTGGTAGTAAACTTGGGGACAGACAATTTTTCTTCCTGCCAAAACCAAATGGAGCAAAAAATTTAGGAAAGCATTCTGCACCTAAAGTGATTCACAAAACACACAGGATAGCTAGTCTACAGTAAGGCAAAATCTTTCTAAAATTTCAAGTGGAACTTAAATATTCCAAATAAAGATAGAATTTGCTTTTATTAGAATCAAAAAGAGAGTATTCTTCCATTAATTTACAATGCCTCCAGCCCTTTTTGATACAATGTCCTTTTGTTTGGGTGACAGGATCACAAACTGACAGAGAGAAATGAAGCAAGTGAACAGGTATCAAAATGACATTATAACACCGACAAGAGAGAGAGAGAGAAAGGGAGAGAGTGCACGTAAGAGAAGAGCTCTCAAGAACATATAAATATATAATAGAGCCCTGGAACACTTAATAATTAATTGTGAGAAAGAAGCTTTTATTCCAACAAAAAGAAGAGCTTGCAATCAGCAACCCCATGAGAGTGGAACAGTCCAGTACACTGATGCCCAAAATGAAGATCCACACCAGTTCCTTCACAAGGTGAAGCTCCCCTTCCACATAGGGCCAGCATCACCTGAACAAAGTGTCTGCACTGAATTCTCAAATCAAGTCTGAAGGGGCACCTACCTCCTATGCTGATTCCCTGCAGGCAGTGGAATTGCTCCCAGTGACTTCAGTGGGGTTTGCACCTAACCCAGTAAGGCCAGTAATCTAGATGGGTAGTTGGGTAACAAGTATGACAAGATTCCAGAATTAGGGATTGGACATCCCCTTGCTGGCTCACCTCACTGAAGTGTTACATTGGGCAAGTCCCTTCTGCTACCTTAGTGTTCCTCACTGGAGATTACTAGCAAACTTCTAGCCCAGACAAAAAAGCCTTAACTATGGTATAACATTCTCGTAACATCTCAGTAGTGCCCATCCACTATTGATGCACCTCCATACAATCATTGGTTGAGAGTTTTACAGAGAGTTTTGTGGGACCGTTTCAGCTTTGGGTCTTTTTGTATGTCTGCCTCTTGGAGTTGCCATTTACTCATCATCCAAACAAACTCAACACACGCACTTTCTCCGAGTAGTGCCTTCTCCAGGGCATTCCTGCAGTGCCATTCCTGTAGCATCATCCCTGCAGAAAAATTCCAGTTTCCACTGATTTGCTTGAAGTATACCCAGAAAATCTTTACATTAGCAAGTAATTCAAGCTCAATGTTCAAGCCAAAGAAGACTGTGTCTGCTAACATAAATTCCGTTGTTAAACAGAGCAGGTAACTTTGCCCTAGTTTCTACTCAGGAAATAGGTAAAGCAGCAACTGTCTTAATCCAACAGATAAAAAACTAATGTATCAGCTTCTTCTCTTTAGAGCGTGTCTCCAAAGCACTACCTGTGTTCATGAGACCTGTCTCTTTAATGCCTTGACCCTGAATGATTTCCTGTCCACAGGCTGCACCATGCTTACAGTAAGTTTCTACTAAGCTAGAGGATCAGGTAACAATAAATACCCCAGCCAGGGCTCCTTAGGAAAGGAAGCATATCACTCTTAAATAGAAGGGACAACTATTATCTTATGCAGAGTAATGGAGTAAAAAATTAATCTTTTATAGCAAGGTGGCAACCAAAGTCACTTCTATCTTCCCTCCCCTTCCCATGCACAAAGAGGTAATCAATACAGAGTCTCAGCTGTCTTACTGTACTGATTTCTGGAGCATGTACATCAGTGAGGCTACTACCATATTAACAATAGTGAGATCAAATGTTTAGTATTAAATAGGTGTGTGCATGTAATCACTACATATGCTGGTCCAAAAGGACTTCAGGGGTACACTTCCAGCTGAATCAACATGGCCAGGTGGGAGATGACTTTAAAAACAATTTGTAATATATCCCTCTGCCTGGAGCAGACAGCATTACACTTCCCATAGGCAAGGTTCGTTGCACAGGCAGAGATGAGAGGGGACAATTGAGGCAGCTAATGGTGGAACCCATCAGTGCAATTTCCCACAAGTCAGGAACATGAAACAGTGCAGCTGCTGGGACAAGTGAATAGCTGTAGGAGCTTGTGTGAGCTTCAATAGCAGGCCAGAGCAGTGCTCCTCTGAATGACAAGTGATGGGCCAAATCACTGGGGAGCTACCGATGAGTTATTAATGGTGACAGGTACACTACCTGAGAGACAGGTTGAGAGGGGAAAAAGATTATTTATAAGTGAATAGTTAACAGCTGTACCCACTGCTAAGCATTACATGGATGCCACAAACTGTAGAATTCAAATCTTGGGTTATTCAAGCACGAACAACTGCCTGTCACCAAACTGCAATGCATCGGTACAAATTAAGGTGGGAGAGATGAGACGAGGCTGGAACGATGCCTTGCTCAAGAAGGCCATGTCATCACAGAGTGCAGATAAGAGGTAGAGAAGGGCTGAGATAACCATGAGGTGAAATATGGGTCTTAATAATAATGATGAATTTGCAAGAACAGCTTTTTAATTTTTCCTGAGGGTTTCTGCAAGAGAACAGATGCTGAATGTGTCCTGTACTGACAATAATAAATGGGGGGGGGGGAAATATAATAAGAAAAGGAAATCTTTTCAATGAAGTTTTCTTCTAATACGAGAAATAATCTATTTCTCTTGTGGAGATAATTTCTTCTATCTCCTGACCCCTCCCAAGTTTGAAAGCCATGTTGTTAAGCTTACATGAAAATGTTCTTACAATACCTACAATAATACAGTTACCTAGTTTTTCCCACAGGAATGAAGCATTGTGGTACTAAGTATATTAAAAATGGCTTGGAAAAAAAAGAGTTCAAAACTATTTCTCATGTACAGTCCTGCACTAAGAGAAACAGAAAAAAACCCACACAAACACAAAACTGAAACATTTTAGGATTTTGAAAATGTTTTCATAATGTGAAAATCATCCTGAAATAAATTTTTACTGACTCCTTTCCTGTTCCATTGCAAAGATACATCTTTGCAGTAACTGCTTACATAGAAAAGAAAAACTAAGAAATAAATTGCTGGCTTTTTTTAATCTTTTAATGCAGTAGAACTGTTAAATATCAGCAAGAGCAGCTAGGTGCCAAGACAATAAGTAGGTGCTCCACTTACTTCTACGCTTCCATAAAGCACAGGCCAGGAATCCCTGCATTAGATGTCTGACCAGAAAGAGACATTTTTTACTTCCAACAAAATGTGTCAAACAGCTAATCTTAATTAAAAAAAGAAGAAGAACGGGATGAAAAGGTAACAAATTAAATGCTTAAGTTCCAAATTCTGTTTTCTTGAAATGTAGACTCAAACAGATTGCAAAATAGTAGGGGAAAAAAAAAGAAAAAAAAAAGAAAAAAAAAAGAGTCAGCAACAGCTGGGTTCCTCCAAGTTGGAAAGAAGAAACTGTATCTATGCTACTGCCACTTCTCATTTCTTTGCCATAGGGGTGCTGTGCTCTCACATGCTCTGGAGGAGATACGTGAGCCAGAAAAGGTTTGCACTTCAAAAAGCTTCAGAGGATTTAAAATATAAAACATAAACTGACTCAGCACCATAACTGTTTGCAGGATTTGGTCCAAATCTTTCAGTTCAGGCATTCCAAATTGAACATCACTAAAATGCAAATAGCCCTGTGTGTGTGTTGGGGGTGGCTGTAATATTAGCCAAGCTTATTCATAATTTGCTTTCTGATCTTCATATGATTTAATTAGCTTTCCTCATCTGCTTCATTCTGGTTCTCATGGACAACTGGTATGATTCGTCAGTGTCTGAAGTTCTCACACTGAAAATCAATCTTTAAATATATAGCCAAAGCTGAATGAAACTGTTATATTTTCTCTTAACAATTGGCCATTAAAGTATTTTTATCAAATACAAGGTATTGTGAAAACTACTTTTCACATAATAAGATTTTTAGCCTAAACCGGCAGTCATAACATAATTTTTAAAGGTACAGTGAGAGATTCAGGAACTGAATATAGGTGGGATTTGGCATTAGTAGTCTGAAAATTCTGTATCTACACTAATAGCCCCAGATAATATTGATTAAACCCTTGTTTCCCTTCCCTCCTACTTTCAAATTTATTTTTGCTTAAACAGATACATGCTAGAGGAGCTGGGCTAAAGGCACAGGAAACATAAGTCAAATTGCACAGAGTGAAATTTGGAAAGTTAGTTCACTATGTTTAACTGTCAAAAAACATGGAATTTTGAGTGAACAAGGTGTGCTTAGTTTTGATATCTCTACTTCAACTAAACAGTGCCTTACTGTACAAGTGGTTCCACTGCTTGTAAAGTAAGGCATTACTAAAATAAATATCAGCATCTGCTTCTAAATGACGATTTTCTTTTTTGTATTCATAGATGGAAACTGAAATGTCAATTTCTTCACTGTTCCTTTGGGGATAGATATATGATATATGGTATTTGGATGATACATGATAGATCTATGAATTTGGAAGCACAGATTTTTATAGTTGAGTTCGCATGAAGATATCAGTGTCTGTTGCTAGCATGCTTAAAATGTAAAACTGTAACTTATTTTATAAAAAATACTTAAATGAAAAGAATAACTTCAAAATCTATCTGTGGGCTGCCTTTCAGCAAAACCAACCAAACAAAATTACAAATATTATAAAATGTATGGTGAAAACCATCAGTGAGTTTATTTTATGTCCATGAAGAGGGTCAGAATCAATACTCCATGGACTATACACTACATATATCCAACACTGTATTCTTTACAACTCCATACACCAAATAGTCCATCCACTAAAGCAGAATTCTCCTGTTTTCCTCCAAATGAAATATAGTACTATTTGTTTTTTATGGATTTATTACAAATTATTGAATGACACAATAGACAATCTGTCAATAGCAGTAAAGGTGAGGATATTAGGGCGGAAGGCTGATTTCTAAATGTGACAAAGCATGTTGGTTATTTAACATTTAATGACTTGTTCAACTTGATCCCTAGCTGTACTGTTTTCTTCACCAGAAGTGAACTGAGCAGTTGTCCAGGTAACAAACTCAGCTAGCCTCTGTATGGCTTTATGTCTGTAGTGTCCAATAAGCTGCGAACTCTTTCAGATTGCATTTTTGCAACCTCTTTCCCCCTTATTTCTCTAGGACAGTTTTTTTGTGCCTTAAAAGGGGTAAGTGTTGCTTTTTCTTCAGTGTAGGAACTACCAGTGTCTCTCCACTATGTGGCCACATACATAAAGCATATAGACTTTATATATTTACAGCATCTTCCTTCCTATTTCTTGAACTAAATTGAAAATAGTTGTACCAAGCATTGTTATACAAGTCCTGTTCCTCTGAATACATTAGAAAAAACCCAACCAAACAAAAAGAACAACTTATACAGTGCAGTAGCTGCTGAATTCCAGTACTATTATCTTGTATGAACTGAAGGTAAACACTCTGCCAAAGTGAAAGTGAATACCTTATAAAGGGACTACAACAGAAAGCAGACTGGTGATCGGGGAAAGGCTTACAGACACAGATCTCATCTCTGATGTGACTAGTATTGGAAATTCATACTATGTTGCTGAAGCTGTTATTCAAGCATGAGATTGTATGTATACTTTCATTTCAAATTTTCAGTTTGAAGCACTTCTGAAGCACCTCAACAGGTTTGACATTTAAATTCTCACAAGTGCTTCAAAGCACTTTCTGTTGCGCTGGCATTTTTATCCTGCTCCAAACAAATCTTAACATTGATATAACAAGCAGTTTCATGCTAATGTTCTGTATTTTCATTGATCTATTGATCCTGTAGGTTACTACTCACCAACCAACCAAGCAAAACTTTGGAGGAAAAAAGTATTTATAACTTCCATGACTTCGGGAAAAGTGTAAAGCTCAGGTTACTTATGTCACAGTTTCCATGCCAAAGAAAAAGGTTGTACTGACCCAATGAGAGAGCTAACTCTTCATTCCAGCTGAACAGATGCTCTTCCAACTACCAGAATAAACAACCTTCTATTTAATAATTGTCACAGTACAGTATTAATACTATAAACAGTAACACTGCAATATAACACAGTGGCAAAATTAGCAAATTGAGCTTTTACAAGGCTACCAGACTCTTCAGTATAGAATGCATCAAGTAACAGGCTCTGAGAATATATAAAAGTAGGCATTATGAGAAACTTACTCTTACAAGATGCATCCTAGGCTCATCATGAAAAATCGATTTGATAGCCATATGTGGTTGGTGGAACACAAACCTGTGCCTCAAGCCACAGTCTCCAAACGAAGGCTAGAACTCACCAGGGTCAGAGATACTATGCAAATCGTAAGCAGCTGCCATTGTATCTCTGGACCACACCACCTAAGTTCAGTTGTTTAAGAACAGCTTTTTACATTCTGTAACAACCAGGTTCTCTGCAGCCTCCCAACAAATGTAATTGTAATCTGCTACAGACATTGTTAATTCCTCAACCTTTTTCTCCTAAGAAACATTTCTGTGTCTTCAGCTGTGGTACAAAATGGATACCATGGGTCTTATATCCATTACCTCACAACTCTTTAAACCTACAAAGGGGAGAGAAGAGCTTAATTTTGCATCCTGGGGTGATGTTTGAAATACTCCTATCGAGGAAAACAGGTCATACATACATACATGGAAAGCAATTGAATTAGTACTACTTAAATTCTTTAAAAACAAATTTTATGTTATGGGATTTTTTTAAAAACAGATGGGTTGAACAAAAGCATTTTTGTGGATTGTAACATGACATTCTCAGCACATTTAATTCATACTCAGGAACACTACTGCAAAATAGCCAATTCTTGCAATTTTATTAAAAAATATCTTGATACTACAAGGTGTTTGTTTTTCTTTTTTTTTTTTTTTTTTTACTGTGCCTGCTTCTTGGCTTTTTTGTGTTGATTTTATTTTTTATCTAAAGAAGTTTTTATTTGTCATTGGTTTTATGGTAGGTTTCAAAAGAGGAAGAAGCAGCTTGCAAATACAAACCTAGCTTTCTCCAGTATAAAATGGAAAGCACAAATGAATTATATTAAAACTAACATTTTAAACCAATTCTCCAATATCCAGAATTTGAATTTATGACCTTCAGATGTTTGCGGCTAGTAATAGTGAATTGATCCATATCAATATGCTGACCTGCTATAGTGACTATCCTTTAATAAAGCCATTCACCAGGCACTCATTCAGCTACATATTGAGCTAGCTGAACAGAGTAAGTTGCCCAGGAGTTGTTCTAGCTATTTCCAAATAGTCTGAGAGCCATTCCACTTTAACAGAAAGTTTGGTGCAACATAAGCCAAGCTTCAAAAAAACTGGTAAGCAGGCTCATTTCCTCTACTCCTATTTGCCAGCACCAAATGTCAACTTGGGCACAAGTTAAAGACATCCAGTATCCAGACAACATGGATAAAACCAGAATTATATCCATGTCACTAGGCAAGCTATACAGACAGACAGAAAACCCAGGAAGCTGGTATGTACAGGGCCAGAAGTCTGAAAAATCTACCTGCCAAGGTCCAGTTTCCGTGGCAAGCCGGGAAAGAACATGACACACCAATATGATGTAGGTTTAGTCCATGTGTATTAGGCTGCGTGTAGATTATATAGTCTCAGGACAGCGTGTATGCCGTCCACTTGGCAGAGCAAGGCTCTTGATTGGTTAGTACACACTGTTTACACGTCCCCATTCCCCTTTTGATTGGTCCCGACTCCAAACCCTCTGTCCAGCCCCCCATCCTGTTTACCCCACTACCCGACTGCTGTACATGACTGTCACTAACTAGTTCCCACACAATGGCCTTCACTGTTCCTCTTGTTATCTAAAGTTTCTCATAATCATTCAGCACAGCTAGGGCCCCAACATCTACCTGTTCTACAAGTAGCTTCCTTCTCTGCAGGACAAATGTCAGTCTGCAACATGGGTTTCTGCACCCTTTCCAGCAGATGGAAAATAAGAGTTTGGGGGGCAGCTCTGGGAAGAGTCATCACAAAGAATCCAGCAAGACTGGATATAAACAGTCTTTCCCCTATACTAAAAGGTAAATATGAAATAAATGAAAAAAATTCTTCCTCTTCCATTTGCTAAAAAGATTATATTAAAAAATACTTACTGAAACTACTACTCCAGAGGTAGCAATGTTTCAGAATTTGACTAAAGAAAAAACATAATTACACATTCTATTTCATTAGAGGATCTCAAAGCACTTCATAAACATTAATTAACAACATCCAAGTATTAATTGGGATGATTAGAACATTCTGTAAAAGCCATGGGGGAGGAGAGAACTCAAGCTGAAGCACAAAGGACTCGTGCAGCAAGTTAATATATTAGAGCCAGCAGAATAATACAGGTTTCCTGGGTTCAAGTTAACTATTCAAAATTCTAGGACTTGGTGCAAAATGATAACCAAATCATAGATGATATTTCAGTATAGGAGACAAAACTAAATTTCTTAATTAAAATATAAGAGTTTGTCTTCATTGGAGTTAAAATGTTCCTTGATAATTAAAAGGGGGTTGTCTGTCTACATTCAATGATGTGCTCTTTCTGCCTAGAAGGCAACAGTAAGTGCTAATGACATTTACCCCTCCTAACAAGAGTCACTCATACTTCACTGTTATTCCTTGTTATTGCTCAGGACAGGCACTAGCACCTCATTGAAAGATCAGTGCTGCAAGGGAAAAAGTCCCCTTGAGATCCCTTGGAATTCAAGAAAAGCAGTAAATCAACTGATGCTGGAGAGATGACAAGTTTGATTCTCTATGGCCTTTCCTGATTCCTAAGCGTCTGTGGGCCTAAATTGCGTAAGAGCCTGAAGCCAGTGCTGATACACAATCAAAACAACCCTCAAACTCAGAGCAAGAGGTGTCTAAACTAGAAAAAATCTTAAATCCATGAAAGTGTCATAGTCTGGACTCCAAACTCTCTAACTGAGTTAATCTCCGTTGACATGCACCTGAATGGTTAATACCACAACCTTATCACCTCTAAGACCATGATTTGAATTTCAGCCTGAGGTCCTCAGTGAAGAGAGGAGTCTGTAAAAAGCAGAAGCTCTAATCTCTGAGCTGTATTTTGTGAGAAGAATGATGTTACTTCTTTGGATTATTGGCACAACTCACTCCCCTCCACATGCACACACACTTTTCCTCTTGATGGATAGCTTTATACCCTTTTGTGTTCTTTATTTTATAACAGGACTCTGCATTTATTACAAGACAATTGAGATGGACAGTAACCCCAAGGTCCTGTCCTCAACTCAGTGGTCATATTTCTTTGACATAGTGCAACAGAATCTTCAAACATGGCATTGTTGGCAAGAAAAGTGGTTTTTCAGGCTAGGTGGAAAGCCCTTCTCTCTCTTCCCCTCGTCTGGAGAGAATCAGTCTCCAAATTGAAACTTGATACAGACACACATGCTCACAGTGTATTAGAAGGATAAATAAAATGTATAGATTATTTAAGTATTCACACATACACACATACACATATACACCTATTTAATTAAAAAACTTCTGTGATCATAAATGGTTAACAGAAATTCAAAGACATTCTGAAATTAGAAAGCTGGAAATAGTTTTCTCCTTGGCTTACCTGCCAGGACCCAAATTCAGGGCTCTGTTTCTCCTGCAATGCTTGATGACATCACTCACACCTAAAACAGCCTAGTGAACTATTCCTCCCACCTCCTTCATCCCCCACTCTCTTTTAGGTGTTTGTGATTTCATCATCTATCACAAGAGAAACACAGGACCACAAACTCAAGCCTTGGCAGGTGAAGAGATTCTTAACTCCATTTTAAAAAACAAGCACACGTGGTCCTGGCATACACCTGACAGACTTTCAGTAGCAGAGCCATTTCTATGCTCTGCATCCAAGTAGCGTTAATCAACTGAGTGAAAATACATCAGACATTGGGACCATGGTTCCTCACCTTTAGTATTACTAACAATACACATTCCAGTAGGATAAACACAGCTACACAAGTGTCACTTTTTGTTTTGTTTTGGTTTTAATTTTGGTCTTTGACAACCAAAATGTTTCCCATTAAAAAGGCCATCTTTGCCTTTCTGGACCATGCAAAACACTATAGTTATAAAGGCTGGCTATTTCATAGCATTTATTAAGAACTAGCATCACGCAAATTACTGTTGATCACCAGGTGTATACAGCTCTCTGCTTCATTACCCTTGAAAGATGCAAGACACAGAGGAGCAATAGCACAGCTCTCCAGCTCCACATATTCTGGAAATCCAAATGATCTTTGCATATTATGGAAACATTTGTCGTCATGCAGCTTGTCCTGCTGGCATTCAGAAGTGCCATCAAACTCTTTGAACTTAATTTTTATTCTTTCCCAGTTCAAGTACAAACAGAGTCATGTAGCACTAGTATGTTTGCCCATGTTACTACGTGTTGTATGGCAACAAAACCAGCAGGGAAAAGTCAGGCAAGTTAGTAGAGAGAAAATCTGAAGGCACCTCACAGTGTAGAACAAGTACCACTGCTTTGCTCAAACACACAGCAATGCCTCCCTCTGGCTCAGCGGTTGTGCACTGTTTCCTCTCTCCCTCTTCAGTCTTTAAAGGTTTATCTGAGCTTTTTCTACCCTCTGTTTAGAGCAGAGATAGGTTAGTCACTCCTAGCTTAGTACAGCTAAGATGAATGCAAAAGAGCAAGGGGCACAGCAGAGAATCTCTGTGAGGTGAGCGAAGTCATGCTAAACTGACTCACTTGGGAGAAGAGAAACTCTTCCAGATGATCACAGCCACAAATATTACATGCAGTGATGCTGTGGGAGTAATGGAAAACTCCGAAGATCAACACACCATCTAACACATCCTTTTCATCTCTTTGTGCTAGAGAGGCAAAATCAGAGAAGGAAAAGAAATGAAACTGAGGTGAGGCTGAACAAAGAAAGATAAGCAAGACGAAAAGAGAGGGAGGGAATGAGAGGCAATGACAACAGAAAAAGTAAGTTGGAGTGGAAAGAGAGGGAGGAGGGAACAGACAGGCACAGAGAACAATAAATAAGCAGGGCATAGAATAGAGACCCAGATTTAAATCCCATCCGTACTGAGAGAGTAGAAGTCCAGAGAAATGTTACCCAGCTTTGAGTCTTGGTAACTCTGAGAGCCACTGCTGAAAAATAATTTTGGAACAAAGGGGTACATTTGAGTGTTAATGATAATTAAAATGGAGAAAAGAAAACATGTAGAAAGAAATGTACCTAGCACAGCTGAAAAAAAGTAAATAAAGCTGTAAAAGAGCAACTCTCTCTTCATTATGAAGTAATTAAATGTGGGTGGCAGTTATGGGAAATACAAGCTTGCATGCAGAAGACTTTGGCTGTACTTTGGCTTTGTTGCAATCTTTACCAGATAAACTTCTAAACCTTTATCTACATCAGTTTTACTATACATAAAAAGTGCATAATACTCATAGAAACATGGAAAGACTGAGCTGAGTAAGTGACTGCTTCCTAAAAGGCATGGAAATCCTGAAGTGACCAGAACAAAACAAGTGCAAAATAATCATCATGAAATTGAAATACAGGCCAATTAAGAATGAGAAGCAGTATCAATTATAAATGCATAAACTTCATATACAAAAGGTATTGGTATTGGTGCATTATTAATGCCGCATAACTGTCATCAAACTTTTGCTGGGTTGCAAGGCTAAACGTTTTTTTTTTTTTTTTTTTTCCTCCCATCCATATAATAATTTAATTGATTATTTCTCCTAATTTTGTTTTTCACCAATAATATAGCAGACCACCACTTTAAAGGTGTTATTGCTATGCAAGAAAAAAACAGTAAATCAACTGATGGCACTTGGGAAAAAAAAAACAGAACAGAAACTTCATGTGATATAGATATGAGACTACACTGAACTGAAAGTGTGGTATCATCATAAAATGACCTGACACCAGATGTCTACTTTGAAAAACCTGATAGCCTCAGAGCTGCTGTTTGTTTGTTTTCCTTCTAATGTTCTTTATGTTTAAGCAATGGAGGCTGCTGGCAAGCTGTTTAATTAAATAGCCCTTGCACTTGGACTCTGTAGCAAAAGTTCAAACATCTTAAAAGGAGGCAAACAAGTACAGATGAGAAAAGTAAGATTCTGTAGTCTCTAAAAGAGGTCAGGTAGCAACAGAACCCATACTTTTCTAAAATCCTCCACAGACAAGCCAATAGTGGGCAAAATTTAATTTTAAGAACAGTAAAGCATCTGGGCATATGGTTAGTATTTCTCCTGCTTAGAAGGGATGAGGTACTAAGGGATTACTTAGAGAAAGAACAGAAAATAAATTAACAATGGTATTATTAAAGCTGCTCAAATGTCCTTCATTAGCCTGATCTGGACGTAAGAATGGTGTGCACAAACAATATAGGACACCAAATTAAAATAACCCTGTTCCACCAAGAGGAATTATGTTTAAAAAAATCTGAAAAAGTGTCAGTCAAATACACCACCTATATGAGCAAGTAATTTGACTATGCATATAATGGATATATACTTTTTTTAAATCTCAGAACATAATTAATTATCCTACACTAGGTATTTAACCATTTGAATGAGCTTCTTTTTTAGTTAGTGGGATGTTGTCTTTTGAAAAAAATGTCTAAATTCCCCTCTCTTAATGTTTACCTTCTGACAGTTTACTCTTAGTTGACTTCAGTGTCTGAAACAGTTTTCTTGCTTAACAGTTGTTTTAGCCCTACAGAACTAACACAGCAATGGGAGAATAAACCAAAGTCCATCCTGGTCATCATCTGAAGAGTTAAACAAATTCATGAGGCAGGGATTCTGGTGGTGATCTCTGAGGAAAGAATACAGAAGCCCAAGCCAGTGGCAGAGAATGCAATTAATTCCAGTGGCTTTTTTTTCTTAACTTTAAAATCAGCAGTCTTGACAATTAAACCACAGAGGCAGGAAAACCATCATACTCCTGTTTCTGCTCTTCCCAAATAATTTTAATAATTTTTAAATTTCCTCAGTTTTCAGCATTGAAGATGCCATGAAAAAGAACTTAATTTAGGATTGATGATTCCCCATGCGTTCTCCAGTACACTGACTTTTGTGAGTCACCTTTTGATCCAATAAAATATCCATACTTTTACAGCCAGCTTTTGTTTTTATTATTTGTTTGTTTGTTTGTTTGTTAATTTTTCATAGCTGAGAGTGACACCAAAGAATTTGGCAGCCAAGACATTGTCTATGAGCTGCCGACTGTATTCGACCTTTTTTGAGGGAATGATGGTAAGAATGGGAATGCTAGTTCTACCCTCTTTCCCTAATTCTGCCACTGTTCTGTTCTGTGCCTCTGCTTCCCTCTATGTACTTGAAAGCATACTTATTTTCCACTTTTACATTAAGGGAATACAAGTATTTGGTCAAAAAACTGTTGAAAAAGCATTAAGCTGTTATTCAAAACACTGAATTATTATTTGTAAACAGTTAGTCTGTGGCCTCTAAGTTGTGGTCATATGTCCTGTCACCCTCAGCTGGACCAGTGGAAAAGCTGAATGCCCCAGCTGTTCACTGCTAGTGGCATAATTGCTCCCTAGCCCTTTCTTCTCAGAATAATCAGAGTTAACTTACACATGTTCAGCAGGAAGATTTTTCTAACCTGGCTTTTTTAGAGAGAAGCTGGCTAGGCAGAAATTACATATGTAGTTACACTGGAAAATAGGTGGGGTAAAGTATTCTCCAGTGGTGGAGCAGAGAACAGCTGGCAGGTACCTGTTCACTCAGCTCAACTGGAACCAAACCAAGGCTGAAGACTTACTCACAGCTGAGCTGCTCTTTACAGCAAAAGTAACTTCACCCAAATTAAGAGCCACCAATCACATCTCTTTGAGTAGCAGATGCAGAATTTGACCCCAAAACAGCTACTGTTGTTGACAGAATAATTTCCTGTCGTGTAAAGATAGTTGTTGTGTTGGCCATTT
Source organism: Apus apus (assembly GCF_020740795.1). Lineage (NCBI taxonomy): Eukaryota > Metazoa > Chordata > Aves > Apodiformes > Apodidae > Apus > Apus apus. The sequence continues at coordinate 34,866,281 of NC_067312.1, forward strand.
CCATAGAGAAAACCTACAAGCTCACAAACAGCTCCACACCAAATACTGTAACTTAGCTCCTTGAGATAGGTACCAAATATACAAGTCCAGAAGCTGAAGTCCTCTGGATGACCACAGAGCAGACACAGCCTAGAGAGTTTCCCTATGTGATAAGGCTTTTTTGAGAATCACTTTGAATGATGAGAGAACAACTTCTCCTTTAAAACACTAATCCTGTGAGCAACTTGATGAGACTGCTAACCAAACCAGCACTTACTGACATTTCAGAGACAGGTTTCTATTCACCAGAAACCAGGTTGACTGCACAGAGGTCAAAGAAAGCTTGCCAGGTCTTTATGCCTTTGAGCCATTACTGGCAATGTTGTGACTATGCCCAAATGTGAAAGGCAATGTATAATATTACCTCTACTGGCTTCAGGGTTCGTTTGCTTCCTGTGCTCCATTAATGCATCTACTGAATGAAGCAATAAATACTGAATTTTTCTCTGCCCACTGCTTTTTAATTTGCTAGTTAGAAACATTATTAGTCAAAATGAGGGTATTATGAATACTCCCACCCACCTTGCAACACTAACACACAACTACAGAGAGGGACTGGTTTTCTCTTATCTCTCAAGTGAAGCAAATGGTGAGATTTTTCTCAAAAGGTTTTAATAAAAAGTATTTTCTTTTTTCAAGGGAGTAAGGGTTTCATGATGGATTTTGAACAGAAAAGGAAATCTCTGGCAATACTAAAATAATCCTATTTGAGTGAATGCATCTATGCTAAGATTTCTTCTTCCTGCTGCCTCCAAAAAACCTAAATTTAGAGAAAATGTTAACTTATTTTAACACTTCTATTATGATTCAGGGGAGATCAGCACAGATTGATATGTCAGACCTTCCCAAGTCATGAAACTCCAATTTTATACTATCTTTACAAATCTTTTGCACTGCAGTTAATTGGTGAACACTGGAACTTGAAGCAAGATTAAGTATTCTGGAATCTGCCACAACCATTCTGCCACTTCTCTCAGTCCTTGCAGAAGAGACTTAGGGCAGAGAGTCTGCATGTTCCAAAGAAGTATTGGATTTCTAATAAAGCATTCCCAAAACTACTAACCAAACAGTGATATCCATAATTTTGTTGAGTTACAAGTTTAAAATATTATTTTTATTATATTAGGGACAAATAAGCTACTTTATTGGTTTATGCTTCTCTAACTACAGAATTATAGCAAATCTAAGCCTCTTCGTAGAGATATGTCTTTGTGTATTGTACAATGAATATGTGTGAATGTGTGGTAAACTTACTAGCATTGACTAGACTAGGTTATAACCTAGACAGGTGTACACAGGCAAGTTAAAAAGAACTAAACTTGTAAACTGAGAGTCAGATGTTCCTGAATTAACTGTGTAACAGACTACCAACAATACCATAACTGTGATATTCTGGATGATTCCTTTTGTTACCTGATACTTTTGGTTCTCCCACAGGAGGCTAATGCAATTTTACTGGGAAGCTTTTTTCGTGGAAATGGAGAGTCTTAAAGCCTTTAAGAATGCTGTGAAGAGTTCCAATTCTATGACAAGCTTCTTGGAACAACACCTTTTGCACAAAGGAGACATTACCTGTTGGTCTCATCTGTATACACTTCTACTGTGCTGATGTCACTACATATATCCTTCCCAGTTTCACTGCATGCCCCTTTCTCCTTTATATGAGATAGCTGCAAGAGCTATAAGAGAGTTACTTTTTAAAGAAGACTAAAATACTTGATTAATTTTCCTAAGACTTCTATTCATATATGATTTTACTAAGCAGTATGCCTTTTAAGTCACATAGTGAGCTTCCTAGCTTTAATGGAAAAAAATGCATTTTTTTTCCCAGGGAGGTTGTGGAGTCTTCATCTTTGCAGCTATTCAAAAGCCATCTGGATGTGGTCCTGGACAACCAGCACTAGGTGGTCCAGCTTGAGCAGGGAGGTCAGACAAGACAATTTCACTTTCAACATTGACCAGTCTCTTGATTCGTTGAAATTAGAGAGCTAAACTAACAGGCAGGCCTGACTACACATACCTAGTTTAGGACTTCATTCATCCACTATGCACAATCCACAGCTGAGTACTAACCAAGTTACTATGTGGAAAGACTGTAACAGCTGTCCTTAACCTTCCTTGAACATTCACAGAGCCACGGACACAGAGACACAGAATTGTCACGGTTGGAAAGGACCTCTAGGATCACCAAGTCAACCCTCAAAAAACCAAACCAAGCCAAGCCAAACTAAACAAGAAAATAAACGAAGCAACCAAACAAAAAACCCAAACAAACCCCAACCTTGGCCACTAAACATGTCCTGAAGTTCCAAATCTACACCGCTTTTTAATACCTCCAGGAATGGTAACTCTACCACCTCCCTGGCCACGCTGTTCCAGTGCCTGACCACTCTTTCAGTATAGAAATTAATTCTAATATCCAATTTTAAACTCCCCTGCTGCAACTTTAGGTAATTTCCTCTGGTCCTGTTGTTATTTACTTGGGAGATGAGGCCAACACCCACCTCCCTACAACATCCTTTCAGATAGTTTTAGGGGGTGATGAGGTCACCACTCAGCTTCCTTTTCTTTTTATTCTTCTCCTTTAACTTACATAATATTCATTACACTGTTGTTGCATGTAGTAATGGTAAAATTCATGCCCTGAGGGCAACAAGGTGATGGAGTTTTAGCCAGAGAAACCCAACTCTGACCTAATGGTGTATAATAGACCTTTACATCACTCAGATGCATAGACTACAATCACACTCTATAAACCTCTATATAATTATATTACAAGCCATTCTTGCATATATTAAGATAATCCAAAGAGATAAGTAAAACAAAATCATTATGATCCTAATTGTGTGACCTTTAAAAAAGGACAACTACTGATTTCAGTCAGCCTTTTTGTTTACAAGGGACACTGAATTATATTCTATGCTTGTAATATATTACGCTTTACTATATTAACTGCACTTAAAAAAAGCAATTTTCTAAGGTTGTATTTTAGAAAGGAAGCATTTTTCAATGCGTATTCCTTAACAAATCATATTTCTTCATCCCTCTTGATCATTCAGAATACAGTAATCTAAAATATGGTGCAATATGCATATAGTGACATTACAGTATATCTCTCATCTATGGATATATATCCATGCATTTATACTACACAAACATCTACGGATCTATCCTGTATAATAATATCTTGGATATATACTTATATATAAGTTTTAGACTGGTAATGGAAAAAAAAATTATTATATTACATTTGAACATTTAACTTTTACAAATGAGAGAATTCTACTAAACAGATCCATTCTGCATATATTCTAATAACTGGGTCTCATTAATAAAATATCAGCCTTTTAATTGCTTTTTCTCTAGGACTATTCTACAATTCAGAACACCTTTCTGCAAAAATCTGTGTATAGAGCATTTATGAAAACATTTTAAAACACAGAATATGAAGGTTTCCACAGAATGATGTAAGGCTAATTCACTTCCTCCACACAAAGAACAGAAAATTGAGGATGAATTTTAAAAATACAGTCATAATTCCTCACAGCAGGAATTAAGTTTCCCATATTTTGTGTATTTTGCCAAGCATTTTGTTCTTTGCCTAAGAAAGTAAAGAAATAAAATAGAAACAAGAATTTTTGAAGTTATACAGGCATATCTACTTCAATAACTGCATGACTTCGAGATGACACAGAGCTCCCACAAAGTCAGTAGCAATTAAGGAGCTCAGAAGCATGTAGTATTAGATTCTCCATCAGAAATACTCTTATAAAAGGTAATAATTCACTTTGGAACACAACAGATCATTAAATTATTCACATAAGCAAGTATACATATTAATGACCATGCTCATAAAGCAAGCCTGTCCATTTTTTTGTTTCCTTACTTCATGATTTGTTTGCTGATTTTATCTCAACAAATCTGCATGTAACCTTTTAAAAATGTCTGTATAATCAGGATTCTCCTATTTCCATTCACTGTAAGGATACTTCCTAACACAACCATGATCACAACACCCATTTCATCTACCCCTTATTAGATAGCTTTCTGCAGAGGGAAAGACAAGATGAAGGAGCTGCTGACTTGGATCTTAGTTTCTCAGGTCAAACAGTAACCTTTGAAAACTTGCCAGTTGCCCTTGATGACCAAATCAGGTTTGCAGCTAGGCAACTGCAGTATTTTCACTATTTAAGGTATTTCCTACAATAAGCGTAAGCAAGTACAAATAAATGCTATGGTATGAAGGAGCCTGCATTTTTTTGGCTTAGGAAAAATTGCATGTTTTATTTTGCCAACATCATCACTAGTCTTCAACATGCCACGCTAAATTTACTTCATGTCATTATACCTCTTTGGGTGCACGGTCACTACGTCTGTACAAAAAAAATAATTAAAAAAACAGTTAAATGGGTTTGGAAACATGTTTTGCTTTATTTCCTACCTGAAGGATGTACCCTCGAACATAGTCTCGAAGTGTCCAGCCTAAACCATGTAGAATATGCAACACCTCCTCCTGCTTCAGTACACTGAAGAGTCGGTCAAGTAGTATCTTCAGTCTCACAGGCACAGCCTGAGTACCATAGAGCATCAGGCTGCTGATGTCAAACACAACATTGGACTGCACAATCTCCACTTGGGTTGGGTGGTAGAGGTGCTGAGTACTGAGCTTGTCCAAGGCTGAAAAAAAAGATGCTAAGTATAAGAGAAGAGCTAAAGGAAAGAAAATAAAATAATCCCAAAGAATTATCTAAACACATCAAATTTGGCAGAGGCACTTGTTTTATACAGAAATATCACCTGGATGACAGAATCATAAAAGCAGAGAATGGTTTCTGTTGGAAAGGACCTTTAAGGTTTACCTAGTCCAAACCCCCAGCAGTGAGCAAGGACATCTTCAACTAGATCAAGTTTGTAAAATCATATTTAGTCTAAACCTACCCTCTTTTTGTTCAAAGCCATCATCCCTATTCCTATTGCTACAGACCCCATTAAAAAAGTCTGGCCCCTTTAAGTACTGAAAGGCCATCACAGAACCACAAAATATTAGGGGTTAGAAGGGACCTCCAAAGATGATCGAGTCCAACCCCCCTGCTGGAGCAGGACCAAAAATACCACACACAACTAGGGCAGATCACTCAGAAAGGCATTCAGACAGGTCTTGAAAGTCTCCAGAGAAGGAGACTGCACAGCCTCCCTGGGCAGCCCATTTCAGTGCTCTGTAGCCCTCACAGTAAAGAAGTTCTTCCTCATGTTAAGAGTGGAACTTCCTATGCTTGAGTTTAAGCCCATTGCACCTCATCTTATCACAGGGCACAAGTGAAATAAGTTTGTCCCTGCCTTCTTGATGCCCAGCCCTCATGTATTTATAGACAGTAATTAGATCCCCCCTCAGCCTTCTCTTATCTAAAATGAAAAGCCCCAGGTCTCTTAGCCTTTCCTCACAAGGCAGGTGTTCCAGTCCCTTAATCATCCTCATAGCCCTCCATTGGATTCTATCAAGTAGATCCCTGTCCCTCATGAACTGGGGAGCCCAGAACTGGACACAATGCTCCAAGTAAGGTCTCACCAGGGCTGAGTAGAGGGGGAGTAGAACATCCCTCGATCTGCTGGACACACTCCTCTTAATGCACCCCAAGATACCATTGGCCTTCTTGGCCACAAGGACACACTGTTGTCCCATGGATAACTTGTTGTCTACCAGGACTCCAAGGTCCTGCTCCACAGAGCTGCTCACTAGCAGATCACCTCCTAGCCTCTTATGGTGCATTTTGTTCCTTCCCAGGTGCAGGACTCTGCACTTGCTCTTGTTGAACGTCATTATATTCCTCTTTGCCCAGCTCTCCAGCCTGTCCAAATCTTGCTGAATGGCTGCACAGACTTCAGGTGAATCAGCCAATCCTCCTGCTTTGTTTCATCAGCAAACTTGCTGAGAAGACACTCTGTCCCATCATCAAGGTCATTGATAAAGATGTTGAACAGGACTGGACTCAGCACTGATCCCTGAGGGACTCCACTAGTTACAGGTCTCCAGCTGGACTCTGCACCACTGACCACCACTCTTTGGGCTCTATTGTGTTGCCAGTTCTTAATCCATCTCACTATCCATTCTTTTATCCCACATATTCTGAGCTTGCTCACAAGGATGTTATGGGAGACTGTGTCAAAAGCCTTTCCAAGGTCAAGGTAGACTGTATCCACTGGTCTCCCTGCATCTGTCTGTTCAGTCACAACATCATAGAAGGCTATCAAATTAGTCAGGCACGATTTACCCTTGGTAAATCCATGCTGACTACTCCTGATAACTGTCTTCTCTTCAAGTGTTTAGAGATGACCCCCAAAATGAGCTGCTCCATCATTTTTCCAGGAAGGAAGATGAAGCTGACTGGTCTGTAGTTCCTTGGATCTTCCTTCTCGCCCTTTTTGAAGACTGGAGTGACACTGGCTTTCCTCCAGTACTCAGGCACCTCTCCTTTTTCACCATGATCTTTCAAAAATGATAGAGAGTGGTAGAGCAATAAGATCAGCCAGCTCTCTCAACATTCTTGGGTGTATCTCATCAGGGCCCACAGACTTGTCCACATTCAATTTACATAACTGATCTCTGACCCACTCTTCATTGACTGGTGGAGAGTTTTCCCTCCTCCAGGCTTCCGCTCCTATATCCAGGGTCTGGAGCTCATAAGGGCTGGTCTTAGTAAAGGCTGAATCAAATAAAGCATTCAGCAACTCTGCCTTCTCTGCACCCTCTGTTACCAGGGCTCCCACCTCATTCAGCAGTGGGCCCACATTTTCCCTATTCTTCCTTTTACTAACTGATATATTTGAAGAAGCTCTTTTTGTTCTCCTTTACTTTCTTTGCCAGTTTAAATTCTAAGAGGGCTTTGGCCTTTCTTGTTGCCTTCCTACATACCCTAACAATGTCCCTGTAGCTCTCCCAAGTAACAAGTCCCTTCTTCCACAAACTGTACATCTTTTTCTTCCATGAGACTTTCTTCAGAAGATCCTTGCTTATCCATGCAGGTTGTTTTTGACCTCTGTCTGATTTTTTTACTCAAAGGGCAGAGGGGTAGAATCCCATCCCTCATGCTGCTGGTCACTCTGTTTTTACTCAGCTCAGGATAGTTGGCTTCCTGGTCTGTGAGGATACATTGCAAGCTTATGTCCAGCTTTTCATCCACCAGTACCCCAAAGGCCTTCTCCACATTACTGCTCTCAATCCCTTCATCCCTCAGCCTATATTAATGCTGAGGGTTGGCCTGATCAAGGTGGACTTGCCCCCACATGGGTTGGGGCAAGCCCAAGCACAATTACAGGTTGGGTGGAGAATGGTTTGAGAACAGCCTTGAGGAGAAGGACTTGGATGTGTTTTAAAGTTGTTTAGACTTGGCACTTGGGGATATGGCTTAGTGCTGGACTTGGTAGAGTGGGGTTAATGGTTGGACTCAATGATCTTGAAGGTCTTTTCCAACCTAAGTGATTCTGTGATGCTGTGACCTAGGGGTGCTGGTCGATGAAAAGCTCAACAAGAGTCACCATTGTAAACCTGCAGTCCAGAAAGCCAACTGTGTCCTGGGCTGCATCAAAAGAAGCATGAAGAGAGGTGGGTGCTGTCCCTCTACTCTGTACTCGTGAGACCCACCTGTAATACTGTGTCCAGTTCTGGAGCCCTCAACACAGGAAGGACATGGAGCTCTCGGAGCAAGTCCAGAGCAGGGCCACAAAGATGATCATAGGGCTGGAGCAACACTCCCATGAATACAGGCTGAGAGAGTTGGGGCTGTTCAGCCTGGAGAAGAGAAGGCTCCAGGGAGACCTAATAGTGGCCTTCGAGGAGCTGACAGGGGCCTACAGGAAAGCTGAGGAGGGACTTTTTACAAGGGTGTGTAGTGAGAGAACAAGGGGTAATGGTTTTAAACTGGAAAAGGGTAGATTTAGGTTAGACATTAGGAAATATTATAGGTACAAAGGTACTGCTCTGCAAAGTACAAAAAACTAGAATTGATGTATAGAGTACTGACAGACCTTCTGTATGTAGTGAGAGAAGAAGGGGTAATGGTTTTAAACTGGAAAAGGGTAGATTTAGGTTAGACATTAGGAAGAAATTCTTTAGCATAAGGGTGATGAGACACCGGAACAGGTTGCCCAGGGAGGCTGTGGATGCCCCCTCCCTGGAAGTGTTCAAGGACAGCTTGGATGGGGCTTTGAGCAATGTGGTCTAGTGGAAGGTGTCCCTGCCCATGCAGGGGTATTGGAACTAGATGATATTAAAGGTCCCTTCCAACCATAGCCATTCTATGATTCTGTGATTCTATATGACTTGGATTTGGCCTTGTTGAACCTCATGAGGTTCTCATGGGCCCACTTCTCGAGCTTGTCCAGGTCCCTCTGGCGTGTCAACCACTTGCTGTCATTTGCAAATTTGCTGATGGTGCATTCCCTCCTTCCCACTATGCTACTGATGAATTTCTTCCAGTAGAGACCCCTGATGGACACCACTCATCACTAAGTGATTCTTTTTCACAGATGATGTCTGAAACAGGCCTAGCTTCCAAAGGTCACAATTAACTTTAACTCCTACAGCAGAAGGGTGCTCAGCTGAGCTCCAGGGACTACAGTACATGTAAGTTCAAAAGAAATTACAGAAAATTTATGACTAACTGATATCCAAGACTGTAGACTGATTGGGACTATTGAAGGTTTGAGACTTAAATCTCTAGCAGAGGAAAAGAAAAGAGATACACTCTAAATCCCAGCCTTTAAAAAGTGTTAAAAATTAGTCCCTTGATCTACCATAAATTCTATCATTAATTCACTGCTACTTGAGCTGGTTAGTTTATTTTACCATTCTGTGTGAATTTCATGTTATTTGCTGTGACATGAATAATTTAGACATGAGAGCAGGGAAAAATTGCAGGATGAAGGTAGTTTTTATCCCCTTGTGAAGTTAAATATGATGGAATTGCATATGATAGCGCACATTTTTCTGAATATCAATGTTTACATTTAACTCTCCATTTTAAGGACTACATTGCAGCACCTGAACTTCTCAGTGATTTTTTTCAACAAAACTTTCTGAGCATTTATAATAATTTTTTAAGGACTACTTCTCCAGTACTTTGGTTTCTTTTTGGCTTATGTTCACTGGAGAGTTAATGTACTCTTGATAAATTGCTTTCTTACATCCAGAGTGCAAAGGGCCCTTATCATTTACTTGCTGGCTTCATTCAACACATTTACTCCAAGGGATACTTTGTCAAAGAATTCTGGTTTCCTCATACTTCATTTCTTGCAACTGATTTGTCTGATCTTTCCTATTCCAGTAGTTAAGTCAACTTTGAATACATAACTTGAAATGTTAATAAGGAATTGACAAGACTAGGGACTGTAGTCCTACATCTCTCCACAGGACATTTATACTGCAGAATGTGAAGGGTAGGATTTTTTTTCAAAAAGCTCTTCTTCCAAAGTACTTCTGCTAAACAGGCTTTACGATATGGGACTGATTTATTTACAAAGTCTAACAAATGGGATTTGATTGAAACTTAAGCAGTCCAAATACTTTCCTACATTTTTTGTCACTTTTATGTATGAGATTTTTGTAACATGGTTATTTTACTACCACCGTAACAGATGTGTCATCAAAGTACTCAGATAGAAAAGCCTAGAAAATTGATTTCTTTAATGTGCAGGCTGTGCTGCATGTACTCCTAGGTATATATGTGTACCTGGGGGGAAGAGCAAACATTTGCAAGGAGTATAATGAAGTAAAATATTAATATAATGTTTAAAATGCTACTGTTATTCACAGTAAGAATGCTGTAAGCATGTAAGAAAGCCCTATGCCTGCAGTGAGAAAAAGTGAGTTCTTCCATCCAGAGAAGAATTGGCTTGCTGAAGATTCTACTTTTGCCCAAGTCAGAATGACTGTAGGACACCTTTATTTGAAGATTATTGGGTGGGTTATAAAAGTAATAGCTATAATGAGATTATAAAACTGTGGACATTTACTCACTTTGTATAATATGACTACCTGAGGATAACAGCTTTGGAAAGGACGAGATGGAATAGAAGAGAAAAAAGAAATAAAAATGGTCCTATTAAATTAATTAGCACACTCTTTGACCAGCAGAAATAGATCTTTACAAGATACCCTCTACTGTTCTATTTATCTGCAACATTTGTTTTAAAGCAATATTATCTATAGACATGCACTCTCATAAAACACACAAGTAGGTTATTCTGATGTTGAGTTAACATTCCAAGTGACAGTGAAATTCTCTCTAATTTAGATTAGTTGCCTTCTTCTGCACATTGTGTAATAAACAAATAAACAGTGAATTTTATTCTTTTGAAGTACAACTCAGGATATGCTCTGAAATGTGCAACTTATAACACAACAAAGCACAGATGGGTGTATAAGAACATTTGTAAACTAAAGACAGACCTCATGCTACAGACAGACAGAGAGAAAGAAATAGAGAAAGAGAGAGAGAAAGAGAGAGAGAAAGAAAGAAAGAGAGAAAGAGAGAAAGAGAGAAAGGAAGAGAGAAAGAAAGGGAGAAAGAGAGAAAGAGAGAGAGGAAGAAAGGAAGGAAGGAAGGAAGGAAGGAAGGAAGGAAGGAAGGAAGGAAGGAAGGAAGGAAGGAAGGAAGGAAGGAAGGAAGGAAGGAAGGAAGGAAGGAAGGAAGGAAGGAAGGAAGGAAGGAAGGAAGGCAAGAAAGAAAGAAAGAAAGAAAGAAAGAAAGAAAGAAAGAAAGAAAGAAAGAAAGAAAGAAAGAAAGAAGAAGAAAGAAAGAAAGAAAGAAAGAAAGAAAGAAAGAAAGAAAGAAAGAAAGAAAGAAAGAAAGAAAGAAAGAAAGAAAGAAAGAAAGAAAGAAAGAAAGAAAGAAAGAAAGAAAGAAAGAAAGAAAGAAAAGAAAAGAAATTCTTACAGATCATTGACTACCGAAACACCCTGAACTTGGCAGGAGAATGAAACTTGGCATTATAATTTGTAATTTATAAAAATTATGTTGTTAATTTGAAAGAGATTTCTGAGGAAATAGTTGACAGAAGGAAGCTGCTTTCTGTAGTAATTATAACTGATTTCTCCTCTGGTATTATTAGTGAACTAATACTGGTGTTCTAGGTCGATTCAAGAGGCCATTTATGTTGTTAGACACTTACTTTTTCAAAGAAGATGTAAGAAAAGGACCTAAGTCTCACTGTTGCTTTTCCTGTAAGGACAAGAGTATTACTAACTTTAACCTTCTTGCCAAATTTCAGATTAGATAATTGTGTCCTGCTGTCTTGCCCATCTAATTTCACATGGAGAATGCATTCATCACCATCTTCTGTTCTAAACTGTTGGTTCAATTTCTAAATGCTAATGAATGATGCTGTGTTTCAGAGGTGTATACATTCAACCATGTTTGTAGCAGTGTATGATTTCGTAAGTGCTTAGGAGACTTCAAGATGAAACATGCTATATAGAAGAATGAGCTTTATCATACCTGAGAAATGACATAAACAGATTTGTCCTTATTAAAAAGATATCAGTGATTGAACATCATAAACCACACATTAAAAGTCCCTTCCTATTGCAGCATGAGGTATTATTAGTCATACTTATTACAGTTTTGGCGGGCTCATAAGTTCAACCAGAGAAGTCTTAACATGTTTGTGATTTTTTGGTCGTAACCTGCACAATCTTTTCTGAAGACATGACTAGGATGGGTTCAGCTAGGCGCTCAAACTAAGAAGGCTACCTTTCAACAGTCCAATTCAATTCTTAGCACTGCCCTGATAGTCTGATATTCTTTGCCTCAGTGTAAGTGAAAAGCTTTTCTCTAATAGAAGAGATCTAATCCATCTTAAAATCATATACTTGTTGAGTAATCCAATATTTTGTGGAATAGCCTAAAAAGGTCCTTATGTTTTACTGTAACATCCAGCCATTTTCATGGTGAATTCTAAGTTCCAAGTACTTCCTTCAGAAAAACGAGAGCAGGAGAAGCTGACAGAGAAGTAGAAGACATTACAGATTATTTATTGCCTTCAACACCCAGGGACTAATTGGATAATGGGTAAACAAATTAGGAACCTTTCAATATTGTTTTTTCTTAACTAACTCTCAAGTGTCAAGTATGCATCATAATAATTCAGATAATTTAGAACACTACAGTTGGGAGGGACCTACAGTGATCATCTAGTCGAACTGCCTGACCACTTCAATGCTGACCAACAGTTAAAACATGTTGTCCAAGTGTGTCTTAAACACTGACAGGCTTGGTGGATCCACCAACTTCAGGGAGCCTGTTTCAGGGTATGACAGCCCTCTTGGTAAAGAAATGCTTCCTCAAGTTATGCCTTGTGGGTTTATTCACTGCTTATCTTCCCGAAGAGTAAACAAACTCCCCCAAAATGTAAAGACTCTGCTCATTAAAATCAGAGTTGCAAAGAGAACTTCGAAAGTGATACACTGCCAGTCTTCACAAAAGAGTTTGCAGTATTCTTATTATGCAACATTCCAGAAAAAAATTTTGACCTCCTTGTAAATATCAGTGAGCAAACATTCCTTGTTTTTTTTAATTCCTTTTTTTTTTTTCTTTGTTTTGTTTAATTTCGTAAAATACAGAGGGGAAGTCCACCATTTTACTTGGCATTTTGGGACCCTGTGTAATTCAAAGGAAATTAAGTAAAAAAGATCCACTAAAATAGCATTCAATTTCTCAAAATACAAAAAATAAAGATAAAATCTTTCATTACATTTCTGATGTGTACAGTTCACAGGATCACCTATGCAAATTTACTTCTTGAGCTTAGATCTCTTCCTTCCCCATGTCCAGTGAACAAGGTCAACCAAACTAAAAGCCATGCTTTTGAGTGGATTCTGTTTTTGTTAAGCAAAACAAATATAAGTATGTAGTGATTAATTCTGTACTTTAGAGGTCTCATACTGATTTTTTAATAACTACAATAAAAGAATGACTTTTTGCCTGTAGTGAATATAAAAGAATTTTAAATATCTTCATTTTAATGCAATTTGAGTTGTAAATACACATACTTCTTGCTAATTTCCTGACCCTGGATAAATATTTAAGTATCCTGGACAGGGATTAAAAGATTTAATAAAATAATTTCTTTAAGCTGATTTGCCTAGTTATGTATCTCAGAAACCACAGAGAAGAGCCACTAGGTTGCAATGTAGAGGTCATTATGGATCTCCTTTCATTTCAGTTTTAAATTTGGGCTCTGCAACAGTCCCACTCTAGATTTTCTTGAGCCAGATCTTTAACTTACCAAAGAGGGATACAGTTGGAGTGAATGCATATGTACTTATGACAATACAGACTTTATAAACATCATAATCTTTCCAGATTACTAGATTTGTTTAAGGGTCAACAGGAAACAGAAAAAAAAATAATTACAATTACGTAGTCTGTGTCCAGACAGAAAGGGAAAGCGTTCCAGAAATTTTAAAAATCTAAATAACTCATCCACTTTCTGCAGCAGGAGAAACTGAAATTAGCAGACAGATTAAATATACAATACCAACATAAAAAGATTCCATAATTCTGTAGCAACAACAGCATGTCAAGTACGGTAAAATAGATACAGTATTATTAATGCCAATGTGGAGCACTGTAGTTTGGTGTTGGTTTTAGTAGGGAACATGAACACCTTCATATATTTCAGATTTGAGATTTTCTTCTTTTCTATCAACAACAGAAAAAAAAGTAACAAATCCTTTCAAGAATAAAAGGTAGTATATGAACTACCAAAATGCTGGAGGGACAGGCAAACTATTGCAGTCATAAGAGGTGGTTTAAGCTACCCTCCCTCAGGATTAATACCACCTGTAACATGGTGTAATGTGGTGCATTTTGTAGATGGGAAAACTTGCTCCTCAAAAATACCATGCTTAGAAGGCAACTAAGGACAAGAAAATTTGCCAGTGTTTACTGAATGGCTCAAATATTTTCATGGTGTAGGAAATTATCTCATTTACCCCTGGAACAAGCATGGAGAGCATGGGACATTAACACTTATATGGATGGGTGACCATCCTGAATAAGTCTGGGTATAAATTCCAGCTACAATACAACGTCCTTTGGTGTTCTCCATTTCACTTCTGCCTTCATCCCTTTAATGAGTTACTCTAGACAAAAGAGAAATGTTCACAAGATACATGAAAAGATCATGGAAGGAGAGTAAGTAAAGCACATTCTGATCCATAGGCAAAACCTTCCTTCTGCCTTTTGCTATATTTAAAAGCTAATAATGGAAAGCATTTGCCAAATGCATTTAGTCTCTGACAGAGGGACACATATGTGGTCTTCTCATTTACAGCTTGAATGTACAGATGTTCACACATAGTAAAAGGATTCTTAATAGCATTTTAAAATTAAATGTGTGCTGATAATAGGTGTTTCAAACCCAAACAACACACTAACTAAACTGATAAATGTCTTCATGCCTCACCATGCCTCATGCTCTGACAACATTTTTATAACAGAAAAAAAAATAAGACATCCAACAGTGCAGTTGCATGTACACAAAATAGATGTTATTTTTAAAAGTCTGAATGAAAACTTTCATTAATTTTTTCTGTCTATGATCTGATTCCAAGTTGAAACATTAAGATTGCTACTAGGTTTATGTAGCCGAAAGCAGAACCACAGTTTGTTCATAGACGCTGCTTGCTGTCTGCAATTTTTTTTATCCCTTTGCAAAACTTTGAACCCCATCCAGCTTTGACACACTGCCTCTTCAGTTAATAACTATCAAGTTTCCCCTTGTCTCCTGTCTACTTTTCTTGGAGGCAATTGCGCACTCAGCACCCCGAGATAATAACACACATCTATAAGATAAAAGCAATGGCATTAATGTAATTGTCTGCCTTTCCCTCTTTAGCCTAATCTTTTTTTTCCTTCAGTTTTGACTGCCTCTGTGACACCTGTTTTTGTCTCCTCTGATCCTACGACAGGTTTTCAGCTGACAAGGTTTTTGCCTGACAGAGATTCTGCCAGACAAGAACATAATAAAATATGAAGAACTGCTTGTCAGAGCTTCTGCCAATGCTTACATGAAATAGGGAAAAGAAAAATCCTTTTTTGTTGTTTGTTGTTGTTTTTTTTTTAAAGGGGCTCTGTGCTGGTTGCTTTTGGACTGTGAGGAAAACAGCCTCCATGGCTAACTCCTGCAAGCCAAACAGGTGTTTTCTTTTAAGTTTTATTTCTACAGAAAAAACTTTTTATTCAATAGTGGAAAAAAAACATGATTACTGAGGAAAAAAAAAAAAAACCAACAACACAAAAAAACCCCCCCAAATATAAACCCATACAACTTTGTCATAACTTCTTGCTTGTAAAGTGAAGGTTAGAGCTAACTTTGTGTTGTCATACCCCATGAACATGTTTTTAATTCATAATTGACTGTTCAAATAAAGTTGTAGGCTTTTTTCCCTCCTTCATGCTGATAACGAATGTGTTCAAAAGAACAAATAGTAAAGAATCTTCATTCCAAGTTCTCAGGAAAATATCTGAGCCACTACTAGGCACTTCCTGCATGGGCATACTGCATGAATGAAGACACCTGACTACAGGATCCATGGCAGGGAAGACAGACATGGAGCCTTCTCTCAGATTTAGACCTTGCAATCCTCTCCATCCCTGTGTGCATTACTGTCTATGTGAAGGAGAACTTTAGCACTGATCATTACCCTGATGGAGAAGTATACGCGGATTAATCATGTGAGCATTTCAACACACAGCTGCTTTTGTGTATGTTAGTATCATCTGTTATTTCTGCTAGAGACAGCAACTATTGATTGGTCTGTGGTGTCATGGCCCTGAGTGCACCATGTGCCTTCATTGTGCTGACTCTGGAGATCTCCTTGCATTTTCAAACCATGGGTCCAGGACTTCTACTAAAGCTCAGGCCTGGACCTTAATCCCTTACCAAAGATATATCAAAGATGTGCCTGTCTGTAGTCCTGTGTGCCTGCCTAGATGACCCTCAGACTCATGTTACAGCCTAGTCTTCAGCCTTGTCCCTAGCTCTACCTTCTTTAGTTCTGGACTGGAGCCTCTGTATAGACCTTTGACCTGACTTATTCCCTTGTCGTGCCTGAGGTTGTCCGTGGACCCAGTTGCCAGCACCTGTTTCTGTCTACCATGATCAGACCTTTTGGAACTGTGCCCATGGTATAGGCACAGCCAGTCCTGGAGTTGACCTTGATTCCTGGTTCAGAACTCTTTGTTGGGCAGCTCCTCTTTTGCCATTCCTTGACACAAGGATTGACAATGTCATTGTTGAAACCTACAATTTATAATGGAAGCCACTAAATTAATTTATCTCCTTCTATTAGCTTGGCTAGTTATTAACCTTCAATCTTTCTTACCTACTGTCTTCAAAGCAAAATGCCTCCTTCTTGTCAGCCATTAACTCCCTCTTAAAAATATTCTCTCCCTTAATAACAATGAGACAGGAGTAAATATGTATCTTAATGGCCCTAATACCATCTCATTGCCATATTATATACAGTGAGACAGAAGTACATTTGCGAGTCCCAATTTGTGGTCTGGATTTGGAGGATTTCCATCTTAATCCAAATGCTCCTCAAACTCCATTAACTGCGATTCACAAATTCACATAAAGACAAAGTTGGAAGGCATTTCTACAGACTGTCTGATTCAGCCTTCTATTGAAAGCAGGGCCTCAGGTTAGATTTTCTCTGGCTCTGTCAAGCTGATTCTTTGATACTTACAATAGGGGAAATTCCCCACTTTGCCAGGTAACCTATTCCATCCTTTATGCAGCCTTGAAAACTCCAGTGAAAATGCAAGAGGCATTGCCCACCTGTTATCATAATTCTGTTTGGATGGAGTTCTGTGTTGTAGAGGCATTTTACAAAGGCAAGCCAAGACCATGGTGGTATTCCTGTCTAGGGTGTAACTCTGGTTCAAGCCTATGAAATGCTTTCCCACATGTGCTAAACCACCTCTATTTTCCCATGAAAACCTGCTGTCCTGAATTTGCTGGCAGCTAAAGATATTCAGACCCTGGGAAGATTAGTTCATACAGCTAGTTTTACCATTCATGAACATAAATCTTTCCCACCCCAATTCATGTACTGTGGCCATTTCACAAAGTTTCTGCTAAATGTACTTCAGAAAAATTTACTGTAATTAATTCCAACATAATTAGGCAAGTATTTGAGACTCATGTTATATATTTCTTGTATTATCTTTTCTATTTCTAAAATCCAGATGGAAAGGGGATAATAAAACAACACTATTGTCTGCTAAATCAATCTGGGGCAAGTTTCCTCATGCTAGCTGGAGCTCAGATTTAAATTCTTGCTAGTAGATTAAAAAATCAGTATGTTTTTTCCATTGAATTTCACTTTTGCAAAACAGAAAGTTGAGGTAAACTTACCCATGGTATTATCATTACTTTGTAACATGTGAAAACAGAATGATTTTTTTTATTCTAATAGTCAAATCCCATTTTAGCTTTATGAAGCTATACAAAATAGAGTAGTAGGGTTTGTTTCATTTAGAGCTCTTTCAATTTTTGTTCTGCTTAACCTAGTGAACTCTAGTTAATTAAGATGTTCCTATAAACAATTAAGCTTCTTGTAGGATCATTAAGAAGATATAAAAATTTATGATGTAATAAAGTGTAAGAAAATGATAAAGTGGTTAGCACATCACAGCAATTCATGTGCAGTATAGGTGTGAAAAGAGACAAGTAAGCAGGTACTGTCACCTAAACTTCCCGGCAAATTGTGGATGTATGTTGCAGAAGTCCATCACTGCTCTCCCTCAAATCCCTCAAATCTGCTGGTCATTTACACTCTCAGGTCCCACAGATTTTATCCTGCTCAACTGGGAATCAAGCAGGCAGCATCATGCTCCTATCTGAAACTATGCCATGTATTGAACTTCCTATCACCACTCTCAAGGGGGCAAGATCAAGGGTTTCACCAAATACTTTTCCAAAAAGCAGCCTCTATTATGTCTGGAAAGAGGAATTTTGAGTGCCAATTGAAAAATTGTTTGTTTTATTTATTGTCTTTGCTCCATTTTGTACAGAGTAAGTCTATTTTTTTTCTTACTGGATGCTCTCCTTAAGAATAGACGTTAAGACACCATTGTCCAAAACACCTCCCAGCATTTTATGCTGTGGTATTGGGTGTACTAAATGGGATTAAGCCTTCTCTGTAAAATATAAATTCAGTAATGACAGGCAACAAATAACAATATCTTGCACTTTTGAAATCCTTTTAGTCTAAACATCTATGGACTTTTAAAGCTCGTCAAGGGAGTTCATAGCTGTAAAAGTGGACTTATATGTATTTTAGAGTTGCCAGTGAATATCTGATGGTGTTAATGCCAGTGATGTGAAGAGTATCACTTGTGATTAGTAAACTAAAAGTTTCTCAGACAATAAAATGTTCACAATGAGAAAGAGCTTCACTTTGAGACGTGAATATATCCCAACCCAGAAGAAAAGGGCACTATGCTTCAGAATGGGTCATGGTTCATTCAGGGCTCACCAGGCACTGCAGCAGACTTAGTTGACTGCCTAATGTTTGGTCAGGGATAATCTTACCTGACGGTGTTCAAGGGACACTGACATATTCAAACCCAAGGCTGTAAGCTAACAAAGTTGGGGAGAGGAAGAAATGCCTAACCTCTTCCTTGTATTAAGATGTCCTGGGGGTGGCAAGGAGGAAAAAAAAAGGTTTTTAATCTGAATGGGCCCCCAGGGAAATCCAAGGAGGTGTGAGGGGGAACATACATAAGCTAGAGCTTATGGTTTTCCCCCAGGGAAAGCCTTTTGTGGCACCTGAGGATGTAAAATACGCATGAGGACTAAAACTCTTGAATACATGGTGATATAAATATCAGCTGAATACAAGGTTGGAAAAGCAAGGCTTTTTTATTTGATCTTGGAAAAAATAAGCATTCTTCCCTCTCTGTCACTTGTGTCTTATAAAGCACTGAAACAGTATTATTTGACTTGGATGCCCTAATAGTTGGATATTCTCATTTGCTTTTACCTCAGCTTCACTTGCATTAAGGGTGATGTCAGAGTAACTGAAAGCAAACACTACATCACATCACTCCTACCAACATGGCAGGAATATCAGAATGCAGGAATATCAGAATACAGGAATACCAGATACTGGATCAAAGTATCTACAAGATAAGAGAATGCATCTCCTCCGTGCTTCATTGGTTGCTTTGTGAATTGCTGCTGAAGGGAAATAAAAAGAGATGGCATAGGCAGAAGGAGGGACTTGAAAAAGTATTTACCCGTAATGAATGTTAATCAGGTAAGGTTCCTGGAAACAACTGAGTAATGAAAAATATGCCTCAGCCTTAAGGGTCAAAAGGAAGTTATAAGATGGATTAAAATGATTTTGTCTGTAAAAGACAGGAAAAGCTAGACTAGACCTAAAGTAGTCTTATTTTAAAAGTCATTACAAGTCAGCTCTCTAATCAATGATTTGTAGATAATTACTTTGCTGAAAAACTCAAACTAAAAAAAATAATAAAATCTTTGAAGTTCTCGAGTAATTTTAAGAGCATTTCAAAGAATTAAACAAACTGAATAGAAGGAAACAAGTATGTTTGGTATGCTAAAATTGTGATTATTTTTTATATCCTATGGAACAATAAAAAAATTTAAACCCTCCTGGAACAGGTACTTTCAGCAACTTCAGGGTAAGGAAGAGATGCCATTTCTGAAATTTACACAGCATTCACCTTTCTCTTTTCTTTTCTTTTCTTTTCTTTTCTTTTCTTTTCTTTTCTTTTCTTTTCTTTTCTTTTCTTTTCTTTTCTTTTCTTTTCTTTTCTTTTCTTTTCTTTTCTTTTCTTTTCTTTTCTTTTCTTTTTTCTCTTTTCTTTTCTTTTTTTTCTTTTTCTTTTCTTTTTTCTTTTCTCCCCTCTTCTCCCATCTCCTTTCCTTTCCTTTCCTTTCCTTCCCCTGTTTTTCCTTTCTTTTGTTTTCATTTCATGTTTCTTTTACCTGACAATTTAATGAACTACCATGTAGAAATTCAGAAAAGTCAACCATTCCAAAAGAAGAAGTCAACAGTGCTGTCATTCCTGACTTCATAACAGAGCATTTTCCATTTCCTATTGGTGGTTGTTGTTTTCATTGTTAGCCTCATTTACAGCAAGTTAGTGTATGCATTATATAAATACTAGCAGAAAACTTCCTTCACAAGGTGAAAGTGTAGCCCACCTGGCAAGTCTTTGAGCATGCGTATTCACTGGATGGCAACTTTTAAACTGGAACAGAATAATGGATTTGGCCTATGTACCAAAATCTACTAGTTAATGTGTTCTTTAAAATCGGAAGGAACTAATTCTCAAAGTTACTAGAGAAAAGGCCTGGCCAAGTCTTGGTCTGGAGATGGGGCCATATGTGTCCTCAGAGATAACATTCTGCTGCTCATTGAGTTTTACCAGTGATTAGTTTAAGGGCAAGGCGGATAACTAGTATTTCTAATTTTCTGACTCTGTTTGAAACAAGGCAACAATTATTTCAGACAAACTTAATAATATCATCATACTATGCTATTTTAAATCACTGCAAAGTTGGAGATACTGAAACTAAAATAAATAGAATTAGTAGCATAAATAATAGCTTCAGTCCACTACAAATTATGTCACCTTGACACACCTTTTTAGAGCAAAATGGTTATGAGAGAGGGCAGAATGTATTTCCTATTGATACTGCGTTGAGCCTTTTGATCCGTCAGACTAGGTATAATGAAAGTACTTTTGCCAGCAGTATGGTAGTTGTTATGCTGACATCAATGACAAGCACACAAGAAAAAATGCAAGGTCAATGAAATCAACATCTGTTTCCTGCAGGCTTGCTCAATTTCTTTCCTCACAGGCTAAGATGGTTCTGCTATGGTAGGTGGGTGGGAAATAAAGTGGGTTTTTTTCATAATTTCCAATAGAGTTTGAGTAAGTTATTTTTGTGCTAAAGCTAGTAAAATGCCACAATTATCTTAATAGGATAGTGTATTACTTTTAATACAACACAAAAAATGTCAGGATTTTTTGGAGTCATCTCGCTCCTACATTATTTAAAAGCCACAAGATAGCAATGGCCTGTGTTAAAATAAATAACTGCATAAAAAAAACCCAAACCTAGTACTGTTAAGATTTTAGTAAGATTTTATTTGTCACTATATGGATTATACAAAGCATCTTAACCATTAAAAAAAAAAAAGGGAAAACATCTAACTTATCTCTTTGCCTGCTCAGGCCTAGGAAATGCCTTATCCAATTTAAACCTCTTATTTTATTCCTTTTTTAGAAAATAAATCCCCACCCAAGGTGACAATATGAAAGCCAGGCTTTGGCTGAAAACAAATTAACACAGTCTACATAGGAAAATCCCTTAAAATACCCACAGATTCACACCAGGAATAACCTGTTCTCCGTTATGCACAGCAGTACTACAGAATGCTACTATTCTCTGTGCAGCTTTTGGCTTCAGCCTTAAAAATAGTGATGTTCAGACTACCACTGTAGCACAGGGGTGCAGACTCAAAACTCGATAGGCTGAACTTTTGCCAACAAAAACATGTATCTTGCCACAAGATAACTTCTCTGATGAATCTGTTCACATATTGACAATCTTACTTTTGGCAACTCCAGGTAGAATAAACTGAACTCACAGGAACCCTTTCCTTCCAAGATATGTGCAGCTCATTTTAGGTGAGCAAGGAAAAACATGAGAAAGACAATGGAAGTGGGAAAAAAGAAAACAGGCCAGCAGTTGCAAAGTGCAATAATACTGTGGTGGCTGTATGCCCTTTCCTCCTCACTCCAAGAATTCCAACATTTTAAAGGGCAGTTATTAACATGAATTAAGTCTGCACAGATTAGTCAAGTCCAGCAGATGAAGACTGCAGTTCTAAGCTATTTTTAATCTATTTAGCTAATTATGATTCTAGATTATAAGAACTGAGTAAGCACGGTACTTCCTGTTGGAAACACCTATTCCTTGATAATTACATTCAGTTAAGCACTACATCATGTGTCAAAGAGCTGAGCTGAAATTCATTAATAAAAACCAGAAGAAAACCCTTTAATTAAAGCAGCAGAAAATCCTATTTGCATTCAAGGAACAACTTGTGAAAGTACTGTGCTAACAGTTTAAAGAAAATAATTTCTGAACAGGAACCTGATTCAGTCATTTTGAAATCCAGGCGCTGCAGTGCGATGAATGGATCAGTTTCCTGAATGCTGGAAAACATTCTGGAAAAAAGCTAAAATCAAGAATTGAAGCAGCTGCATCATAGTCTCCAGGAAATAATTAATAAGCCTGTGCTTTGAGTACGTATATGACACATACATCTGACTTGTCTCACTTTGCCATAAAATGTAAATAATCCAGACGAGTGTACACAAAGCGTACAAAAAAAAAAATAAGATCAAACAGAGCATTCATTCTTCACTTGGTGCAGTAGTAAAACAAACACTTTCTAATAATATGTAGTTGTACAAAGTTTTCTATTTGGAATTTGAGCAGTCAGGTACACAAACAAGTGGTTTGTCCCTAATCATCATGTTTACCTTTGAACTTTCTGGATTTGTAAAACAGGGACATTTCTATAGCACATACTATGGTAATCTTATATTACTGTGATATATTCTGATTTTGAATTCAACCACCTCACAGGGAAGAGTTTATTAGGAAAATCTGATTTGGTGAAAAAGAAAATGTGGGATGAACCATATGCCAGAACGTAAGTGCTAGACTCCTAATTTCTATTACTCAACACCCTGGACAATAGCCAGACAAGTCATCCCTATTTGTGGATCAGCAAAACCTCACATGGTGATTCTACACAAACCTTGAAGCATGCCTGAACTATAGAAATTTTGCAAGGTTTAACGATCTTTCCAAGAAATGTGAGTCTTGTTACACTGTGACTGCTGATACCCTTCTGGGAAGTAAGAGTGAAAATAAACTGTGGCCCTAGAGAATCTAGCATGTAAAAAATCTTCAACCAGTAACCCACATTGGAAGTATTAGGGTATTTCTAGGTGGGCTATATGTATTACTGCACAGTGACACAAGACTGCATGATACCTGCATTCCTGCTTTCCTTTTCATGTATGGGAATATGTAAAAAACTTCTCTGACAGTCTGTGCTGTTGAATTTTTTGAGCATTCATACTTGCTATATGTCAGTACACTCAGGCACACATACATGAACTAAATAAACGGAAATCAAGTGCATCTTAGGAGGAAAGTACGAAGCTTCAACCACCAGTCTCATAAAAATAGAATAAAATTTATAGAATACAACCACCTGTATGTCTTGCAGAGGTGGGAAATGAAGACTGTGCTTGCTTAGGTGCCCATAACCTAGACCATGAGAAATAATCTGCAACACTAATTCATTCTGCAAACAGAGTAATTTTTATCTTATCCCTTTTTTATCATCAACAAGCCATTTTAGGTATCCTTATTTGCCTTGTAACTGTGCATAAAGCTCTCACTTTCTTTCTCATGGCTTAATCAAGACTGTTAAGGAAAAAAATGCAACAAAACACACAAAACACAAAATAGTAAAGGATAAATAAAACAGAAGATCTAGAAGTGCATTCTGATGCCTTTATACAGTATTTGGACATTATAACACCTCCTTTCTTTCTTTAGCTATTTAAACATGGGAAGAGAAGCCTAACTCAGATCATATGCACACTTTTGTTGAGCCATATAAGATACATTTCTTTCATTCTAACATCGAAGCTCTTAAAAGTGTGACATTGATATGCTTGAATTTCTATTAGGCTCAGTGACTGATGCTGATGACTCTTTGCAATACAAAATCTGCTGTGCAACCATACCATAAACTTTATGCCTTTCTGCTAAGCCTTGCTAAAACTGCATTATTTCCTAGTGGCTAGAACATTTCTTGGGTTGTACACAGACTGTTTAACTCCAGCAGCAGTTGCAGCTACAGCCAGAATAACAGACCTTCACCTTTTCATCCTAGAAATTGCTGAAAAAAACCCATGTATGCATACACATCCAGAGACACAGAGCACATCATCATGCATGCACAGACAAATAGGTATCACTAATATCTGTATTACTCCAGCTTTTTTTAAAGATACAGGGAAAGATGGACAGAATAGAGAAGACAAGCCCAGAAGAGGCATTTCTTACCATGTGCCACCCAGCCATGTTTGCACTGATCACAGGTTCTCAGGTTAATCTTCCCTGGCTGAAAACATTCACATGTGCAATTTACCAGTGTACAGCGGATGGCCTGAAAAAAACAAAAAACAAAAAACACCACAGAGAACACATATTAATGTCTTTCTTCCTTCTGGTACAAATTTGTTTTGAGGGCTAGCAGGGTAATAACTCTACAGCATAAAAACAGACTTCAGACATTCAAAGAATTGCTCATACTTTTACATAGAGATTAATTTTCTTTCAAAAACATATATCGGTATTCCTGAGCAATGACAAACAAAATGCCTGTTCAATAATAACACAGTCTGTTGTCCCATGGAGAGGAATATGTTTCTGAAGTCTTTAAAAGAACTACTCTATTTTCCTTAGGGAGGAATAAAAAAAATAAAAAAAAATAATAAAAAAAAAGAGGTAGGATGAGGATTCTGTAGGTGTTCCACAAATTTCCTGGTTTTTCATCAACTGCCTGAAGGAAAATCTTACTAGTGTTGTCTCACCATAGCAGCATATCAACTGGATTAAAGCCAAAAGTAAAATGAGGAAACAAAACCATACAAAAAGGAAAGCTACAGATCTCTTTCCCCTTCCCCCACTGTATGCAAAGGTTACTCTCAAGTTTTCTTTTTGCAGTTCACATATGATATAACTACACTACAGAAATTAGTCATGATTTGATAGGTTCCCAAAATAGGACAAAATTATCAAGGTACAAGAATAGGACTGATTCATAGAATATCCTGTAACTTCTCTTTGCACCTATGTCTTTCTCCAATATCTAGGCTTAGCCCTCTACCTCTTAGCATTTCCTATTTGTCTAACATATATTCCTCTGTTTTGCAAAAGACAAAATTACTGCAAAGCAGGTATAGTAAAAACTCTCAGTCCCATGCAGAGATCTAAAATTTGCTTAAATAATAGGTCAACTCCCTTTCTAAAATTATTTCAAAAATTACACAGGTTTACTTTGACAGAGGCTAGCTACATCTACAAAAAAGTGAATATAAATTGAACGAGACGCTAATGTGTAACAGACACATGTTTTAAAATAGTGTAGAAGATGACCTGTGCACTTCAAACTGCTACTAATAAATTTATGGCATGCATTTAGATGCAATTTGCATGGAGATTTCTGAGACACAGAGGTTTATTCTGATCATTCACAGATTAACAATCTACTGTAACTATCAGAGCTGCCAGGAAAAGATACTTCTACAGATTTAGATCAAATCAATGATTACTCGGTGGCTAATGGGGGGGAAGGGTGCTTGGTACCTATGGCCACTGAGACACCAAAGCATTATGAAGGTTCTTGCCTTTTCCAAACAATTAACATCCACACACGCACACACTCTTTCCATAAGAAAAAAGAACTACCTTAACTATATCAACTGAAGAAAATTACACTCAACTTTTGCTGGTTCAAGCTAAAGTCCTTGTTTGCTGACAGCGAAAAAGATTTGGAGTTCTTTTAAATGTTTTACCTAGGTTTATTTAGCACCTCCCCTATGAAGACAGGCTGAGGAAGTTGGGGTTGTTCAGCCTGGAGAAGAGGACGTTCTGAGGTGACCTTTTAGTGGCTTCCAATACCTGAAGGGGGCCTACAAGAAAGCTGGGACAGGTCTTTTTGAACAGGCATACAGTGAGAGGACAAGGCGCAATGGTTTAAAACTAGAAGAGGGGAGACTTATATAAGAGATTAGGAGGAAATTCTTTACTATGAGGGTGGTGAGGCACTCGAACAGCTTGCCCAGAGACACTGTGGAAGCCCCATCCCTGGCAGTGTTCAAGGCCAGGTTACATAAGGCTCTAAGCAACCTGATCTAGTGGGAGGTTTCCCTGCCCCTACAGGGGCAGTTGAATCTACATGACCTTTAAGGTCCCTTCCAACCCTAACTTTTCTATGATTCTATGATCTCTTTACTTATTTATCTGCATCAGACAGCAGTTTAAAGCCCTTTATAGTTCATGGATACACTTAAAATCTGTATTTCTCTGACAAATTTCTGGTACAAGAGTTCTTTCTCCCTCCTATCCTACCTGCTCTTTTACTATGTTTTTACTCACAAAAACCTAGTGTAGATAAAAAAATAAATCCTGCTCTATTATGCCTGACATTTCAGGGCCTCAGTCCCAATGTCACCTGTCCAATTACTCATTAGCTAGGTTATAAAACACTGCTGTATGTATGCATGATTAAAAGAATTAGTACTATGAAATATAAGAGTACCAAAGAACTGCTGACCGTGCAAGAATAATATATGTGTTTGTGGGTTATGAGAAAAAAATTCTCCTGAAAGGTTCTGTTTCATGTTCAATAGTTTATTGACTCAGTAATATATCAGGTCTCCACTCGTCAGTAATGGTGTTCTTTCCCTAATATGTTCATTAATTAATGAACTCAGTAATTAATTGCACTGCAAGAAGAATGGTATTCTTATTTTACCATAAAAGGTTTTCTTTCTTTCACCACCTTTTTAAAATCTCTGCACCAGTGTGATACACTTTTGTGAAATTTGATGTTGTCTTGTTCGTGTGCCACTTAGAGAACGTATAATAGGAGTAATATAGAGTATGTACACATACTAGATGAAACTATGCCATTCGGCAGAGCTCCTTTATTGAAGCTCAGCAGCATTTTCATTACTACCTTACCTATTTTTGGCCTAGAGGTTAAGCGGTTGCCTGTAAAAACTGGATTCAGCTTGAACCTGAAATACAATCTTTCAGGCTAAGAGTAAATTTTATTACACACATTTAAAAATTATCCATTTAGCCATTATAAATTATAAGATGGGGAGAAAAAAGTTTAGAGGTTTCATGATCTTTTTCCTGAATTAAAAAGTCATGATAGTGTAAAGTGTTGAAGCAGATTAATTAATTATTAAGATTTCTATCTTTTTATACATATCCCCAAAAATTCACACAAACTTTTCAGAAATGTGAAAATGTCAACTTGTTCCTTAAATAACTAAATCTGAAAAGTCTTCTGAAAGACTATGCTTTTTTATAAGTATGGGTTGGTATGAGAAACTACAAAGGTAAGTATAATGGGCAAAACATTCAGCCTGCACTTACTTGTCCACTTTTTCTGCAAAGGGTGTGTTGATTCCAGATTGTCACCTGGTTTCAGTATTCCCCATCCCATTATTGAGAATCCCATGCATACTTCTGAGTGATGAGGATAACCCCTCAAGTTGCAAGATGCTAATTTGGGACTGGAAAAACTCTTATTCTAGTTCACATTCTGGCATGATCTTGGGCAAATTATTTTGTTAGCCTGATGACTATATTCCCTAAACAATAACTAGAAAAAATGACACTAAACTGGTGTTGTCAAGGTAAATGTAACATAAATGGCAAGGCACACTGTAGTGATGGAGGCTATTGAAATTCTCAAGCAGAATTCAGTCTTTATTTCAAAGATTAATTTTTCACCTTACTCAGTTAATCCAGAATCACTGTGACTACCTCAGTTCACTGATATACCAAACATGAAACCAGCACAACTTGACAGAGAAGATTCAAGGAGCCAGGAGTAGTATGCGTTCCTACACACACAGATGGAACATAAAAATTCATTAACACAAAATAAAGCATTGCCTTTAAAGACCTTCACAATGCAACCAATATATGTACAGAGCCTTGCGAGGATATGCATCTGAATTATTATCAGAATCTTTCCACTGGTTTTCAGTAGTGCTTAACTTAGGCATACAAGTACCCCTCAGTTTGTGCAACAGGTTCAGGAATGACCCAGAATGACAGCAGGAATGGCACAGATCCACCTAAAAATACAAAGCTTTATTGCAGCCCCTCCATTCCCTAGTGACAGGATTTTATGATACAGAAATAATGCACTCTAATTCTGCCTTTGCAACTTATTGCTAAAAAGTTTATGTAATAGGACTCTGTATACTGTGCTGTTTTGCAGGGGAAGAAACACAAATTTTTCCTAGAGTTTTCCTTACAAACTCCCCCAAGAAAGAAAGTAAAACACCAGAAGGAAAGAAAAAGAAATCAATGACCTTGCATAGTGAGAGGAACAGTATAATATAGACTCTTCCCGTAGCAGCTGATTTGCAAGCATGTATGTAGATGTATGTCACTGAAGATGATAACTTGCAGGTTAAGAACCTTAAGTAAGCAAGAATACATAGTTTTCTAAAGCTTCTTGAAAAATGCCATTATGTTCTTCTACCATGTTAATGATCTGCAGATAACAGGGCTCCTCAGATTTTTCTATACATCCCCTTCAGTAAGTTCCTAAAATAAAACCAAAATTACAGTGGCCCTTGAGGACCTGTGGAGCAAATTGACTGGTTTTCAGTAGAAACATTTAAAATAGTTTATATGACTGATTCTTTAACTCCTAAACAATGCTATTAAGGTTTAAAAACAAAACACACATATACAAGAATAAATTAATGGTTTGATGATTGACACTGAAACATTCAGAAATACCTTGCTGCTGTCTTGAGATCTTCTTCCTGTAGTGTGTAATGCAGAAAGAAGGAACTTTGCCTAGTATTAAAGCATGTGGTCTGAGTTTGTATGTTTAACATTAAAAGATGTTAGACCTGACTTCTGTGCATTTCTCTGAGACCAAAGATACTAATTTAACTGAGTTTGGGTAATTTAATTATATCCAACAAGTAAATATTTTTAATATATTAATAAGAACAGCAGTAATGGAAAATCAATCTGTCTGGTTGTTTTGCAGAGCTTCCCAGAGTTAAGAAACAATAAACTATCATAAAAGGATCACAGAGTGGGAGAAGGACGAGACGGTGTAAAGAAATACAATTCCTCCTCCAGATTTCTTACAAGTAACCACAAAAGATGAAGGCAGCTTAAAATTGTGCAACCTTCTGGGGAAACAGGTAAGTTTTGCAGCTTCCTTTATCCTGAATTTTAATAGTAGATCTAGCAAAAATTCTTAATGTAACTTGTGACAAGGCTCCAAGAGCCCTGTGAGGTTAAACAGTGTCTTAGTGAAGTCTCAGCTACATGCTATAGAGCTGGCAGTGTTAACAGACTCTTGCTTCATCTTTCTCATGTACAAAAGAAATGTCTCCTATCAAGCCATCCTGATAAAGAGGATCACTGTGCACTTCAATACATAACAGTCAACTATACTCAGTCTTTGCACAGAAGTTCCACCTACCTCCCGAAAGCATCTAACACATTTATCCTAAAGGGCTCACACAACCTAAATCTACTGTTACAAATCACAGAAGCACAAGTTTGGAGGAAGATTTGGCTCAGTGTTCATGAAATCTTTTTACTGAGATTTCAAACCAGCAAACTAATGCTTAAGTGCAGTTCCTTACACCTGCATTAAAAGCAGTAAGAATGTGTGAGTATGCACTCTGCACAGAACACATTAGTAAGGATGCCAAGGTTTTTAAACACACATATATATACACATATGTATAATTAGAATTTAGATTTTGCATCATGTGGTAATTCACAAGTGTTATGCATTTTAATAACAAGGGCAAGACCTTTTCATAGTTAATTGACAAAAATAAATGATCTTGGTTTTTATTTTGAAAACAATAAAAAGTTATGGTGGCGTTTTTAAATAAATATTTTTGTGACATGATAGGAAGTATTGGAAAAGCAAAAGCAAAAGGCACTTTTTGCAGCTTTTGCATCTTTAAGAAAAACCCAAGACTGACATGTTAAATACATCTTTTCTTTCACTGCCAAACAGTTTTAATTCTATGTTATAAATACCCAATACTAGTTTTGAACTAACATTCAACTTAAATAACACTGTCAATAGTAGAATAATTTAAAGCCATGCAGTAGCTGGTCTTGAGACATGATGGCACATAAAAGTAATCAAAGTTAATAAGCAAGAATTTGATGAGAAACACATAGATCCACTCTTCTATTGCTGCATGTTGATTCATGACAGAAGAAGATATGAAGCAGCAGACAGAAGATCAGTCCTGCAAGTTTTCCAGCATTCTTTTAAGAAGTCTTCTCTGCCATTGAGTCTTTAACACTTTTCTTGGTAATAAAGTGAAAAAATAAAAATCTGCCTATATAAATTGACACTATTGCTCAGTGCAGGATTGTACCATATTAACATTTTAGGTTGGGTTCTTTTTTCTTTCTTTTTCAGAACACATATATGCTCTATAAACAGCTCTTGGAAAATCTGTCACTTCTTTACTATTTCAGGAATTCCAATAAATATTGTTCTCTTTTGTTAATTAAATATTTATTTAAAACATCACAATATAAATTCTGCTATGTAAATGGTAAAAAGATCCCAGTGAAATTATACCATTTTTAATAGCTGGCAAATTAGTAAAAGTGAGAAAATGCATGGGTTGAGATAAAGACAGTTTAACAGGGAAAGCAAAATTCATGCAAACAAGAAAAGCAACACGAGTCAATTCACCCGGCAGGCAGATGTTCAGCCATCTCCAGGAAAGCTGAGCTCCGTCACACTTAACAGTTACTTGGAGAGACAAACACCATCACGCTGAGTGTACCCTCCCTTCTTTCTTCTACTCCTAGCTTTTATTGCTGAGTGATTTTTTAATCACATTTTACATGCTGTGATGTCATAACATCACATGGTCTGGTGTGGTATCAACACTGTTTTCAGCACAAATCCAAAATATAGCAAAATACCAGCAACTATCAAGAAAATTAACACTATCCCAGCCCAAACTAGCAGAGGAATTTTTGTAATTTGTAGACAGCCGTACTACCTAATTGAGATTACCAAAGCTTGAGTGTGAGCAATAAATAATCTACAGTGGTTCAACTCTGAGCTATACTTTAAGACAATCTTTTATTTGAGATCACAAACCTGTGCTCATATTGAATTGCTTATATATTTGACAAGATGTAGAAAAACAAGTTGTTGGCAGATCATTGCACCTACTTTGTTATGAGGCAATCACTTGGGTACATATCACTAATCATTTAAGCCTTTGAGCATAAAAAAAAGGAGAAAACTGTTTTTCAAGAAAATGAATGGTCCAGCACCCCTCCTAGCCCTTTGCACTTGTCTACAATTTCAGTCTGTGCTTCATAATGTTTCACTGCTGAAGCCATTGGATTATAGAAAAATCACAGTGCACGAGACTGTAAAGTTAATTTCAGGAGACAACACTCCTTCACAAGGAAACTCACAAAAAAAGGAAGAAAAATTCCAATACAATTGGAAAAGCAGATGGGTAGGTATCACTACCCCTTTCATAAGTTAATTTCCAAAGTATATTTTCACTTTTAAGAAAAAAGGAAAATTGAAGTGGAAGTACTTGCTGCACCTTGTACAGAATGAAGAGTATACATGCAGAAGTATTTCTGTCTCTATAGAAAGACCTAATGACTCCTATATTTCCATTATGAAAATGTCAATTTTTAATCTCATCTACAGTTTTTTTATGGTAATTCTGCAGCCAAAACACAGAAGAGAAAGAGAGGAAATGCATAAATTCTGATCCTGTGTCTGCCACTCCCACAGATGCACTCTGTGGCACTGGTTAAGTCATTGACCACTCTATTTCTAACTGCTCCTATCTGTTAAAAATGGGAAATTATATCACAAACCATTTTCAGAGATGAGACAAATGAACTGATCACACAACCCAGTGAAGTATGAGGACAGAAGGTAAGGCAGAAATATGAAGCATTATTATTTCTTCTGTAGGCACAAAAATTTTAAAAGATTTTTTTAAATGATACAGGTTTAAATTGGCTTGCCATTGGTAAGGCAATACTTTAAAACACAGAAATCAGCTAGAGTAAGTAACATTAATTGACAGATTACCAGTGGATTTTCCCAAGAACAACCCCACCAAAACTGTAAGGCACAATGTATTTTGCATTTGAATGGTCTTAAAACATGCATACAATGCAAGGAGGTTTCTGACCTCTGCCCCATTCAGAGATATCTAAATATCTGCTGAGTTGTTCACTGCATAGCAGTATTAGCAATTTCACATCACACTATGTTAGTATTGTTTCTAACTTGTATTTCTTTTCAGTTATAAAATTTGAAAGGTTCTAATGTTGTTATATTTCTCTGTGGCATTCAAGAAAACAGATACTAATACAATATGAAGGAAAGCATGCTAACAAGATAGAAAGCTGTTAATAGCAAAAACCCCCATCTTTTCCTGGAGTAAGGACAATCAAGCCTTTAAGCATTTTAACCATTTTCAACTCTTCAAAGAGCTGGTAAATGAATGAGAAACAAGAAAAGATGAAACAGTAGAATCTTAGAATTATTGAGGTTGGAAAAGACCTTTAAGATCATCTAGTCCAACTATTAACCCTACTCTACCAAGTTCATCACTAAGCTATGTCCCTAAGCACATCTACATGACTTTTAAACACATCCAGGGATGGTGACTCAATGACCTCTTCTGGGCAGCATGTTCTCATGCCTGATGACACCTTCAGAGAAAAAAAGTTCTCCTGATGTCCAGCCTAAACCTCCCCTTGTGTAGCATTAGGCATTCCCTCTTGTACTATCTTGGATCAGCTTCTGGTAAACAAGGAAGATCTTGTGGGGGAAGTAAAGGTTGGAGGCCATCTAGGGCACAGTGATCATGAGATGATTGAATTTTTGATCCCTGAAGAAACAAGGAGAGGGGTTAGTAAAACTGCCACCTTAGACTTCCAGAGGACAAAATTTGACCTGCTCAGAAGACTGACTGACAAAGTCCCTTGGGAGGCTGCCTTGAAGGATAGAGTAGTCCAGGAAGGCTGGACATACTTCAAGAAAGAAGTTTTAAAGGCACAAGAGCAGGCTGTTCCCATGTGCTGGAAAACCAGTAAGTGGGGTAGGAGACCAGCCTGGCTGAATAGGGACCTTTGGCTGCACCTTAGGAACAAAAGGAGAGTCTATAACCTTTGGAAGAGGGGACAGGTCACTGATGAAGTCTATAAAGATGAAGTGAACTTATGCAGGGTGAAAATTAGGAGAGCCAAAGCACAGCTAGAGCTCAAACTAGCTACAGCTGTTAGGGATAATAACAAATATTTCTGAAAGTTCATTAACAGCAAAAGGAAGATTAGGGAAAATCTCCATCCTTTATTGGATGCAAAGGGAATCTTATTAACAAAGGATGAGGAAAAGGCTGAGCTGCTCAATACATACTTTGCCTCAGTCTTTAGCAGTGGAACTAGCTGCTCCATGGATACCCAGCCACTTGAGATAGGGGACAGTGAGGAGATGCAGAATGAGGTCATCATGATTAAAGAGGAAGTGGTCAGAGACCTGCTACACCACTTAGACACACACAGGTCTGTGGGACCAGAACAGGTTACATCCAAGGGTGCTGAAAGAGTTGGCAGACGTGATGGCCAGGCCACTTTCCATTATTTACCTGAAGTCTTGGCTAACTGGGGAGGTCCCAAAGGACTGGAGGGCAGCAAATGCAACACCCATCTATAAGAAAGGCAGAAAGGAGGATCCAGGAAGCCACAGAATTGTCAGTCTGACCTCGGTACCAGGAAAGGCCATGGAGAGGAGCATCTTGAGTGTCATTAGAAGCCATATAGAGGATTACCAGGGGATCAGGCCCAGTCAGCATGGGTTTATGAAAGGCAGGTCCTTCCTGACGAACCTGATCTCCTTTTATGACCTGATGACATGACTATTGGACAAGGGAAGTGCTGTGGATATTGTCTGCCTGGACCTCCAAAAAGCATTTGGCATGGTTCCCTACAGAACTCTCATAAAAAAAAACCTGGCTGCTCATGGCCTGGATGAGCACATGATCTGTTGGATCCAGCACTGGCTGGACAGCTGCGCCCAGAGAGTGGTGGTCAATGGAGTCAAATCCAACTGATGGCCGATCAAAAATGGTGTGTCTCAGGGCTCAGTGTTGGGACTGTTTCTGTTTAACATCTTTATCAATGATCTTGATAAGGACATAGAGTGTATTATCAGTAAGTTTGCAGATGACACCAAGCTAGGCAGGGAGTGTTGATCTGCATGAGGATAGGGAGGCTCTGCAGAGAGACTTGGATAGATTGGATCACTGGGCTAATGTTAATGGTCTGGGCTTCAACAAGGCCAAGTGCCGGGTCCTGCACTTGGGCCACAACAACCCCGGGCAACACTACAGGCCTGGGGAAGTGTGGCTGGAAAGTGTCTGGCAGAAAAGGACCTGGGGGTTCTCATTGACAAGTGGCTGAATATGAGCCAGCAGTGTGCCCAGGTGGCCAAGAAAGCCAATGGCATCCTGGCTTGTATTAGAAATAGTGTGGCCAGCAGAAGAAGAGAGGTGATTGTCCCCCTGTACTCAGCACTGGTGAGGCCACACCTGGAGTATTGTGTCCAGTTTTGGGCACCTCAATTCAAGAGAGATATCGAGGTGCTAGAGCGAGTACAGAGGAGGGCAATGAAGCTGGTGAAGGGCCTAGAGAATAAAACTTATTAAGAATGTTTGAAGGAGCAGGGAATGTTTAGTTTGAGAAAGAGGAGGCTGAAGGGAGACCTCATCACTCTCTACAACTACCTGAAAGGTCATTGTGGAGACGTTGGTGCTGGTCTTTTCTCACAGGTAATTAGTGACAGAACAAGAGGGAATGGCTTCAAGCTGCGATAGGGCAGGTTTAGACTGGACATTAGGAAAACATTTTTCACAGAAAGAGTGGTCAGACACTGGAATAGTCTGCCCAGGGAGATGGTTGAGTCACCATCCCTGAATGTGTTTAAGGGTCGTTTGGCTGTGGTGTTGGTGGATATGGTTTAGGGTTAGGGGAGAACTCTGTAGAGTAGGGATGATGGTTGGACTTGGTGATCCCAAAGGTCTTTTGATCTGAATGGTGATTCTATGATTCTATCACTATTTAGTTGTGAGAAGATACCAGCAGTAATCTCTCTACAGTGTTCTGTCAGGTAGCTGTAGAGAGCAATAAAGTCTCCCCTCAGCCTCCTTTTTGTCAGACTAAACAGCCCCGGTTCCCTCAGCTGCTCTTCATAAGACTTGTTCCCTAGGCCTTTCACCAGCTTCATTGCCCTTCTATGGACATGATCCAGCACCTTGAAGTCCTTCTTGTAGTGAAGTGCCCAAAACGAATCACAGCAGTTGTAATTTGTAATGTTGTATTTAAGTTAGGAGTCAGTCTTCAGGTCTACCTTAGATACTTCCAAAAGTGGAAACCTGCAACAAAGAATGCTACCTAGACTTTCCTAGAGAAAACATATATAACACAGAATGGCTTTGTTATTTTCCAGGAACCTTCTGTAGACAACGTTCATCCTGATTCTACACTCTCAAGTCACAGTGACACCAACAGGATATTCTACAAAGACTGCAGGCACAATATCACCCTGTGTTTCTATAACATGTAAAGCTAGCCTAAGGTTCCTAGGCATCAAAGGCAAAGTTGTTTGCACTGGAAAAATTAAGACTGACAAGTGTGTCTTTGCTTAAAATTTGAAGAAAAACACATGGTTGACTTAAGAATGAGATTCCCTGTGCCTGAGACCATGTTAGCAAATGCAGACATTTGTTCTTGTAGATGAAAACCAGATTCATTTTATGAAACCAACACTGTCAATCACTGGAGTTCAGCCATGCACTCTGTCAAGGCAATGGCCAGTGCCAGAAAGGTACATAACAACATGGATGGACACACCTGCAAAGAGCCTTACATATCCTCCTCTACCCTTGACTCTTTTAGAGATTAACATTGCTAACTCCACACAGCTGCTAACTTCAAGTAAGCACACAGCACACAGTTAGCACACAGTTTCCTTCAGAAAGCACAGAAGGCAAGTTGCTTCCCCTGGTTTTACTGTC
Organism: Apus apus; assembly: GCF_020740795.1. NCBI lineage: Eukaryota > Metazoa > Chordata > Aves > Apodiformes > Apodidae > Apus > Apus apus. The sequence goes on from NC_067312.1 coordinate 34,902,346, forward strand.
CTGCCCACCGTGAATCAATCATTTACTCCTCTCTGGTGAGATCCCACCTGTAATACTATGTCCAGCTGTGGAATCCTCAGTCCAGGAAAGACATGTACCTGTTGGAGTGGGCCATCTAGAGAAGAGCCACAAAAGTGATCAGAGGGCTGGAGCAACTCTCCTGTGAGGACAGGGTGAGAAAGCTGGGGTTGTTCAGCCTGAAGAGAAGACTCTAGGAAGACCATACTGCAGCCTTTCAATACTTAAAAGGGGTCTTATAAGATGGGGACAGACTTTTTAGCAGGGCCTGTGCCAACAGGACAAGGGGTAATGGTTTCAAACTAAAAGAAGGTAGATTTAGACTAGATATAAGGAAGAAATTTTTTACGATGAAGGTGGTGAAACACTGGCACAGGTTTCCCAAAGAGCTGGTAGGAGCCCTATCCCTGGAAACATTCAAGGTCAGTTAGTTAAGGGCTCTGAGTAACCTGATCTAGTTGAAGATGTTCCTACTCATTGCAAGGGGGTTGGACTAATTAACCGTTAAAGGTCCCTTTCAACACAAATTATTCTACAATTCCATGACCCTCTGTTTCTCAACTGAATAACTGAATGATTTACTATTTCTACACTATCCCTGAACACATTATTGTTTTTATATGAAATAAAAGCATTCCCCAAACTGAAAAACTTTATTTAGCCATATCTACTAAAAGTATAACTATTTTTCTTTCTTTAACCTTACTGACACCTCTGCAGAGGGAAAAAAATATATATATGCTTGGTAACTCTCTAAGATAAAGAATACTGATATTCCCGTAAGGTGGTATCAGCCTTGCTGTTAACGAGAGAATTCCATTCCCTTGCAGCAAATGGTTACAGAAGAAAGGATTTAAACCAGTAGCTTTTTCTTGCAGTATCTTAAAAAAGATATTGTTTGCTTTTGCAGCATGCAAGTGGAAGGAAACAATCAACATATTTTTGACACATTAGATCAAATATTGTGTCAGTAATCCATCACAAGATTTTATCAATACATTATAAATTGTACAAAAAGAGTTATTTAAATCTATTAAATCAAATATCAAATCTATTAAATCAATTATCTAGTCTGCATGCAGTTTCTCCAGAAATTAATCAGAAGATGACGAGCACATTTGAAGTCTTAAAGGTTATCAGATGAATAACCAATGTTCTCAAGGATAGGTTTTTTTGGTCTCAAACAGTTAGAGTCTGTCCAGTAAAAAATACAAGATAAAGTACGTAAATATGAAAAAAAATCACTATTAACAGATAAATAAGGAACTGTAGAATAAAACTAAATGTCCACACAAAATTACTTTGGCAAAATCGGTAGTTAATTTTTTATTTTCCACCTTTTTTTTCTGAAAGTCAAAAGAATAAGGAAAATCTGATTTAAACAAAGTAAAATGTAGCTTGACTCATGGAATAGCTATTTCTTTCCATCCGTAAAATGTAGCTTGACTCATGGAATAGCTATGTCTTTCCATCCATTTATTCAGGAATTCACCTTTAAAAATTTCACAAACACATTGTTTATTTTCTAATCTGCTCTTCAGGAAGACTTTATTTTCAGGTTTTTCTTTACCTTCTCAGATGTTACCATGTTCTGGATTCCAAATGATGAGCTTTCAATTTGGCCAGAAATTTACAAGGATTTAGATTTCACTGTACTGCATTTTAGCCAGTGAAGATAAATACTAGTTCCAGAGGAGTTACATGAAAAAGTTATGGAAGACTTTGTTGTTTTGAAAGTAAGTGAAACTATTTAAAATTTATTAAAAATGTATTTTCTAAGAATAAAATAATATTTTCTATCCAATCGAGATCAACACTTTGTACCATGTTTTTAAGTTAAAACCAAAAGCAGTAACTTCTTATTTAAATTAATTAGAAATTCAGTCCTTCACTGTTCCATCAGTGATCAACTGTGCAACGACAAAACTGACACTCTAATAAGTAATAACAAGCAGACCACACCACTGTTTTTTTGCTTTCTTTCCCCAAAAATTCTGGATTAATAGATGAAAATTTTTCTTTTACTTGGATAATACCATTGACTAAACATGTAAGTATTTTATTGATGTATCTTTTAAACTTTTCTTCTTCAACACTCCTCAAAAACAAAGCCATGGGATTTTTGCATACTCTTATCCCTTCAGCTTAACATACAAGAGAGAAGAATTTCAGTATGAAACAGATACAGTGTTTTTTCTTGGCCAGAATAAAGCATGATTATATATATAGTCACTTATTGAGAGAGCAGGGAAGAGGGGGGAGAGAGAGAAAAGGATTAAAAAAAAAAAAAAAAAGTTACTGGTTTTCTCAGAAGGATTTTCTTTTATACATAGCTTTATCCTATAATTTTGTCCCTGTTGGGCACACTGCCTAAATTTAAACACAAACAGTCAAGCAATGAAGAAACATTACCACATTTACTGTGAACAAAAACTCCCAGTTGTACAGTGAAATTTTAATACATTTCAACTTATCTCTTTTACTAATGGGGAGAGAACAAACCCTGCAGGAATTCGCTCCGCAAACTGGTAATTACAGTAGACTCACTTTTATATAATGCATATGTATAGTCAGACACAAGAACCATAGCTGCCCTTTTGATATAGGTTACAATAGGAATGTTTAAAAAAAAATATGAAAATCTACAGCAATTCTAAAGGAATGCAGTATTTCATGGGAAGCTGTCCTTTAGCTATATCCAAGAACACATAATACAATACAATATACATATTTTATTTGCTTTTATAAACTGAAGCACCAGCAGTATCAGCCTGATATTTATGTTCAAGTGGGTTGTTTTTTTTCCCGATGTACAGAATAAATCTTCACCTACTGGTCCAAACTGGAGTTTCCATCCTACAATATAATATATGAGCTCAAAAAAAAGATATTTTTTTTTTCCTCCCAGGCCTCTTCCTCTGCACAACCTTCAAATTTGAATAGTTTTGATCTACAAATTTATGTCTCATTAAATCATTATAACATATATTTAAATGCACTATTTCAATTGCATAGTTTTACAACGTATAATGTCCAACTCAGCTAAGACAAGGCATGTTGTGTCTGGCAGAACATGTTTGATGAATACACAAAGACAGATTTCATTTAATACAAGAGGGGTGTGAAATCAAAGATCTACTACCACTGTCATGCACAGGGACAATATTTATCTTTAACATGACAACTACAAGATAGAGCTATACATTAACTAAAAAAAAACCAAAGTGTAAGGCAAGTAATGGTAAAAAAATATACATATTCCCAGGTCTTTGATGGTCTAGGTTTTTTAATGCCTATCATTTGATTCTGCAAATACTCACATCCTCAGTCTTTATATATACACATACTCATACACTTAAAAGGCAGAAAAAATTATTCTCAGACCATTCAATAAACAATTAAATCATTGTAACCTATCACTTCATACCAGAAGCCAAAAACTTCATACCAGAATTCCAGTTTCTGAAGTACCCATGAACAGGCACATCTTCAAAATTACCAGAAAGATCAAACCATATAATTATCAATATATTTTAAAACTGATTTGTTAATACAGTTTACATTTACTTAACATCTTTTTGAGCCAAATGCTGCATATTCCCCAGTTTGCACAGGCAGCGTGGTAGAGACAAAATCTGCCTGTCTATGTTAAGCAGCTCTTATGTTCTATGTTATTTTGGTTGGACAGTAACATGAAACATATGCAATTTGTTCTTACTATGGGATTGCATGTTCACAGCACAAACCCATTGCAGGTAGAGTCACTAGACATCCAGGCTTCACTCTTCAAGCAGAGAAAGTTGATATTATGAGGAAAATGTGTAAGCCAGTGCCAATGATTACTCACAGTCACCAATGGGAAATCAGTGGCCAAATAAAAACTGTTAAAACAGTGATGGGGAAGGTCAACATAAGACCTTGAAACATGCTTTCCATGGAGGCATTAGTAGAATGCTTGATTTTTAATGTGAGTTTAAAATATTAATTTCCCTCATTGCTGGGCACCAATTCTGTCACAGATGTAACCCTATTCTCCAGAGATGGCTGTTTTTAGCAGTTAATTTATTCTTTCATTAAGAAGCGAGTTATTATTGACTACGGAATAACTTCTTTACTTTTCTGTTTGTAAAAGAAATCTGGTCTTGACTAAATCTGAAGAGACTCCTTCCAATTCAAAATTAGGGGGGTTGGTACAAGGTGAGCATCAGACCAAGGAAAGGTGCTACACTAGGATCGCTAACAAAAGCCACTGCATTTCATGCATGCATGTATGGTCAGTATTTTACTCTTTCCTATGAGAAAGTGAGATTTACAAAAAGCTAGAAGGAAGATATAGTGAAAAATATGTGTGCCAGCATACCTGTAAGTGTAAACTTCCCTCACAGTAACAAAATTCATTTACACAGAACAGAACTTATGGCTCTGGCTGATGCAATACTTTGAATATGCTTAGTCAGCAAATCTCTGTTCAAAGCATATGAGAGGTAACATAAACGCATTCTCTGAAATTACTTTCACCACTGTGCATCATAATTAAGGTAACAACCTTGTCACAGTGTTTTCTGTCTGTCTCAGGGTGGGCAGAGGAGATACAGAGAAATGAGTCTGAATTTCCCAAAGCATATGCTGTTCTAAAATTTCACTGAATTTCTAGATTTCAGAACCAGCGTGGAAATAAAAAAGAGAAGATACATCCAGACTAAGAATCTTTTTGGGTAGAAGGCACCAAATGTAGTCACATTTCTACATGGGAGAAACAGTATCTTTGTAATGAACATGCTGCAAGGGGACTGATTTCCTCTTGAGTTACCTCTTTCACTGAATTCCCAAGGATTCACAGAAAAAGAAACTCCAATCAACTGGTAAAAGAAACAGCTCCCTTTCATGTATTCTGACATGCAAAAGTGAACCACGCCCATTTTTTACAATTTCTAATACAAAAAAATAAATAAACTACAACTCTAAAATCAGTTATACTTAATGAATGTAAAAAGACTATGTAAGCCAACTGGTTATAAAGGCTTTATTTAACAAAAGCATTCCAGAATTTGTTTCCTGACACTTCCCTATTTTTAGTGCTTATTTCAATCTGGGACTCAATTTTGGAAAGCATACAGGACTTTCAATACGCACACAGGTTCTGTGGATACTGATAAATGAATTTCTTGTTCCTTATTACTCCTTATTTTTATAACATTATGTGTAACATTTGAAGATGCAGGGGCAGAAAATAAAGAAAACTAATTAGAACCCAGGTGGCTGTGGTTTAAGGAGACAGTCCACAGTGTGACCTGAGAGAGCATAATGTAAATTGCTGACCATGCACTAGAATAGATTTTCTGTTGACTGTAGATCTCTATGCTGAATGCATGTGTTATATTTATAAACAATTAATGTTAATACAAAACCTGAAAGTAAAGGAATCCAGTGGCTTGCAACGTTATCCTCACACTCTGAGCTACTGACTTTTAAAACTAATCTCTGCTTCAAGGAAGAATGGATAATGCTAAACTGAGGGATGTAGAAGTACTTCAAAACCTACAGAGTCCCGCTGTGCTTGATGGGTTGACAGTGGTATTACCACTGTCACTCCTTCATGTCTGCCCAAGAATTTAGACATGAGCAATCGTGTCTGACACAGATGCTGCACTGGAATGATCCTGAGCACCTGCTCTTCAGTGAGCAGCATCAGCAAGAGATGAAGGAAGAGGGGGTGTGGTGTCAGAGGGAGAACAGAAAGTTTACATCTTTACTGTTTATTTGTTTTTAAAAAATCTGTATGTGTTGAAAATATAATAATAAGCAGTAAGCAATGAGAAAATAATTTGAAGCACAGAGCAGACCAACAAAGTGTAGTAAGCTTACTGCACAGCAGTGTTGCTTGTTACATGTGTTACCAATTCTATAAATGCCTTTGCCTCCTGTGATATACCTGCATATTTATTGCTGTTAGATAAGAAATGTTCACTGCAGCTATCATTTCTAGAGGTTTGCACAATATGCATTTATTCGCACCATGTCCTGAGATTAAGGCTTCCATGTAACCAGATTGTTACCTGTTTATACATTTCTGGTGGACTGTAGCCAGCCCATTGCTACAGTTTTTGTCACAAAAACTTGCCCTGGAATAATTAATTTAAAGCAGGTAGTCAAGCAAGGCTGTATTTCTTGCTTCTGACTTCAGGAATTCTCTTGCATAGTTCATAGTAATTGTAGGTGAATAGGACCAAATGACTACCAAATTGTTTTTGAAAGATCAGTATGCCCTACTCTGGTTTTGAGCTGACAGGGGGGAGGGGGAAGAACACAGATAATTCCTTAGGAAAGCATGTTCATATAGACAAATAGGAACTCTCACATTCACAGAATCAGTTTTTCTCCTAATCTGTTAACTTGTAATAGTTTATCTCCATCTACTTGTATTTATTTAAAATTAGGCAAGGAGAACTCAGATGCTAGACAGCACCCAAGGGAAAACAAGCATTCTAATAACAAAATTTTGTTTAGATTTTCCACTGCTTTTGTTTTTATTCAGTGACAGGAGTGGTCACTGGTCATTCTTTGGTTCTATCCACTTCCCTAACATTATTAGGTGAATTTATACCTTGAAATGCATGCTAAAATATTACCCCTGGGCTCTAACATCTTTTTTATCCACAGATCTATGACAGATTAGACACTGGTAGCTAGGCTTTTGCAGCAACAAACTGTTCCTGTATCTCAGAGCTGGAATAAGGAAAGCCATACTCCCAGCATACTCAAACTTTTAGAATTCTGCAGACAGTACAGGGAAAGCACACCAACTTTCAATACTTGGAATACTTTTTTTCTTAATTATTTTTTAAGTACTAAATAGAATACATCCATTCAGACGTATGCATTCAGCAGGAGACCACAAATCTATGCAGATGTCCCAGGTTGATATGCCAGAGGCACAGGATGCCATCCAGAGGGACCTGGACAAGCTGGAGAAGTGGGCCCAGGTGAACCTCATGAGGTTCAACAAGGCCAAGTGCAGGGTCCTGCACCTGGGCCCAGGTATCCCAAGATATGAATACAGGCTGGGGAAGGTCACACTTGAAAGCAGCTCTGTGAAAAAGGACCTGGAGGTACTAGTGGATCAAAAGCTGGACATGAGCCACCAATGTGTAGCTGCAGTCCAGAAGGCCAACTCCATCCTGGGCTGTATCAAAAGAAGTGTGGCCAGCAGATTCAGAGAGGTGATTCTGCCTCTCTACTCTGCCCTGGTGAGACCTCACCTGGAATACTGTGTCCAGCTCTGGTGCCCCCAACACAAAAAAGATGTGGACCTGTTGGAACGTGTCCAGAGAAGGGCCATGAAAATGATCCAAGGGCTGGAGCACCTCTCTTATGAGGACAGGCTGAGGGAGTTGGGGTTGTTCAGCCTGAAAAAGAGAAGGCTCCAGGGGAACCTCATAGTGGCCTTCCAGTACCTGAAGGGGGCCTACAGGAAAGCTGGGGAGGGACTTTTTACATGGCCTTGCAAGTGAGAGGATGAGGGGTAATGGTTTTAAGCTGAAAGAAGAGAGATTTAGGTTAGAGATCAGGTGGAAATTCTTCAGTGTAAGGGTGGTGAGACACTGGAACATGCTGTGGGGGTTCCATCCCTGGAGGTGTTCAAGGGCAGGTTGGATGGGGCTCTGAGCAGCCTGTTCTAGTGGAAGGTGTCCCTGCCCATGCAGGGGAGCTGGAACTTGATGATTTTTAAGGTCCCTTCCAACTCAAAAAATTCTGTGATTCTGTGATTATGTGACCAATCAGGCCACTCCATTCCGGAGAATGTATTATAATATGCTGCATTAAACCAACAGCAACTTTTGCCACCTGGCAGCATGCATTATATTTGAACCCATTTATTTGCTGGTTTATTTTCAATACCAGGAATAAACACAGTGTTTATTTGTACTTTGTATTTATCAGATCCTGACTGTCCATTTTGACTTGATAGTGTTAAGCACCTTTAAAAATCAAGCAACACACAAAGTCTGTGTTCTCACAAAGAAATAATTCAACTGAAGGTATTTAGTGCATCCCCAGCTTCTTTGATAGTCTCTCCCAACTTCACCTAGAGGAATACAATTTTCAGTGCATGTTTAAAATTTCTTTCATTTCGCTTTCTGCCAAACTGGTTTTAGATCACACTAAGTCTAACATCAGCTGCAGTAATCCTGCTGCTACTCAGTACATACAGTGCTAAGCATGGGCTCTGCAAACAGGAATGCTCTAATTTCTACACAAAGACCAGTCTGCAGGCTCTAATCCAGCATGTATACTTTTGTGCACATATTGCGCTGGGGCTAAGTTATGTATTTATTCTTGTCATAGTACCCAGCAGTTTATTACAGGACAAAACTTACTTTGGTCACCATTTAATATATAAACACTTTGCAGCAAATACATACACTGTCCGCATTTGTGGAAAAAGCAGACCAGGCTGGTAGAAATTGAAATAGCTCAGTGTGTGACAAACACTGTCCCAGAGCCTCTTCCCATTGCAACCAACGGGAGTGTTGTTGAACTTCACTGAAAACAAAAAGCACCTATCATGTGTTTATTTTTTTAACAGCTTTATGAAAAAGAGCCTGACATAGTAACCTGAAAGTCTGTTAGTAACAAGCTCCCTTCCCTCAGGTTCTAAAATTGAGAGGATTACTGTATTAGGCAGCAGTTTCAAAACTGTATCTGCTTCCTACCATACTTGAACTATATCAGCCCAAGAGACTGAAGTGCAAAGCTATCAGCCTAACTATCTAACAGATGGGATCAAATTCACTCTCAGTTTACATTTTGATGCTCGTATGGCAGTAGAACTGAAGAAGGACACTTAAACCTGTGATAACCATAGCAAGTCTTGATGGTACTCCTTATTCACAGACATTGCTATAGCTGCCCCTCTATGTCCTTCCTCCCTAGATAAATTCAGCAGCAGCTTCCCGACAGGCTCTTGCTGCCACCCTTCACCATGGCAAACACCATTCCCTGAAGCCCCTGCTTTCATCCACCTCCACACACGGACATGCCATCACCTGCTGTGAAATAAATGCCTGTCTGTGCGCAGGAAGAGTTAAATCAGCATACTCAGCCCTTAGCTGCAACTTTTTTGTCCTGTGGGACAAAAGCAAAGGCCAGATGGAAAGGGTTTCTCTGTCTAGACCTCAGGGTCTACGTGATGGACAACACCAGCACAAAACAAGCATGCACATACAGAGAGGACTGAATTCAGCTCCAAGAAAAATGTGTCACCTCATTACAGACAGCAGATTTCCATGATAAGACTTTCAAGTCACAATGAGACAAATGGGAGACTTTTCTCTCATCATATTTGTAAGAGTTCCACCAGGCCATAATTAAAAACAACTTCTAGCCTAGCACAAATGAGTGATTGGTAAAACCAAGATGCAACCACAAGCACAGACTCTTTCTCTGCTCCACTTACTGCCTAATACTCTTTGGTGTGAAAACTGGCCTGGAAATTGCATAAAAGACACTCTTCTGGTGAGATTTCCAGAGTTTTTGGGTAACAACTCTGGCAGACACACCACAAAAACAGACTGTTACAGTATGTTGATAAGTCTGTTTCCACTCCTAGGAAAAGCCAGATGGTGCAGAGGTGTGTGACAGTAATTTCTAAACCCAAAAAATGTTGAAACCCCAGAAAAGCTGTGGTTAGTTTGAGTTAAAGGATCAAATTCAGGTCAGTTCCATTTTATCTGGGCTGATTCACTTCTCCCTTTATTATTTGATTGCTGACAATGTGCTTGCTGCTGTGAAATCCTCAAAAAGAAGAGGAGTTTACTTCAGATGCAGACACAGTGGAACAAAATGCACTAAGTAGCTAAGAAGGGGAGTCCAATTCATGGAGTTACTTTCTCTTACCTTTCAAAAAAATATTTAACATTTTTTCAGGAATCAAACACATTCAAGCTCCCACAAAATACAAGACAGACATTCTTTATCAATTCATCTAAGTTTAATTGAAGACTTTGAACTGCATGCTGACTTTTGGTATTTCAAAAAGCAGTATTAACATGAAGAAAGTATCATACCAAAAACCAGGAAGTGATGCCCCATTAATATTCATTACATGCCAACACTCAAAAAAAAAAAAAAAAGTAAGCTGCCAAATTTATCTTGGCAAAGCTTTATGCCATGATTTGTATTCAAAGCAAAATTTAGAAAAAGGTCTTTAAATAAATGTAAATCCCTTTCAAATTGAAAAAACCCCACATAAGCAGAAGGAAAAAGCACTCCTAAGTTTCAGCCTTTTTTCAGAGGTAGACTGTACATATGCAGTGATTAGCGAAGTACATTGTCACAAAGGCCCTACCAGCTTAAGCTACATGTACTTTTTTCCCATCTTTGTAACAAAGAACTTAAAAGAAAGTCTAAATTAACGAGTTGTGTTTTTCTTTTCCCTTTGTACCTATTATTTTAAATTTTTACATAGATCTGCACCATTTTTAAATGTGTGAGAAAGTCAAGAACAGTTTTTGTCACCAAAGACCAAACTGCACAAGAAGATGGCAGTGGCCTTCAGCATGCTTCTCAGAAATAAAAACACCAATTCATTGCCTGGCCTGGCCAGCAGCAGGAAGGGGGCCAGTGATGTCTGTATTGCACCATGGAATGAATGCCATGCAGAAATTCCTAAAAATCTTCCGCATTGCTTCGCAAAACAAATGAATCCAAGCAACACTTCCTGCATGTCTGACCACATTGCTTCTAGCACTTCAGTACATTTATATAAAAGCGGGCCAGGTATCTCCCAGCAGCCCAAGACTGAGGGGTTGTCCTGTGAGATGCCCCAGTGACATGCGGCACAAAAAATTCAGTCTAGCAGGAAGGACAAGATTCTGTCCTCAAAACAGAAACTGGGAGCCCCCACTTAATCTCATTTAAAATTTCACCTAATGTTTGAAGCAGCTAGAAAAACAAAAGCATTTCTGAAGCCAAACCTGAAGATGAGGTACAAGCCCTCACATGACTGTATGAAGATGTTGTTTCTAGTCCTGTTCCACTGATTTCCTGAGTGACTTAATGTGCCTTTTCTTCATTTCCTGTACCTTTCAACCACAATTAGCAACTCATGAAGAATCTGAGATTTAACTCTATAAAGCAGAAAACCTCAAACTAGGAGAAGGTAGGAAAGCAGCCATACATGTGGGGGAAGTAAGTCCAAAAACGATTCATTCAAACTCTTACTGTCTGTGCTTTCTCTGTTTCCCAGTCCCAAACAAATTCTGCTATTTTTTTGAGAAAGCTTGAGATTTACCTTTTCTCAGCTGGCAGGGGAACATGAGGTGAAGGGGCCCACGGACTACCGTGCAGCTAAAGGCATCCTCTCTGGTTACATGAAGGGCGTTTCCTTCTTCCTCAAACACCTCTGGCCCCAGACAGCAGAACACACACTGGCAGCCAGCCCTGAGCTGTTCCCACCCTTCCCAGGGGAGCATGGCAGGCTGGTTACAGCCAGGTGGCCCTAGTGCTGGTGACACGGAGCAGGATGCAGGGTGGGAACATCTTTCAGCAGGGAGCAGAAGAGAAAGATGAGAGAGCAGAGTGCAGATGGTTCATTCCCAAGATGCAGTCTCTGGAGGAAAGGAAAAGCTCACAAGACAGGGAGGGGCAGCAAGGCCTTGCTTGGTAGCAGCTTCCTCCTATTTAGGACAAATGATTGTGCTAGCATTTGGGCTGGTGTGCTGGCAGGTGTAAGACTTGAAAAGAAAGGCAGCTGAGGACTAGCTCTGAGGAACTGGAGAAACACTGCAGCATTGGGGTTTTGCATGACAGAGGTGGGGTACACAAGCCAGTTCAGAACCGTTTTGACTACATAGCGGAAAGGAGGTCTCATCTGTATAACCACTACTTTGAAACCTTTGGAGCTCATTATTGGCAGGGATCCATACATTCATATGGATGCATTACTTTTTCAAAATTATCAGTCAAGCCTGTTGGCATAGCATTTTAAAATACACCTTTCAGTAGTAAGCATATATGGTAATATTCTTCACATAATTTAAAAATTTCTTCCCTTTCCTGAAACAATGATCCCATTCAATATGAACTACAAAGATGAAAAGCAGATGCTTCCTAGGAGACTAGCAAAACTGATAACTCAGAGGCATCTCACTCACCTAATTATCGAGTAGGACAGCATCTAATAGTTATTAGATAGTAATGCTATTAAAGGCTACTAAAAGAAAAATATAACTCCAGTAGCTCTGTAAATTCTCCATTAGTGTCAGCATCCAAATTCAATACTGTTGAAGGGAATCCCAGCAGATGAGAAGAACAGACCTTCTACATAATTCTCCCAAAATAAAATTGGCACTTCTGAGATTTTTTGATGCTTTTGAGGGGTTTTCGTCAGTTTTTGAAGTCAGTGTAACTTTGGGTCTATGCCAGGTTGTTCCTTTCTCCTAAATCTTAAATATTGACATGCTTTGGAAAATACCTGCTTATGAGGAAGCAATGACTTTTCAAGTGTTTAGTCAGTACAAGGAGAAGTTGCAAAGCTATACCAGTCCCTTGTAAAACTTCAAGGGAGTAAAAATATGTGGAGAGAAGCAGAACACCTGACAGGTAGAAGTGAATGAAAGACAGGATGAAAGAAAGCACTGAGTCAGATGTAGAGAAAGAGGAGGGAAGGGAAGGGACAAAGACAGAAGGATGAAAATTGAGAAAGAGAGAAATCAAGAGAACTATTGACAAAGATATAAACATTAAAAAACTGAACATATTTTAGAGGAATTTAAAATTTGATTTCAAGAGTAAGTACTACATTTTTGAGAGTAGTGGGCATAAAAGAAAACTGATTGTTTTGATACAGTCCTACAAAGCTCACATGTGAAAACATGGCATTGCACCTCATGTTCATCCATCCTGTTGAAATGCAGAAAGGAATTACTAAACAAGAGAGTAAATATGAGAGTATTTTTAGTTATCTCTAGAGTAAACAGCCTCAACACACAGATCCTTTTCAAATGGCTTTTACCAGTGTCTACCATGTACATATGTTACCTGGATGGTTAGCTGTTATAGTAAAACATCAGGAGTTCCACTTAAATCAGATTAATTTGTAAAGTACTTGAAATGCTCTTGAGATTCACCAGTGAAGTTCTGAACTAGAAGCGCTTAACTACTCAGAATCCTTATAAATCATGGACAACTTTAAAAACCAAACCAAACCAAATATGTAAAATGAAAGGGAAAAAATACATCTAAAATTTAAGAAAAAAATATAAGATAGGGTAGAAGTATGTTGTTTTCACTATTCATCTTAACTTCATCAAACAGTACTCCTCTTAACTACTAGAAGTCTGCTGATTTTTGCAGCAACACAAAGTGTGGATGTAATGAAGTAGCAAGAGAGCAACTCTCTGAGAAATCTCTTCTCAGAGAACTCCTCAACAAGCAAAGAACTGGCATAAGCAACATGCCTCAAAAATCCACATGCATGAAACCTGTCAGCATGGGGAGCAGATAGGGTAAATATACTCTATGACCCAACAGAGTAAGTCAGAAGATGCCTTAGTTCTAATCTTTACATGGAAGAAAGTCAGATAAAGCCATCTTCTCACTCTCACTTGTGTACAGGGTATGATGAGAAGTGGAAAGCATTTGTCCTACTAAATCAAGTAACTTTTCAGACTGATCAATATGATTAAAAAAATAAAATAAAATAAATGTTGCCAACCTATCTGGTTATGTCTCCAAAGGAAATAATAGTTATACAATACCAGAGCCTATGTGTCTATCTTTTTACCCTTGCACAATTTCTGAATCCATGAATCTACTTCCATCATCTTCAGCAGAAAGGTAGACTTTGCAAAGATAGTGAATTCTTGTAACATGGTTGCACAAAACATGATCCAGAAGCTACATGCAGTCCCAAAAAAACCTTTTGTTTTGGCCTGCCAGGTACTTAAAGCCAGGGCATTCCATTACACTTACTTAATAGTAAAGAGGTAGCAGCCAGCTGTCCAATCAGAAGCTCGTGCCTAGACACACCACATCTCTTATAAAGCCAAGAAAAGGTAGATCTGGATTACAAGAGTACTACAGAAGGTGGGCTGGAGGGGAAGCTTGGGGGAAGATTAGAGATTTGTAATAATTTTCAAAACTAAGAATAAAGCTATAGGAGATCCAGTTTCCCTAATGCTGATGTTTACTTAACTGTCTTCCTGATACAGATATTTCAAATTTATCATTTCAATCTTACAAGAACTTTGGAAAAAAAATAAACCTCTATTCATGCCAACCCTGGAAATAAAAATTATTGGAAATTTAAGAACTCAAAACCCCCCAAACTTCATATAAAAATGGTAAAATAAATTACCTGAGTACATGACACTGCACAGGTTCTTTGGCAGACATGAACAAGATGGCAGAGTATTCAAATCTATTTCTTAGTACTGTGCAAAAAGCGTAAATACAACTGACGGATTGGACATGCTAAAATCAGATTCACAATGTCATACTAAAAAACAGAGACGTATATAGACTTTAATAGGAGATCTCTATGTAAGTTTTAAATATTATTCTCCAAAAAGTTTGTTTAAGCAATATTTCACTAGGATTCTCCTTGGTAGCAACATCTGGGTAAGCTCTTTCTTTGGTATTGCAGGCAGAACTCACTACTGCACATACAGTTATATCACATACAGTTTATGTTTCCTCAGATCTGCGGGCAGATCCTGATCTGTTAGGCAAATACATCTCTAAAGGTTGCAACTGACCAGGACATGAATCATGGCAAATTTTCAAACACTCAGTTTTGGTGAGGTGATTAACTAAATACAATCACCATGGTTCAGGTCATCAAGTAATGCAGTTACTCATTCTCGTTTTTCCTGGTTCTCTGATGCTTTTAATAACTGCAAAACATAAATAGAATGGCCTTTCACATTTCATGTCAATCTTGCTCTATTTTGCAGCAATTTGATTAACCTAATGAAAACCTATGGACACGTCACAACAAACACCATTAAAAGGGATGTTAAAAATAGTGAAATAATGACATTTGCTATAGTTGCAACAATTTAAACTATGTAAAGAAATTTTAGATCAGTAACAAGAATTTTAAAATCATGTTTATAGCTAAGTATTCTCACAAAACCCTTTAGCTTTTTGCCTCCTTCTTCAGTATAGTAGTAAACAACTACTTTAGTGAACAGTATAGTAAACAACCCACACAGCTGTAGCCTGCATACACTTTACAAACCAAATGATATATCATAATTTACATGCAGGACCCTTTCAAAAACTCTTTTAGTTTACTTCAGTAGGCTTTGGATCAAGGACATATTGATTGCAGGCAGTGCAGTTCAATGATTAAGACAGCAAACTGAGGTCATTCACTGGATTTAGTCTTGGGAAAGTTAATCATGTCTTGTGTCTCACTTTTTCCATTCATGTAATAGGAATAATTCTAATGCCATTTATCAATAAAGGAAACCAATATATTCAGACAGTGGGAAATACACAAGAGCTAAATATTTAACTTACCTAAGTGTGAGACAAACCCCCTTATTTTTAATTTGAAATAATATTTCCTGGAGGAGTGTGAACCTCAGCTGGTAATTTATGATCCATCTTATGTAGTAATCTTCTGTGATAAGTCCCAGCTCTAAGATACGTGTGTGCATGCATGCATGTGTGCCTGAGAGTGAGAGAGATGAAGAAAGAGAGGAAGAAGACACTGTTACTCACTAAGTGGTGCTCCATGAGATACTTAATTTGTTCTAATAAAGAAAAAGTAGCTGTCAGTTAAACTGCCATTTCTGTCACACTTTTTAATAATACTGCTCCTGTAATTACACTGTGGCTCTTTATACTTACTCAGTAAAAGCCTGCTTAGTTTTAGCACGGAAAACAATTTATGAAATTATAGAAACAGACTGAACACAGCAGTTCATTTGTTGAGGCAATTATCCAGATCCTTGTCAAAAAAGAGAGAGAGTAAAGACTGTGATGTGCAAAAAATGTTTCTAATTCTATGCTGTAATACATACAATATGTCTGTGGTTGTGTTGGATTATGTTAATAAACTGCAGTCGAAATATATTTGTCACAACAGAAAGGAAGGGTGCTATCAATTGTCTTGCCAGATATTTTAAATTAGTCACCAAAGCGTCTAGCCAGGGTTTCCTCTATGACCCTTAGATGAAGGGAGAGGCTTATTGGACAGTTTTTTCCTGTGGGACTAGACAGATTCTTCTAATGCTCAAGTATTTTGAATAATTTGGAAAATAACTGTAAAGTGAACTGCAGCACAATTGCCTTTTTTAACAGACATGTACATTTCAACCCTGAACATAAATCCAGTGTTGTTTTTGGCTAGTTATCACTCAGAACTTAGTTTCCCTAATATTTCTTAACAAAAATGGATAGGGGTTTTATTCTTTCTTTTTGGAAGAGTAAAGGGTATAAGGAGTGAGATATTGCACAGCTAAAAGAGTAAACATAAAATGGAGAAAATCAAAGCACACAGCCCAGAAAAAAATAATTTTAAAAAGGGAAAGAAAAAAGAGATAAAATATTCAAAACAAACCACAGGCTTGTGGGATAACCTATACAGATTCAGGAAGAATGTAGCCATTTGCATAACAAGTTGAAAAGACAGCATCTTAAAAGCAAGTTAGCAATCCAGAAAGGCATTTACTGGTAAGAGTTTTACTGAAATTCACTACTTTTCTTAATTTTAATATCTGCCCTTTTCCCTAAAACACTTATCATTTATCCTACAGTATTATGATTTATGACATGTCAATGGTTTTCTATTTCTGAAAAGAGAAAAATGCAAACTTTATATTATTTACACTGAAAATGCAACAACTAGTTTCTTCATCAGGACACTTCACACTTCAGCAGGCCACACTGCTGTAGACTCTTTGCTATAAACTTTGTTTTATTGGACAAAAGCTGAGAAAAGAGAAGATGTAGCTTACAGGAGCCAAAGCAAAAATGTCATCCAAACACAGATCATGAATCGTGAGCATATAACAAAAGTTTCACGTATTAAAATGTGGATGAAGTTTCTTTGTTCCTCACCTCCCCCAACATCTGGAGATAGTTTGGTGGAGCAATTTCCAGAAACCAAACAGCATCTTTGCTTGACTAGCTCTTTTCATTTGCAAATAAACAATTAATGAATTGGCAACTAATTTCGAAAGTGTTCATATTCATTAGACCGTTTCCTTAAATTAAGTAGCTGTTTCATGATGCAGTGCACACATATATGGTACTGCTATTCTTTTTCCAAAGATAAGATTATTTTTAAGGTTATCTATTGGTGCTTAATTTATTCTGGGAACACAAGCTATAACAAAAATGTTCCCCACTTCAAAAGCATAGCTACATTTGCAGTATAAAACAAGGGAGGGACAACTAAAGAACTATTCCACCTGAATCACAGCATGTCACTGTATGGACCACACTTCATCATGAGACAAAATCTCAGTTGTATTATTCTCTGATTGCATCTCTGAATTACATATTAAATTATTTGAAGCTATGACAGGCTGCAATATGCTTTTATTTAAGCCTGGGAAAGAGGCTGAAAAAACCTCTACTGTGCAGAGGCCTGAGTTATAGCAGTTACACAATATTATTAATTTCAGTAATCAGTTGGGAAACATGTCTGCTAGGTATCAGCTACTTAACTGTACTTAAAATCCTGGTTACCATTTCTGACCAGAAGTACATACTAGAATCTGCTCTTTCCACTCAACTTGTTTTTTTAAGTGCTGCCCACTGCCAGGAAAAGAAAGCTTCTTGAAGAATTTTTTTCAGCTGGTCCTCTATTCTCCAGAATTTTTCCTCTAGATCTCCTTATGGTACAGCACTTCTTGAGCTGTACACGTACTCACATAACATACTTTTCCAGCCCGTAAAGGGAAATCCTGGGTTACAGAGCTCCATCTCACATTCACTGGGAAAAAGGCTGTGGAACTAAAAACATTGTCACCACCCCATGTTTTAAAACCCTCTATTTCTCAGCATTTACTGGCCTAGTAAATATCTTAGAAGGGAGAAGTGCACTCAGTTTTTGCCAGGATATGAAGAGAAGTCACTGAGCACTGAGATTAATTTCCCTCTGCCACAAGGCTCTAGTGGCAGTGGCTGTGGGACAAAGCCCTCACGACAGACAGCTGGCAAGAGGAGTATCTTGATGGCAAGATGCCTCAAGCTTCTCTTGAGATATATCTTGAGACTGTGGCTCCATCCAGAGCTGCTTACAGGATACTTGAAGAGCGACATGAGTCAACTGGGAATAGCAACTACTGAAAAATATTTATATAGCACAGTACATTTATTTAAAGTTTTATGAACTGAAGCCCTGATACTACAAACGTTCACCTCCTGCTATAATACTATGCCAAGTAACTTCTGTCACTAATAATTTTCCATTACTTCACACACACAAAAATTTAATATCAAGGCCATCTTTGCACAAGTCACCTAAGTACCTAGCCCAGGGGATGCTCTGTTTCTCTCTCAGATAAAACACTGGTTTAAATTCACTGGTTTAAATATAAAATTTCCCTTAAATAAATGCTGCTTTTAAAAATGAATGAATTATTTGAGCAATGTACCATATTTAAGATGAAGAAGGATCTCTATCTGTCAAGCACTCAAGTGCTCACACAACTGAGAAAGCAGTGGTATGCCTACTGAGAGGGGAGATGGGGTGGGGGGGGGCAAGAAAAAGCAAGTGATATGGATCCATCAGCAGTCTCTTTTAGTCAAGTGAGTGAACAATGCTGAGAGATGGGAGAATGAAACTCTGGCACATGAAAGGAACCACCAAAGTACTTCAGGCTACTCTCTTTCTGAATAGGAACATTCACACGCAGCTTTATAATATTTTAACTAAACCACTTAGCAAAATGGATTCAGATGATCTGCATTTTTCCCTGCACTGACAAGCTCAAGATCTAAATACTACCTCTGAACAGGAACCAGAGAGAAATCTGAAAGCTGTCAGCAAATTTATTTTACTGTAGGCTTCAGAAAAGATAATGTCACTTTCCTTCTCCTTTGCCTCAATTTCCCATCTGGAAACAAGAACAGTAAAACTGACCTCATTCTTACAGTGCTTCAGATGTAAAGCCTAGTGTACAGGCTGGGTACTCCATTTGCTTTCATGATTCAAAACCAATCTATGCAGTCGGTAAAATAGATACTGTTATCTGGTACAGGATAACTAGAATACACAGGTCTGCAAGAATAAGTAGCAATGATGAGAGGATTCCCCTTTGCTTAAGGTCAGCTTTAACCTGTGGCTCTTTCAGACAGAGCACAGGCCACAACTCAGGACAAAAAATTTCCAAACATAGAAATTAAAAGGTCACAAATAATAAATTTCAGGAAACAGAGTTTGCAGGCCAACACTAAAGAGTACACAGACAATATACAAGTTAATGAAACAGACTGTGAAGGCACCTGGGGGGAAAGTGCACTGATACACACTTCATATATGCACTTTAATATTTTAACACAGAAGGGCAAAGCAGTTCTGTTTTTCATATCTGAAAATACTTTTTCCAAGTCCTCTGTTTTTCCTTTTCTGCATCGCAATAGTATTTCAGTTGACCCTCAAACACCACAATACAAGTGTGACCACAGTATTTTCTGTTACAGAATTAGTCTTTCACTAATAAAACTCAGTTCTGCAGCTGAAGTGGATCACTCAAGGAAACATAAACAGTAAGTCAGGGTGGTTGCTTTGGCACTAAAATACTGGGGAAGAATAATACTCCAATATAAGAAACAAACAAACAAAAAATGTCATCAGTTAATGCAAAAGGATATTATTATTGAACACTATGTTTAGTTTTAAATACAATTCCTGAGGAATGCCAGCCAAATCAATATAGATTAAAAAACAGTAAAGACACATCCCTATCTCAGGTCAAATGATAAATATAATTATTAATTTTCAGGTGTGCATTTTCTGAAGAGTTTCTTAAATTACATTAGCCATTCTAAATTTCACATTATTAAATCTTCATGGTTATACACCAATTTTATTTGTGCATAAGATATAAGAATTTCTATGTAGACATAAGAAACGTAGGTACACATAAAAAGAAACAGAGATGACATTTTTAAATTGGCAAAAAACCTAAAAAAACCCTTGAATTTTCAAATTTCTAATGCAAAAAAAAATGTTCAAAGTGTTATCATAGGAAAAGCTTCACAGGCTTATTGACACTTACAATATTCTGGTATGTATGAATCACAGTCTCTCTTGTGAGGATGTGCCTTTTAACTGAGAATATTCTAGACAGGAGGAAATGCACCTGTGTATATACTATACTGGTAGCTTAAAAAAGGTAATTTTCACTGCTACGTAAGTGATCATTGAAATCTTTTACGTAAGACAGAACCACGTAAAACAGAATATATGCCAAGTTTTCATGTAAGACTAAGAGGGAGCACAAATTAATCTTATAAAATTTTATTACTATTTGTATAGAGTCTGATCTGAATAATCTAATTACAAATAGCTCTAGTATCTCATTTAGCCTTTCAGGGACTAAAGTGAAGCATGCTGTCAAGAAGAGAGCAGAGAGAAGGAAAAATTCCAAAGCATAAAGCTGTAAGGAGTTAAGATTGAGACACAGGATGGATAAAAGCCTAGGTAATTACTTTAGGCTACACAACCCAAGACAAAATAAAAAAAAATATCTATAAATAAACAAAATATGATGCATACTCTCATTGGTTACAAATACAAAAAAAACCCAGGAACAAGTTTCTCTGTGCAAACATCAGTCACACACTTACAGGAAGAATAGTTTACAAGTAAAAAGATCTTTCAGATAGTGAATTATCCCTGTTTGCTTAGTCAGAAGTAGTAAACACTGAAATCCAATTCAGAAGTAGTACACATCAGAGGATACAGCAGCAGTATTCTTTTTCTGAATAAACTGAATAATTTTTGTCGAGGACCTAAAACTACTAACTGTGTAGAACTATCAAAATTCTTTATGACATCATTATTTTAGTTTGAAGAATTTTTTTTCCCAAATGTTTATAGCACAGTGCCAGTTACTTTGTCTGAGCTGACACAACGAATCTAAAATGGTCTAATACTTTTGACTTACCAACAGATTAGCACATGATTAGCTAGAGTAAAAGGATTGTTATTTCTGCTGTTAAAAGATATTAACACTTTTGGTAATGCATTCTAGGGATGCTATGTATACTCTTCACATTGAGAACGCAGAATGACCACTAAGTTTTCTTAGTTTTAGTTATCCACAAATGATCTTGCAGAGAAGTAACAGAATCCTCTTTAATTAACTTTTTTACCTTGACTGTTCACCCTTATTTCCCTAAGGTTCGTACAAGCTAATCACAAGCTGTCATACAGGCTACAGAAACAGCTGAACAATTGCAGCCGTCAGCCTTCCCTAAAACTGTGGATTAACAAACAACCTCGACTCATGCATGCGCACATGCACACATGGACCCACACAGAGGCTTTACAATGAACAACAAGGTTCATGTCTGAAGAAGAATGCAACATTAATACACTTTGCAAGACAGCACTGTTATTCACTGAAGCTCGACACCAGCTTTGTAAAGAAGGGTTGTATTTGCAGGAGCATAGGGAGGGGAGGGGAAAAAGAGAAAACACCAACAGGAGGCAGAAGGATTCAGAGGACAGCTGAAGTGTGAAGTGATCCAGCAGCTTTTTGATACGGTTTAGACTTTGCTTTGGGAGTGCAACAAAACAACAGCTACAAACTTAACCCCTTCACACTAGCAAGGCTGTCAGCTTCAGCGCTAACCACCCATGCACTGAAATTCAGGCTCCAATTGCCAACAGGTTAATGGGTAGGAAGCTTTTTCCTCTCCTGCCAGAGGTGGTATGTTCTTGCGGCTGTATTTCTGTTTCATGTACAGATGTTATTCTAGATACATTCATGTGTCACTGCATTTCTTTGTTCTCTTTTTAATCTCAAGATGAATTTTATTATGCTTAAGTCTGTGCAGGCTAAAAAAATCATAAACGGTATGGAAGGAATAGAAGAAAACATGAAGTGAATTAAAGGCTAGGATTTTCTCAGCGTTTCACAGTCGTACTGTGTTTCTAGTCAATTACATAAAGGTCACAACTGATGATCAATAGTGAGCTCTAAGAAATCATAAATTAGCAAGAAAAACAGTTCTGTTATAAATGTGCTAACACAAGAACATACTTGTAAGAAAACTGCATTCCTTAGTTTTAAAATTGTCATTGTTTCAAGTTTTGTGTAAAAGGAAATAAAAGTGATGGATCTCAACTTTTTAAGGATTTTGCTAATTTTGGGACACAAATCACAGTTAAGCAGTGCTGATTAGGGTGGTCATGAATGTAAAAAGATACGATGCATTTTTTCTGCATATAAAAAGCTGCCT
The DNA here is from genome assembly GCF_020740795.1 of Apus apus. Classification (NCBI taxonomy): domain Eukaryota; kingdom Metazoa; phylum Chordata; class Aves; order Apodiformes; family Apodidae; genus Apus; species Apus apus. The sequence continues at coordinate 34,924,798 of NC_067312.1, forward strand.
TTTCCTCTGTATGATTATTTAAATGCAAATACAGGTAACAAAAACTGGACTTACAAAGTGAGATAAAAATTACAAGATGGGGAATCTCTGTTTTGCCTCCATAGCATGATCTGGTTCCCCCTGTTGTCATACAGCCAGAGAAAAAAGCACTTCCAGAAAGCTCACCAAGATCAAACTGTGTCTGGTGACAGCAGTGTCCAAGCTATAAGTAATGTTCAAAGGATTCAACAATGCCTGTGACTGATCATTCTCTTTCCCTTGCCATCACCTGCTGATTTTGTCCAGGTGTTTTATGGCTATCTTGAGGCTCTGGAGAACAGACAGAAAGAAGACTTTGCCAATTTCTTTTGTCTGGGACTGTGAATTCCTTACACAGATGGTGGACAGCCACAGGCTGGCCAACTCCAGGCACAATCGCCTTCACCCTGAGAGGAAAAGCATGAGAGCAGTATTATCTTCTCCCAAAGTACTGTCTGTAATATGTCTGTGGTTAGGGAATAGAACAAGATGCCTTTTCTCAAGGAAAAAAGAGATTCCCCCTGGCTCAACCACCCCCCTGATAAAACAGTATTGGCAGGGGGTGTGGGGTGTAGGGGTGGTTGGGAGGAGATAGGGAGAAAGAAAATAATTAAATAAACTAAGACTTTGGCTTGTATTAGTAAATTAAGCATTCCTAAGCAATTCAAGAGGTTTGTCTAAGAAATAATCTTGTGTTAACATGGTTTTGTAGTATGTTTACAGTCTCTCAAGTATTCCAAACAAATCCTGCTAAATCTTACTCACTAAGCAAACCAAGCCATTTCTGGCAGCAATTTTTAAAGACAGGCACCAGGCATGAGCCTCCTCACCCTTTTTCTCTTACCCTGTTTGCTTACAAGAAAGCCCATTACCTAGGCAAATTGCTGCTAAACAGAAGCTACCTAATTGTGCAAGTTCCTATTTAGATATGTAATTTTCCCCTGCAGAGAGGCAAGAGAAATTATGAAATTGGGTATTTAAAATAAAACTGCTACATTCCCACTTCTGACCTCTGAAAGTGTGACTACATACCATGGAATGGAGAGTATGTAACAAAATATTTGTGCAACACTTAGGCACCTGACAAAGCAAATTTTACAGAATAATGTGTGACTACTTCCAGTTCTCAAAACTGGAAGGGCTTGAAAAAATACATTTATTTTACATGTATTTCATTATGAAGAAGCCAGATACAAATCCTGTATGACAAATATATCACAACCAGCCTCTCTCTTATACTCTCAGAAAAAAAAAATAATAAATACTATGCAATGCATACTTACTAAGGAAGTTTCAAAATATGGATTAGAAAATAAGTAGGTATCTAAGACTCCAAATTACTGACACACTTCAGGAACCTCAGAGCTATACCATCCCATATGCTGTTTAAGTTTTGCTTGTAGGTGATGTGAATGAACTCTGAACTAATCAGTAAGATGTAAGGCAATGCACTCCTCTTAGATCCTTCAGATGCAGACTCACATGCCATCCCGCCCCCCCCCCCACCTAGGGATCGATGGTAACACATAGATTGAGAGAGCAGAGTAATGGAGATTATTTCTGTCATGCAGATCAGAGAGCACAGTCATCTCCTGCTCTAAATTATTTATTTTAATGTTAAAGAGTGTAACATTTTCATCTTTTTTTTTTTTTTTTTTTTTTTTTAAGTACACTGAACAGCTATAAAATCATAAATGTTAAACAAGGAAAGGACCATTGCATCACTCTGCCTATCTTCTGTCAAAGCAGGCTAGTCCCCTACTTCCTATTTTCTAGGCTTTTACAAAGTGTTTTCAATAATAATTTGGTGATGTTTTAAATGCTCTGAATTACATTACTACTTAAAAAAAAGTGTGTGATTGTAAAGGGAAAATGCAGTGCTCATAGAACAGATGAACAGGTAATCTCAGAACTACAAGTTTCTTTTTCCTACCTCCACAAGTAGCAGCAGTAAAGCTTTTATGCTATGTTTGGTGTACCAGCATGTCATAACTTTGACCTAAGGAGGTCAACGGCACAGTTGAAAACGTAGCTTAGCCTCCACGGCTCATTTCATCCTTCAGCTTCCTGCTGTGATTACTGACAATTTAGGCAATGTATTTATTTATTTTTATTTCCTTATTGTACCTTAATACAGAGATACATCCACATAATAAACTGATCTCCATAAAAAGGCTGCAGTGGACTGCACTACACAAACATCATCCAGAAGTCTTTGGGCTTATTTTCTCCACAAAGATACAGAAAACTTCACTGTAACTTCCCATGATTGGACAAGTGTACAAACAGAAGTATTCCCAATGCCCTATACAAGAAACTATTAATTTTAACTTCACCCCATTACATCTTCCCCTTGAGATATTAACTTTAACTTTACCCCTCTCATCTTCCATCAGAGATAAGAACGACCAAAAGGTTAGCCAGCCTAGAGTCTGGCAGCCTAATGAAAGGAAGGGGCAAGGGGAGGGAGGATTTTTTCTTTTAATTTTAGGGTATTTTTTTTTGTTTCCTTTTCAGTTTTCTGAGACATGTATCTGTCTACTCCAAAGTGTCTTGAAACATTAAAAGGGCACATCGCTGATGGTGGTGATGGTAATGCAACACCTGAGTAAGTAACATGAAAAAAGTGACTGTGGATGAATTGTTCCTAGGTGAGGGAAAACCGGATCCACGTGTGGATGATGGAACTTGTCTAAGCTTGGCAGGATGATTGCCCAACACAAGGAGCTCAACCCGGGAGAGGAAGATTGGAGAATGGAAGAAGAGAAAAAATGTGCCCAGTGGGAACTGGACTGAGAATGCCACGCTGCCTTCAGATGTTAACAGCAGTCTGATGATGGCCTGGACTGAATTCAAACTGGTGACCTAAAGCAGAAAGATTCTGTATCTAACGAGTAATCCCCTGATCTTGGGTACTTCAGTACTTTTAATCACAAAAGAAAAATTACAGTCCCACGGGAGACTGCATTGGAGAGTAGTGTGCTAGACACTGAAAAAAAATTAAAAGCTTATGAAAAAACATGCTGTTTCTTCCACCAAATGATAATACTCCTCTGTTTACTTTATCAAGGCTAAAAGCTGGGAAACCCTTCCTCCCAAAATAAAACCTCTCTTATTCTTCTTGAGAATTTTCTCTCTCTCTTGTTGGATAGTGATTAATGGGTGAAATTTTTTCAGTTCCCTTCCATGATCCAGTTTTTCATTATATTACTTGACTTTCAGGATTGCAGTTTTACAATACACAGGAAAAAAAAGGAAGAAAGAAGGAAAAAAAAAAAAAAGACTGTCTGACAAGACTCAGCACAAGCCATAGGATGTAATTATGAGCAGTTAAAACATAACAAGAGCGTACATCATCAGCCCTCAATTTAATGGAGGCCTCACAACACAGTCTTAGCAGCTGAAGTAAGAGTGGAAGTGTAATATCTAAAGTAAAATTGTCTACTTCTTTGAAATGACAGAAGTTACATTATTATGGGTAATGGTGAAATAACATGACATGCACTTCTTGAGAAAGTTTTAAGCCCTGACTGATTAGTAAATTATGAAATAAAGTATGGTATGTTTTTCCTTTAGATACTATTTACAAAATACAACAACATAATCTTATTGGGTAGTATACTGTAAGCATCTAAAAAAAAGTAACTAATTATATGTCCAAAGTTAAATTCTTTTCAGAGCAGAAAAATGTTTTTTAATCGGTCTTATTCTACATTCAGCATATTTCCCATAACATTCTCTCTCTCTACTGGGATTATCTATGGATTTTAACCATAATTGTCTATCAAGAGCAAAGTTTCTTAATGCAAGGTGAGGATTAAAAAACTTCTTTTTACCTAAGTAAGAAAAATTACTTTTAATGCCAGAAACACTCAGACTATGCTATGGACTGATTAAATGGTTTTGGTTTTAATTTTGAGTTTCATCAGCAAGGAAGAAGAAAGCCTTGAAATGGTAACATTAATTTTATTTTCCCTCTATTCATTGACTTAAAATAAGATAAAAGGATATGCTAAAAGACTGAGCCAAAAAAAAGTCACTTCAAGGCAGGTATTTCTTTATGTCATATTTAGCTGGAACAAAGTTTTACAAACAACGTATAACCCTGAAAAAAAATTGCATTTATAGTTCAAGTGTTACTGATATAACTTTAAGTACAGTGTGCTACTGACACCTTAACCACAGCATTGCGAATGGTGCTGCTGAAATAAACCATCTAATTCCTTCTTTTACTGAGAGAATGCTGCAATCATTAAAGTATTCTTGCCCTCTATGCTTGGGAGTGGTCTGTCCGTAAGTTATTAATAAACCACGACAAGGTGCAGCAGCAGACCAACAATTCATATTGTATGTCTATTCAAGAGCACCTCTTGGATATTCAGCTGCATGTTGACTCTTACCTCAGAGGACCAAGGAAACCAAAATCCAGCCCCCTATTCTACCAGTTAAATCTCCTCAGGCTGTAATATTTTATTTTGAATAACATGCACTAAATCTGTAACACTGTGTCTTTTGCAAAGTTAAATAACAATATATAATATATAATATATATAATAATAAATAATAGATCTCCTTAGGCAGGTGGTTAGACTGACAGAGGAGGCTGAAAGACTAAGAACTATCAGAGAATGTGAGAGCGAAATAGATTGGTGGAGCCAAATCCTGAGGCAAGGGCAGAAAGAAGAGGTTATTGAACAAATGATGGATCCCCTCCCCGCCTGTCATCAGACAGAAGGAGAGAACTTTAGGGACATGGAGGAATGGAGGGAGGTCCGTCCTCGGAGAGGCAAGAAAAAACCCTCCCAACCCCCTCCGCCCTCCAAATTGCCCTTGAAGAATAGGTATGAAGCCTTGGTACTTCAAGGACGGGAAAATGAAGTTGGAGCGATAGATTTGTCTAGTGAACCACCTAGGACTTGTTGCTCAGCTCCATGCCTTAGGACTTCTTCAACTAAGAAGGAAAGGAAGGTAATTGTGCTGGGTGACTCCCTTCTGAGGGGAACAGAAGGGCCCATCTGTCGACCTGGACGCATTCCTGTGTGATGTACTCTAGGTGACCCTGCTCTGGCAGGGGGGTTGGACTAGATGATCTTTCGAGGTCCCTTCCAACTCCTAGGATTCTATGATTCTATGATTCTATGATAACTGCTTTTCTGTAAGAGTGCAAGCAGGGGACTGCTATCAGCTTCATTTAAAAAAAAAAACAACAAACACAATAATGACTACACACAGTAGTTTTAAGTTTTTATTTTAACCAAAAATTCATTACCTATAATTTAACATCTGCACAGATTTACTGCTAAAATAACAGTTACCACTGCTGGCTGCATCATGTCTTGAAACCACCTATTTGGCCATAGTATTCCCCTTCTAGTCAAACACAAAGCATCATGGATGGGCAAATGCATGTGTTGGAAACACACAATTCAGAATCCCCTGAGTACTGTTTTGCCTCCTACTCCATACCATTTGCAGACTCCCAATGACTTCTGACTTTTGTGTCTTCTAAATTGAAGTCTCCTGACCATAATCTGTTTCAGTGACATCAGACACAAAACGTCATTGATGTAGAAGACTTATAAGTGTAATTTAACAAGAGCTTGTTTGCCTGAATCATTTGTCCTGACATTATTCTTTCTAAAAAATATTTTTTCTTTAAAAAACAGCTCTTCTATGGCTGAGATGCTAATGCACACTAGATATCCTTTCAGGTTCAGCACACATTTCCTTAACCAAATCCACCACTTCCTTTTAAACTGAACAGAACTTCAGTTCTGTATATCCTCTAAAAGTTAGAAGAGAGCACCTCTACATGTAGTAACAGGCATCTGAGAACAAAACTGGAGCAGTCTGAGCAGATATATTAGTAAGTAGCTCTTAAACATTAAAAAAAGTGAGTGGTAATTTGGCACAGAAACTTAAATTGTTGGAGCAAATTAAGAAAGACCTTGCTTTTCAGTGTGTTATTTGCAAAATTATTTGTAAGAATACACTAGACATATATTTGAAGCACAGATTCTTATACATTTGCTCAAATTGTCTCAGAATGTATAGAGTATTAACTGTGCCTTTCTGTTGGTTAAAATTAATGTCAGCTTTCTGTCCTTAAAACAGAGCCAATGGGGAAAGAAAATATATTTAGCCCTAAAATAGTTGTGGTAATTCAATCCCTGCACTCTCCTTATTTTCTTGATGACAAAGAGAAACTCCCAACTGGCAAGGCCACCTGCACTGATTACTCCTTCATCCACACCCACAGAATATGAAAATGAGCCAATGATCATTAACCTTAATTTCTTCTAACATAAACCTCAGCTTTCCCCTTCACCCCCCCTCGCACCCCCCTTAGGTTTTCTTCTCTTGAAACTCCCTTGAGGATGGGGGGGGGGGGAAGGCAGGCAGGGGGGCAGTGGGGAGAAAAAGAAGAAAGAAAAAAGGGAGGGGAAAAGTCATAACTGGGAAGAAAAAAGTCAAGAGAACTGGAAAGAGCTCAGTGGCTCTTTTTCTTCTGTTTCACAGATGGCTTATTATAACTTCACAGCACTCAGATAAAGGGATTTTGAGGCACTATCATCTCTCTTGATAGCAACTTCTTTCCCTCCCTCGTCCATCTCTCCAAGCAATAAGGTAAATGCTAATGCGTGGGTTTTCTGAGGTTTTAGTATTTTTATTTATTTCCCTGAAGATATTCCTGGGTAAAGGCAGTTGGCAAAAACAAAGATGGGTCTGGACGTCAGGAATGCAGGTGTGGCCCAATGTCAGGACTAAAGGGCCAAGCACAACTGGGTGGGATATTTCCAGTGTAAATGCTTCAAAATACAGTCAAGAATGCATCACACCTCCTGGTCATCCCCATTCTGTTACTGCCAAATTGAATGATTTTTGGTTCAAGCTGTGTGGAACTAGCTCCCACAGGCATTACATCACCTTCAAATGGATAAGGCACTCATTTGGACCCTCTGAAGAATATAATGCCTGTGTGTATATACATATATATAAATTCATACTAATTATGCTGTAGAAATAATGGTTTGTATAGCACAAGTGTGTGTACTGAAAACAGATACCCTGTCATCTTAAGTCTCTGGACAAGGCTAGGTAGAACTTAATCAACATTTTCAAAGGAATTACACACCTATAAACCACAGAACTTATCAAGTCATTGAAGTATACTTGGCTGTATTCCTTGCTGAGGTAATCTTTTTCCTGCAAATAATTTAAAAATCATTATACAGCTAAGTAAAAGCAAAAAAGGTTTTAATATCTATTTTTTTCCATTAGGATTACTGAATTAAAAAGCAAAATAAATGTTCAAAGAACACAGGAAAAGTGTGATTTTTATTACCTTCAAATACATTACAACAAGCTGTTTGTCACCTACCAAACACATACAGCACGGCTTCTGTAGAGACCAGGAGGCAGACAGTAACTTTGATCACGCAGACATTCCTCATTATTTCAGACCTCAAATCAAGTAGCAACAGTCAGGGGAAGAAAAGGGTGAGAGACATGGGGCTGCTGGGGAGGAAAAGGGAAGCAGACTGCAATTTTGTCCTAGGTTCAGCATCCTCATTTAAACAAAAACAGGCTGTTGGCATCTCTGTGCTTCCCTGCAGCCCCCTCCCCTTCCCCATGCTTTCTAGCCTCCTGGTTCACTAAAAATGACAAGCACATTTCTAGGCTCTGCTTTTTTATCAAGCTGACAAAGGTCAACAATACTGGCCAGAAGAGTGTTGAAGTATTCAGTGCCACAGGTCATCCTAATAGATACTGGAGGGACTCACTGCAACACCACTGTAAACCAAGACAGCACAATTTTTAAGAGACAGCACTTTGCACGTTCACAGCCTGGTTAATTTAATACAATACTGGCCTCTTGTTTGCAAAATATCATCAGCACATTTCAGAACTGGTATCTTTCTGTGGGTGACAGTTAGGTGACTGAATTCAGGCATGTTAACAGATGCACCTTTTTATGCTCTGTTAAACCATGTCACAGTCTACAGCCCCTAAGTGCATTCCTTTATTTATGTTGCAGCCAGCTGAGCTAATTATCAGAGACAGACCTGGTTCTAGTAAAGTCCAGTGGCTGTGTACACGTGTAAAGAAGCTGAGAGGTAAAATGGGATGGGACGGGGGGGGAGCAGACACTCTTTTTGAAAGCACTTTCTTAAACACATGGCTTTGAAATCTTCATGTTATTTCACTGTTGCTATGAAGGCGGGGAGGGGGAGGTAGGGAAGTTTATTAGCAGCTTGAAAATACAGTACTGTTTGAATCAAATGTGCTGTGTCCCATCCCCCCTTTACTCCTCCCCTTCTCCCCTTCTTTTCTCCTTTGAACAGTAAAGTTTGGGTCCAAACAGGTATAAAATAAACATCAGTGCAAAACTCTATTCAACATTTAAAAATAGTAGAAGATGCTACCCCAGGGAAAAACAAAACAAAACCAAAAACTGAAGAAAAAAGAGCTTGTTACAGCTCCCTGTACAATTCAGGTCTGTTTTATCATGTGTGGGCACAAGAACACCTACCTACAGCTCTCCTTCCCCCAAGTATTCCAGTATGTCAAGGACTCTCCATAAGCCTTAATGCCACAGTTGTATTTTATCAGTAGCAGCAGCTACCTTTTCCAAAGATTCAAATTCTTAGCCAGTTTGGCTTTTTTTTACCAAATGAACAACTTTTGTTTGCATGACTTCTTCCTGTGCTACAGTTTTCAGTAAAAAAGATCACGATACTTAAGAGAAAGGAGAGGGGCAAAGGGACTTGATGTTGACAATGTTTTTTTTACTGCTTATGACTAAATGACCTTAACTGAAGAAATAAATCATTTGTCTTAGGAGCAACGGTGTTGTGTCTTTTGCTTTGGTGGGGTTTTGTTGTTGTTGTTGTGGTTTTTTTTCTCTACAGCGTACCATTTAGCTAATAACTGGTTGGGGCCAATCTTAAACAAGTCACATATTTCCATTGTCCCTTCACCCCCTGCTTATGCTTTTACCACATCCTAACAAAAACATGACCAGAACTGGTGAAAAACATACGGTTCCAACTAATGAATCACATACTTTCCCGCAAGTGCAGTAAGTACTACCAGCTGTGACAGTCTTGCTTTGGCAGTGGAACCAGTGCAGAACAAGGCCGACACATCTGAAACCAGCTGTACTGAAAAACCACAAGCAATATAAGTCCGTCTGCCTTCTCAGGGCCTTCTTTGTCTCTGTCTGTGTCTCTGCTCTGTCCCTAAAACTTGCCAGCCATCTTGTTTTGACAGAGTTCAGAGTTTCAGAAGTTTCAAGGGGGAAAAAAATCCGCTGATTCAGGAAACTGGGTTTCAAGAAAATGATAAGGAGGTCTTTGTCAAACTAGGCCGAGGAAGGAAATTTAAAGAGACAGAGTATGCATCTACCCATCTGCTCTGCTTGTCCAACAGCTTAAAGCAGAGAAAAAGACATGGATATTCTTAAAACATGTGTTTGTCCCTAGGTTTGTATTTGCACCTAAAAGCACAGAATGCTCCTCATGAATGAAGGTGTGGGGAGGAATGCTGTCTTGAGATCTGGAGACATTATCAGGTTAAATCTGGGAAGGTCAAAAAACTCACAAATGACTTTGTTAATCTCTAATTATATACATCACTCCAACAGGAAAACCAGTAAAAGTTTCGCCTCACCCCACCACTTTATGTGCTGTAAATGCCACATCCTTTATTGAAGACTATTCCAACAGTGCTTCAGAGAGGCTTTAAAAATTCCTGAGCGGGACAGTTTCTTGATTCTTCTACATGTAGGGCCAGGTACCAAAATTAACAAAAGCCTACTGTACTTGGCGGAGAGGGAGTGAAGAAAAAGCAATCAATGTAAAAAAAAATAAATAATAAAATAAAAAAAATCTGACTTAGAATGGCTTTCCTTTGCTTAAGAAATGTTATGGCATTCAGGTCCAATGCTCCATGTCCACACAGGACTAAAAGCAGGTACTGAATATCACACTAGGAAGTTCACTTTTCCCCTCTTACCTCTAAAAAATCCACCTTTTGCTTTCATCCCTGCAGAAATGCAAGATTTAAACCCTAATATTCTTGAAAAAGTCAAGATCCTGGACTAGTCTTTCATTATTTTGTAGCTCCCATAGGTTCTCATGTTAGAGAATATCCATATAGGAAAGGGTGAAATTTTTGACAGAAAATGCTTCTACATTGATTACACCTTTTTCAGAATTTTTGAATAAATTTAGATGGCAAAATTGCCCCAAGATGGATTCTTGAAAATACAGCAATAAGTACATCACACATCTATTGTATGATTTTCCAGAACATACAGGTGTTCCCCCTTCAACATATATGGGGCAAACAGCTGAGAAAGACCAAAACCCAAAGCAGTCTGACCCCTTGGGGTGACTGTTTTTTTCTACAGTGTATATCCATGTACACACAAACACTGTAAACATGTTTAGCACATTTAAGGCTTTTGGTTCTCACTGGAGATAGTCACACTGCCCCCAAGCAGTAAAGCCATTAAGTGAACTTTTCAGACACCCTATCAAGTGCAACCAACACTTGAATACAGTGCTGTGCTTTTCTGTATTTTGTATACACACTTCGTAGGAAAACTACTTTAAGTATAAATACATGTACTGTGGTCCCTCCCTACCCAATGCATCTATGATGTCATGCTGACATACTAAGAGCAACATAAGCACTACAAGTTCAGACAAACAGACCTCCCTCTGTAATCAGGAAGGGAATCAACTAGCAAAGAAAAATTTAAACTGATAGTTTTTACAAATGATGAGAAACTTCTCAAGTCAGCTTTGACATACCAAATAGCATTTTAAGAACTGTTCAGATTACTATTCATTCCTACATGTGCCATATACTCTACAAGGAAGCTTGAACTTACTCAATTTTCAGAGTGTTAAGACATCGCCTTCATAGTATTTGCATTAATCCTGTTCTGGTACAGGGATATCAGCTCTTGAATTTATCTGGAGTCAAGCTATTGTTTCTACTATACAAAAGGTAACCTAGCTGCTGTTTTTATATTACAACTGAGGCTCTCACCAACACTGGAGAACTGGAAAGTGTGATCAAAGGATGCTGAAATCCATCTCCATCCTGTCCTTCTTGACGAGATAGACTGTAGACAGCTTGGATACATACCCTCTTAAAACTGCACTGGATGGATTGATATTTTAAAGGGTTTTATGGGTAGGACAGGTATAGCAGATTATGAAAATAATAGACAAAGTCTTTAAGGTATCCTGTGTGTTTCCCTAACATCAGCAGCCTTTTAGTTAACATAAACTAAAAGGAAATTACAAACCTGAGCTCCTTACACACTTAAAAATAACTTTTTTAAACTGTAGGGCACAAAGTGGTTTTGTTTTAATGATTTACTGGTTTACCTCAAATTACAAACTAATAAAGTATATTTCCTCTTAAAATGAAAAAGGTCTTCAGCAGACCTCTGTAGAGTCAAACTAAGAATATTCATAATACTAAACCGCTGTCACTGAATTAGCTTTACAATTTAAAATACCTTCTGATACAAGTTTTTTTTTTCTGTGAGCACATAAAATGACACCCATCCATTTTCCCAAATTCAAAGAAAAAAAAAATCAGTCGAGCATCAAAAGAATTGGAAGAAGACAATTAGAGATATCCAGCATCAGCATAAGAGGGATAACTTTTGTTTATAAATTCATTTACAATTATACAGCTAATTCTAATCCCTGTCATCAAAAGTTCACTACAATGAGAACTGAAGAGCCATACAAACAATATCCTTTTTAGTTATTATTTTGACTTACATTTCTTTCCTGAAATAGTAATTTTTTTAAATTAAAATTCAATTTAACACAAAGTGATACCAAATATTACAGTGTAAAATACAGTATCCTGTGTGTTAGCACACCTCACTACAGTCTCTTGACTAGAGCAAAATGTATTCATGCACACCTCCTTGAATCCTTGCTGTCTTGTTTAAGTCAAGTTTTATCAATTCACATTTTGACATTCATATATTTTTAAAAAACCACACTATAGTAGAGAAATTGCTGAGACTTAAACTTATAAATCAAGTATCGATTTTTTTTTCCTTGACAAAAAGTTTTTTAAGCATTAATCCAGTAAGTTATGATTCAAAACCAATGTCATGTGACTTATCCAATTTCAAAATTCATTCATTGATTTCTAGAAGTGGTCAGACTGTTTAAATTGGAAACTACAGGATTTTTTTTCTAGAAACTTTATGATTTATAGAAATTGCAGATCATTAATGTGCCTTTTACAAACCAAAAGGAAGGAATAAACTTACTGTATAAGTTAACAGGCTAAGCCAGGTTATAATTAACAGCAATGACTATAAAAAAAAAAAGAAAAAAGTGATAGCAGCCCTTGGTACTTGGCTAGTATTCAATGTTAGAAAATCTTATTCTTTCTTGTAAGTAAAAAAAGTATAGTCATAGATTCGAACATGACAGTACTATTCACTGCTTCTCTGAAGGACAGATTCATATTGAAGTAACCCACCCTTCTACCCTCAGGAACATCTTAAGGTTTTTTAAATAGCTGTCCTTCGCTCTCAGAGAAGGGAGCAACCAAGACAGTAGAAGATGCTTTGAGGCTAGCTTTCTTCAACATATTTGCTGGGTGACACAGAGATACAGTGCTCTAGCCATTTAAATAAGGCAATAAAACAGCTCAGAAGTTTAGCTGCATAAGGCATGTAACCAACAGCCACAGAAGACCATGAATCTATACTTTAAACAATTTTTAAATGTTTACATCTATATGCTTTGATTTTCCCTTCAGAGTTACATGAAAAAATCCAAAGATTTTCCTCTCGACTATCTAAGTGCTACTCTACAGTTTTCAGTAAAAAATGTGTGCTTTTGCCCAGGAACACAAACAATGTAATATATATGCTATTAGTTTTGGTTTGGAGCTCGGGGGGTGTCCTTTTTTTTTTTTTTTTTTTTTTTTTTTTTTAAGAATCATAGGCTACTTTAGGTTGAAGGAAACTTTAGAGGTCATGTGCTTCAAGCCCATCCTGAAAGTAGCAATACTTCTAAGATGCTTGCTCAGTGTCTGTTCTAGTTGAGTTTTTATAGAAATGATTTTGGTTTGCTGTGTTGTTTCTTTCCTTAATTTTAAAATTATACCAATAACAGAATTCTTGAGCTACCTTATTAAGCATTGCTAGCTACAAGAAGAAAAGTAAACATGGTTGATAAAAGCTTTCTCTGTAAAGAAATGACACAGGCAGGATCAGAGGTCAGGAGCTTGCAGTTCAATCCATCAAACACTGTTATCTAACCAGTGTTTATGTTGTCTTTTAAATAGACTTCATCTACAAATTAATCATACCTGCTTAGCCAACTAACACTGTGTCCTCCTTTCCACGTAAATAATAAATATACAAAACATTGTGTGGGCTAATACTGAAGTCTGTATCATGTCAGAAGGGAATCTTTATTTCCATTCTGTGCTTAGGGCTTACGCAGTTTCAATCTAAGGATCTTTGTGTATTTTGTCTAAAAGTCTCACCCAAATCAAAAGTACATAGAAATGTCCTGTACAGTCTCCTAGTTTCTTGTCTTGTAGCATGTTAGAAAGCATACTTTACCCTCAGAAAAACTTCCAATTTTCCCTTATCATCACCACTATTAGGTCCCCAGTTAAAATTCTGGGTAAATAGTTTATGACTTTTCTTCCTCTCAAAAATCTCACCCCACCTTTTCAAAAGGAAGAGCAAAACATTTCCGAACCCTTGCAGAAAAACATATGTTTAACAGATATTTAATATGTCACCTACAAGTCCTTAGATGAGTGCCATTAGTGATTGATTACAAATTAGTTTCTTTCGCTTCCTGTCTAAGCTCCAAAATCATCTTAGCAAAAGCTGGCATTGCTGCAGATGTGAGCTGTGTTACTATATAATGGGGAGAGTAATGGAAATATTTTCCTGAAAAATCTGATGAGCCCTAATAATACCAACAATTTACTTACATGCTGTCTACATAAACAGTTATGCTGGATTTAGCTTGTGTTTAGCACCACTTGATAAAAACTATTACCAATGTGGTTTACATAAATTACATGTAGTCTGCTCCATATGGAAACCATATTTTAGCAGCAACCAGTGTTTAATAATGAATACTCTGCCTTGCTCTCTCACAGGCAGGCTCTTTCTCACCTCTCTGGCTGTGCTATTCCTATGATTTAAGAAGATATTTAGCTCATGAAACAAGTAATTCAAATATTCATACTGCAGTTTAAAAGGGATTAATTTTATCCTATGTTATACTGGTAACAAGATGACCAGCCTCTTTGAATTGTAGTGCACTAAATTATCTGCATCTATAAGTTTTTTCAAACATTTTCTGATAACAATTCACAGCATGAACATAATTATTTGTCTAGGTTATTAATGACTTTTAACTGTTTACTTTATGATAAGTCTCTTTACTTTAGCCCCTGTCACCTAAAAATAATTAACCATCAGGACACAAAGAAATACAACCAAAAGTAATTCAGTATTTTATCATAACTTTGTATATTGTTGTAACTTTTCAGTATTTTTGTTTAATAATGGTGGCATCTTGTACATTTTATTAGACATGATTTAAGGTGTAGGTTCAGTGCAAATCATGGAGGACTATATACTAATTATAGGAATAAATGCCTTCTTGAAGACTTCAAGGTTGCATATATACTTAGATTTCCCTTCTAAGCTTAGGCAAAAGATAATATTTTGAAGTTCATGGTGATTTTGTTCTTCTGCCATGGTCAGGTTTAACTCTCATATTTATAAAGTGTTTAATATATCAGTTAGCAGAGAAAGAAAGCAGGTTCTAACTAAAGCACTTCCAGAAAAAGAGAAGCTATTACAAGAAGAGCCATTCCTCTGTTCTTTATTTAAATCTTTAAGACATAAGAAAAAGCTTAAAGATTGTACCCAAACAAACTAGTTCAAGAAATGAAAACCATAAGCTAAACAAATGAAAAAAAAGAAAGAAAAAAAAAAGAAGAAAATGAAATGCTATTACGAGATAACGCTTAAGGACATAAATGAGGTGGTCTTCTTCTTGGAAAATTAGAGTGAATTTAGCAGAAAATGGCAACATTACTAAGGAGTTTTAATCTTACTTGGTAAAAATACATGTATCTCTATGACATAATTCTATACGATTCAGAAAGCCTGTATTAAGGATACAGTTCTTCATGACTCACATACAATGTAAACTTCCAAACATCTGGTGAACTTCAAGGAAGAGTTTTCCATCTCCCCAGAGAATTACCAGTTGGACTATAATGTTATCAGCTTTCACACACTTCTCAGTGAGATGCAATCTACTTGCCTGAGAACATGAGGGAGAGCCAGGAATTCCTGTTCCAATTCCAAATTTGTGGACTCTTAAGATTCCTGGTAAGTCAAGAACTCCCAGCTGCCTCCCTTTCACAGCCTCTAGAAATGGGGATATTTACACGCCTACTTTTTAGATCAGCAAGGATTAATTACTGAATTGCTGACCATTACAGAAACAATTCAATAAGTAGTGCTCACTTCACAGTGCCTGAACACAGACACTTTAATCCAAGGGGGAAGATTTAAAAGTAGAAACTGCAACCAACATTGACATGTGAAGAGAACTTTTATTCGGTGCAGATATGATGATGCTGTTTATGAAAGCAAAGCAGGCTGTCAGTTGCCCAGACAGTATAGTTTGTGCCTTTATACAGTATAATGCATCATAACTCAGGCAACAGTCCTCTCCAGTTCAACTGACTCATCAAAACCACAATTCCAGTTAACTCAGTGGGCAGCAGTGAGCTGCCACAGGATGCACAGAATACCTGGTGTGTTCCCCAAAGATCATGGACAAGCAGAGTTGTCTGGCCACTTCCTGAAGACTGAACTGTTTCGCAAATCTAATGAGCTACTACAGAATACCTGGAGGGGAGTCTGGATACTACTCAGAACTTGCCTTCTGACATTACTTTCATCTAGCAAAGACCAACACCTGTCCCCAGACTACAAAGTGGTAACTCAAGCACAGTGTGTTAGCCTCTTGTTTTAAGTCTTGTTTAAGACATCCGCATCCCAACAAGGCAAAAGGGAGTTCATAAATACGAACAAAAGTATTTATTGTGAAAATGTGTGAAGGAATGGCAATAAAAGTCTTGAGAGTTTGAAGACAAAGATATTATTCTTTTAAAGCTTTATTCACAATTCCTCATAGATGTGTTGTAGTTAATGAGAAATCTCATGAAAAAGAAAAAAACTATTGTATCAACAAATTACAATTAGACAGCATGACTCACAAAAAGTTTGAAAGCATTTCAAAGAGGAACACTTATTCCCAATTTGCAGACAGAAAAGCAAGGCATGCCAAGTGGAACCTGAAAGTAATCAACAAAAACCTCATGAAGAAAGTTCAGGTTGCACAGATTTAGAAAAATCAGAATTCAGTGAGAGATAAGAGCAAGAAACTGAACTTCATACTATTCGTTCTTACAGATTCTCTCACTAAACAAAGTTTTCATTTCTACAAAGGTGATGAAAAGGCATATAAACACCACTGCAATGGTTTTAATCTCTGAGTATAACCAGGAGCAAATGATACTCACACTTAAATTAATGTCTACAAGTGGCAGTCTCTCTTTAAAGCTAACCTGCTCTACATTCTTTGGTTCAGGAAATGAAATTGCCCATTCTGTGAACTGTTTAAGAAATTCTAGCCTCAAAATTTCACAAATGCTTGGGTCCTTTTTAGCTGATGCTTTGAAACCAGCTATTCATAGTGTGCTGAGATTCATGATATATAGGTACAAGTATATAGAAAGCTATCTAATGTGGAGAGTTTACATGGACAGTTTGGGCAACTCTCTCGAAAAATTTTCAGTGTTCCAGATGAAAATCTAATTATTGATTCTGTCTCATAAAAACAAATCAGGTGTAATCACTAACAGTGATTACTGACGTTTCAGATAGAATCCACATTCTTGGAAAACCTTGCCTGTTTCCATTCACAGGGGACATGTATCTAATATCAATAAAGTCACCATTTCCATATTTGGTCATCACAAAATTCTTAATAAATTTGGATGCTATTTTCATATATATTTCTGTACAGTTTGGGTCAGATCTATTTAACATGGAAAAACTGGCAGACCACTGTTATTGTGACAGACTGTTACTACTGACAAAAAATGTGAATACTTTTCTAACTTCTGATTTCAGTGTTCTGCTACTAATTACTAATGTCAAAACCAGAACAAAAGCAAATTGCTTGGATTGTTGATTTCTGCACACAGATGTCAAACACACATAGTTCATTAATGATTTCAAGGTGACGAAAATGAAAGAGATGTCCAAAACTGTGCTGTTGATTATTGGTTCTTTTCAGATTAGCATCTTCATGAATGGAGAAAACACAGTTAAAACCAAAATCTTAATTTGACATATACTCTAAGGCATTTTACACTTACACACAGTATGGAGGGAAGACCCGGGAGAGTCTAAAATATGTAGAGATGTAAAAAACGTAAATATAAGCCTGTTTTGCTTAATTTTGTCACATCAAGTTGTTACTGAAGATGAAAAGTGGACAGTGGAAGAGCAACTGACATAATCTACCTGGATTTGTGCAAGGTGTTTGACACTGTCCCACATGACATCCTGGTCTCCAAACTGACAAGGCATGGATTTGACAGATGGACCACTCAGTGGATAAGAGATTGGCTGGACGGCCTCACCCAGAGAGTTGTGGTCAATGGCTCAGTGTCCAAATGGAGGCAGGTAGGAAGATAAGTGGTGTCCCTCAGGGGTCAGTAATGGGACCAGTGCTGTGTAACATCTTTGTTGGAAACATGGACAGTAGAAATGAGTGTATCCTCAGCAAGACTGCTGACGATACCAAGCTGTGTGGTGTGGCTAACACCCTAGAGGGAAGGGATGCCATCCAGAGGGACCCTGAAAGGCTGGAGAGGCAGGCTAATGCCAATGTCATGAAGTTCCAACAAGGAGAGTAGTCCTGAGCAGAAGGACTTAGGGATGGTAGTAGTTGAGAAGCTCAACATGAGCCACCAGTGTGCACCTGCAGCCCAGAAAGCCAGCTGTGTCCTGGGCTGCATCAGAAGAAGTGTGGCCAGCAGGGCCAGGGAAGTAATTCTGCCCCTCTACTCTGCTCCGGTGAGACCCCATCTGGAGTACTGTGTACAGCTCCGGAGCCCTCAGCACAAGAAAGATATGGAGCTGTTGGAGAGGGGCCAGAGAAGGGCTGGAGCACCTCTGCTACGAAGGCAGGCTGAGAGAGTTGGGGCTATTCAGCCTGGAGAAGTGTTCAGGGAGACCTTATAGAGGCCTTTCAGTATCTGAAGGGGCTACAGGAAAGCTGGGAAGGGGCTTTTCACCAGAGAGGGCAGTGACAGGACAGGGGGTAATGGTTTTAAAACTGAAAGAGGGGGTATTTCAGTTAGACATCAGGAAGAAATTTTTCACCATGAGGGTAGTAAGGTGCTGGAATAAGTTGCCCAGGGAGGCTGCTGACGCCCTCTCCCTGGAGGTGTTTAAGGCCAGGTCAGAGGAGTCTTTGTGCAGCCTGGTCTAGTGGGACATGTCCCTTCTCACAGCAGAGAGGTTGGAACCTGGTGATCTTTAAGGTAACTTTCAACCTTAACCATTCTATGATTCTATGAAAACTAGAGCTCAAGATAGAATATTATAGAATCACTTAGGTTGGAAAAGAATTTTAACATCATCTAGTCCAACCATTAACTCTGCTCTGCCAAGTCCAGCCCTAAGTCATATCCCCATATGCCACATCCAGATGACTTTTAAACACATCCAGGGATGGTGATAAAACCACCTCCCTGGGCAGCATGTTCCAATGTCTGACAACTATTTCAGTGAAAAAGTTCTTCCTAATGTCTAGTCTAAATCTCCCCTGGTGCAGCTTGAGGCCATTTCCTCTTGTCCTGTCACCAGTTACTTGTGAGAAGAGACCAGCATCTACCTTTTTACAATGTCCTTTCAGGTAGTTGTAGAGGGCAATGAGGTCTCCCCTCTGCCTCCTTCAGACTAAACAGCCTCAGTTCCCTCAGCTGCTTCTCATGAGACTTATTCTCAAGACCCTTCACCAGCTTTGTTACTTTCTTTGGACATGCTCCAGCATGTCTTTCTTGTATTGAGGTGCCCAAAACTGGACATAATATTCAAGGTGTGGCTTCACCAATGCTGAGTACAGAGGGACAATCACCTCCCTGGTCCTGCTGGTCACACTATTTCTAATACAAGCCAGGATGCCATTGGCCTTCTTGGCCACCTGGCCACACTGCTGGCTCATGTTCAGCTGCCTATCAATCAGAACCCCCAGGTCCCTTTCTGCTGGACAGCTTTCCTGCCGCTCTTCCCCAGGCCTGTAGTGTTGCTTGGGGTTGTTGTGGCCCAAGTGCAGGACCTGGCACTTGGCTTTGTAGAAGCTCATACAATTGACCGTAGCCCATCGATGTAGTCTGTCCAAGTGTCTCTATAGACTTCCTACAATATTCACCTATATTCACCTGTAAGTGATTGTGTAATGATCTTCAAAAACAGAGGATACAGACATCTGTCTACATGTGTTAAATGTCTTCTGTGGTGAATTTTTAAAAAGTGCAAAGAGGCAACAACAGGTAACTAAGTTATCTGTTTGAATGACATAAAACTAGTATAGGAGATAAAACATGCATAAGCATTTACTGAACATTACAAAGAGTGTGTAACTACAATGACAATCTCCCTTTCTAGTCTGCCTGACTTCTTCTAAGATTGGAAAACTGTACTTTAAATAAATTCTAAAAAAAAATAAGTCCATTCTAACTCTGGTACCTAGTCCATCTACCATCATACAGTTCTTTCAAGTCAGAAAAATAGCGATGATTTATATCCTGATTTTCACATAGTCATTAACATCTGGCTGGAAAAAGGGAGTAAATACACAGTTGTTTTATGAAGCTCTGAATTGCACTGTTTTTGCAGAAGCTAAGAATAGTTGTTAAGGTAACAAAAATGTGAAAATCTAAACAGGCACTTGACCCATAAGAGGAAGAATCATCATAGGCAAACTTTGCTTTCACAGGAACTTTTTCAGTCTCTCACACTCAGTTTTGTAAGCTTCCATTCACAACTGCTGTTGTGAAATGTTTTCTCCTCATATTACAGTGTGGAACATCCACAGAAACAGCTGGGGAAAGCAGTTACACAGTGATGTCAAACTCACAATTAAAATGGGGTGGGATAGTTTTCAAATCCAGCATCCCTCAGTTCCACAAATCTGTAGCAGTCCCTGAATGGAGGGCAGGTTAATCACCTACAGACATGTGGGACTGTTCCCTTTACAGTACCTCCTAAAATAATTCTGTTCAATACTGAACAGACTAGTCCTCAAAGACAGAAGTGTAAGAAAGTACTGAGAAGAATTGTTACCTATGGTTCTGTGGAAGGCATGTGGAAGCTCAGAAAGTGGCTGCCTAAACAGTCCTTCCCAGATGCTGATATACTACCAAGGCAGTTTTCTGAAATTCTCTGTATTACTCTCGTGATTAACATTCCTTTAGATATTTTTTTACTTGGCTAGAGTAAAGCTATAGCAGCTGCAGTCTCATCAACATTTACACAAACTTCACTGGCAGACAGTGGCCATCTTCTAAGCTTGTTTTGGTTCTTCCCCACATTATGTGTCAATATTCCCACCATTAAGAGATTTATTCACAGAAGTCATTGCACAGCTCAGGAGTTACAAGGTATGATTACCACTCTCATACCTGAAATAGTTTTTTGTCTGTAAAGCACCCAAAGTCTGGTAACTTTGTGTTTCAGTTAGGCTGCCCGGTTATCTGTAAATCACAGCCATGCCCTGCATCCCCAAGTAGGATCAACCCCATTCTATATGCACAACACAGATGGCTTTTACAACAATTTCTCTCTGTGGCAAGCTTGCAAGAACTACTGGGCAACTCAAACACAGTTTGACTTTTTGGGGAGGATCAGCCATGCAGGTGATCTGTTCTTGTGAACTAAGCTCAAAGTGTGCTTCCTCACTTTGCAGACTATCTGCTCAGTGCATATGCAGTAGGCCTAGCATTTCTTGGAAGCATGAGACTCATTGAGTATGTGCTGCAGAGAATATGAAGATGTTTTTATGCTCCCTAAGTCTTATGTAGAGATACAATGGGCGTAGTTATGCACCACATCTGCCTTTCAACAAGTTAATCAGAAATCAGCTTGCTTGCTGATGGATTATTTGCCCTCATGATGAGAATTATAGATAACAAAAAGGACTAGTTAAAATAACTGAGTGGTTACCCACATTATAATGATACCTTTGTTTTAGTGAAAAGCACCTCTTTGGGAGACCTTTTCACAATGCGAAATAATTCAGTTGAAGAATTGCTGTGGACTGTAACACTTTGAAAAACAATTTAAAATATATTTAAACATCCTCATTAATTTTTACCATATTAAAAAGTATTTTCATCAAGAAAAACTGTAAAACATTTAAAGAAATACTACTACATATTTTAATTTTGTGTGGTAAGTTACTGTAGTTAACTGCTGTACTGTCAGCATCTGAGTTACATAAAGTATCCTGCAAATCAAAATAAATATTACAAAAATACAGTTTTTTATTAAATACCACACTACTACTCTGTAATTCTTTTCTCTTTTTTTTTTTTTTTTTTTTTTTTCCCCTCCTCTTGAAACAGATTCAAGACAGATGCTTACAAATTAACTTTTGAACACTCCAATAACCAGGACTACAACCATTCCCTCTGTCAATAAGTCTCTGGATGGGCAGTAGGAAGATAGGCATTCTTTCCCTTCCTCCACTGTACACAGGTGACAAATTCCTTCAGCAGCTCCTCCTTCAAGCACTGCAGGTCATTTGGGGAATTCAGAGCATCTAGAGAGTGGCTCCATGGAAGCCACTGGCACCTCAATCATAATCAGCAGGGAACCCCTATGAGCTTGGAGATGTTAATATGTCCCTCCTTCCAAAACTTCCTCTTCTAGGCTATTCTCTACCCTTTCTTATCAGGCAGCCCACACCAGCAGATCTGGATGAAAGTGGTTCCGGAAAAGTAACTGGAGATACTCCACTGTAAACTGAGCATTAGTTCTCAGAAAGTGAAGGAATTAGGAAATCCATCCACTCTGTAAAAACAGTAGGTCCAGTCCAAACCTTTATTTGACTCAGGTGGAATATGTGCCTGTACACACAACTACATTCAAGTTCACAGCAACATCCTGCTTCCTTCTAAAGCAGAATAACACTCCTTAGTAAGGTTCAAAGACATGGCAGGGAAAAAAAAAAAACAACAAACAAAACCAAAAAGCCAAAAAACTTGCCCCTATCTGCAAAGTATTCTCTCACCATAAGCAAACAATAAGACTAACAAGTTGCTTAGCAACATTTATCATTTGGCTTAAACCTGCTCATCACAGTTAAGATTTATCTTAATGTTTCATAAGCCAAAATAAACACTGACCCTTCACTTGTAGCACTATTTTCAGAGGTTGTTAGCAGGAGTGTACTGATTACTTCTACCCTGTATTACACTTCTAGCATGGCAGCTTTAACTCATCTGCTCTGCTCCTCTGGTTGGTTGTACTGAAAGAAATTCTGATAAGAACAAGTGGGCACACAGACATTAGGCCTTTGCACACAAAACATGTGAACTGAAAACTGCATAGATTAGTTATCACTGTTTAGGAACTTAAATACCAAAAACAAGAAGAGAGCAAGCTGATCCCAAACAAATTCTGTTAAAAGTTCCTTGTGATGATAATTGTAAGAAAATGTTATGTTTTAGGTAATGTTTCCTGCTATCTCCTCAGGTGCTTTAAAGAGGAAAGAATAGGGAGTGAATTCCATTAAGGTCTTCAGTCCTCTTGTAAAAACACTTATTGAAGTGAGACACCAGTGATCAGAATAAACACTTTGAAATTAGGCAATTATCATGACTAAAACATTTGCTTAATGTTTTCTCCCATTTCTAGGCCATCCCTTAGGTATCTTGCCCTTTCTGAAACAAAACCATGGTGCCTTGTGGACTCTAAGTCGTGAAATAAATTACAACTCGGCCACATACTGCCCCCTCAAGAAGGCTCCACTTCACAACCATCACCTCACAAACATCCCCTTCTTCTCCACATCAGCACTCAGCACTGCTGGGCAAAAAGACAAGGTCAGAAGGAAAACTGCATCACCATTACTCTTTGAGTAGTAGCAGACATGGCGGTAAAACCCCACAGAACCGACCCAAAGACAGTCACGGGGCCGTATTGACACATATTGCATGAGAACAAAAGAAGCACAGCCCCTGCTCCCCGTTCAATAGAGAGAAAACCTCAGTCAAGCAGAAAATAAACAGTTACAAGGCTTGGGGAACAGAAGCCGCACTGAAATCTGTCTGCTCTCTCTCGGTGAGCTTGCCTCGATAGTGCTTGTTTTGAGGTTTGTGTTTTTTTTTGAGAGAGAGAGACAGACCAAATATGTTGCCCTTTTTTTGCCATACAACAATGGCCAATAGGGTAACAAAAACGGTATTGTGGATATGGTATAAGAAATGAGCAAGAATGGAATAAAAGTGAGTGGAAAGTAAGAAGAGCAATTGAAAGAACAAAATGGAAGGAAAAAAATGGCAGTGAAAGTCTGAGATAAGGCCACTCCGGATAACCAGTAACAGGCTAAAAAGTATCTCCAAGGCATGGCTGATACACAAAGGGGTGTCATGGGCAGAGAAAACTGTTTCATCCACAGAGGAATAAAAAGTTCATTTTGCCTTCAGGAATATTGATCTGCAGTCCTCTATCCACATGAAAGCAGCCACCTCCAGAAAAAAAACTGCTCAAAGTCTTGTCTGGATATGGGAGGGAGCCACATCTCCCTGCTCATTTTCCAACTGCTCAGGAACACAAACACACCCTGTTAAGTGCTCTGCAGAGATGTTCACATGAAAATGTTCTTCCTCATCCAGTGAAACATGTATTTAGCTTGGGGTTTAAAGGGGTTTTGTTTACTTGTTTCAACCACAAAGAGTAACACTGAAATGATTTATTTTCCTAGCAATGTAATGATTAGGATTAGATGTCATGAGGTAAACAGTCACTGAAAACAACTGCGTTGTAATAGCTCTTCACAGCATAATTAGTAACCCTTTGCTAGAACTATGGACCAGAAGAAGAGCTAAAATGAATCATTGCACTAAATAGTGAAAATACTATTATTTGTGAACTGCCTGAGTATCACAGTAACTCTTAGGGAGGATCATGTCCCTCAATATTACACATTTCAAAATTATCTTAAACAAAACTAGATGTGTATATATTAACAGCTTTTTATGAACATTTAAAAAAATGCTTTTAAACTTTTTCTCTGTGTTTCTATCTTTTGTTCACTTTCTCTTAATGTTCTGGATACTATTTTCTGGCATGAAAGTTCGCAGTAACAAACTGAATGTTAAATGGCAGCACTCTAGGAATGGCTTCTCAGAATATAAGCATCTGCAGGAAAAATACTAGGTCATGAGGAAATGTGATGGTATGCAGGTTATTTAATTTCTAAAGTTTAGCAAGCGTTTTCCCATCATAAGGTGCCTTTTTTGAATGAGCGCCAGCAAATTTCCCTATTTACACATTCTAGAGACATACTTCATAAAGCAAATTCCTGAAATTTCAGTCACATAAATACTAAAGAGATATGAATAATCTAAAAATGTGCAGCCTGCAAAGGTTTAAAATTGTGTTGCTCATTCATACATTGCCCTTCATCCTAAAGAGTCATGAAGCTTTTCACAAGTGCTGCATATATTAGAAACCCTGAAATGCTGATGCATCTTGTTGAGAGTGTGCAATCTCCTCTAATACACAAAGAGAATTATGATCACTTTTTAGAAGATTCTAACCTGCCCAAAGTGTACTATGAGGTTTTTTGGGCTTTACTGGTTTTTCCAAATTGAGTAGTTTAGGTCAATATAGTTATCATAAATAGGTACAAGATTAGTATGAATACAGAATCAGGACTGTTCCATTTACAGAGTATGGAAATAATCTTGGCTCTTTTGAGAGATCTCCTTTGAAAAATAAATTCCATGACATGCAAAAAAGTAACTCCGCTAAAGTCACCTGTTGTAGTTGTTCTGATAAAATCAGGATTTTACTTCAATGACCAAAGCTGGAGATCAAGAGAAATCTGAGAAAAAGTTTAAAAAGCTGTTATTACTTAACAATTCTAACTGGACAAAAAGATTTTTAACAACAAAGAATAAACAGGAAAATATGTAGCAAGTGAGTGCTGGCTAATTTATTTATATGTTTTTGCTCTTCCCTCATCAGATATGATTTTTCTACTCTACTGGCATTTTCTGGAATTTTCCATACATGAAAATATGTACATGGCATGTATGCTTCTAGTCTCATACATCTGCTGATAATCAATTTATCCTATGCGTTGGATGACTACTCATTTGCTGAAAACTATTATGGCTATGAATAGCCACTACAAGAACCGGAAGTCCTGATATTATGTATTTCAGCAGAATTCCTGCTACCCCACTGTACAAACCTGGGCAAAGCAGAAATCTGTATAAAATGTAGTCAGGTGGGAGTGTTTGCTAAGCATTATTTAAGAAAAAAACTAACATAGATATGCAACCTTTTTCATCTTTTTTTCTACATTTGTGCATGCCTTGTTTTTTTTGTTGTTCTTTTAACATTTCCCTGCCCATGCAGGGGGATTGGAACTAGATTATCTTTAAGGTTCCTTCCAACCCAAACCTTTCTATGATTCTGTGATTCTCTGATCTTCTTAGATTTGACTTGACTCCCATTTCCGCAGCTGCTTTCAAGACTTACTTTGGCAAATTTAACACCTAAAATAACCTATTTTATAATTACATACAACTGTGAAACTTCTCTCTATAACCTTTCTCCTTTCCTCAAACCCATCAGATTTTCTCTCAAACTTCTGACAGCATTGCATTGCTATCCTGTTTAATACACTATCCAAAAAGAAAGGAAAAAAACCCTCACAAAACAAGTGAAAGCTCTAAGTTTCTAGCCTTTAATTAAAGTTGTATCACTTGGTCTATGAGCTTAGCAATGTCCTCAGTTCTCTGGCAGACTATTGCTTGTAGTTCATTAGACTGTTCTTCACATTAAATTACTGAAAGGGGTGATTCATTTATAATACAACTTGCAACGCTATAAAACGGCTCATCAATCTCTTTTATTCATGGAAAGTCAACATAAGGCCACTAGTCTGTTACTGGTAATAAACCTTGGGTGCATTTTCAAAAGACCTGCATATTAGATAGTGATTTACATAGCCTCTCCAAAAAATCAAACATGATACTAACAAGGCAAGGCATAAGTTAGCTGACAATTTGAAAAGCAATGTCATTCTGTAAGTACATCATGTGGCTTATGACATACACAAAGAGTACAAAAGAATAGCTTGTTCCTAAGTACAATATGGACATCAGAAGATATAGTAACATCCAATGCAGTACTGCTTTTATATTTGCCTGACTGTTCTTCCAGAAAAATAAAATATACTAGCTACTCCTTTTATTTGTGTGTTGTAATACTTGAGGTATACACTGGTCATATGGCATTGCATTGTCTACCCTACCTAACTTGTGACTGCATACTGCCATAAAGAAATGGTTTATCATCTGGGAATTTTCTACATCTCTGAATCTATAGCACACTGATCACTTTATCAAGGAATAATTAAAAAACATAGGTTTTTTTGAATATTTTTCTTGTCAAACTCACAAGCAGGTTGAAAAATGCGAATTTAGATTATTCCATAGTGTCACAAAATTACAAATAATTTTATGTCCTTTTTTAAAATTTCCATGAAACAGATTTTTTTTTAATGTTAAGTTTCAATATGGCAAAGAGACCTTCAATAACAACAGTACTAGAGAGGGCATAAGGAAAAGGTAACTGTCCAAATTAGTTATGCTCTTTATAACAAATGCCAACAGCTTAAAGAGGGGTAAGCATAGGTTCTGCCTCAGCATTACCCATCTTCCTGCTGACAGGAAGTGATTTAGTGTAAAAGAACCCTTGAAATTTTCCTTTACAGTGGATGGTTTTCAGAATGCCACATGAAGTACTGAAATGACACAGACGATCTGCAAGACATCTAATTAAAAATCTTTCAGTTCAACCTTTTTCTCAAAAGTCTATGCCCTTCCTTTTTCAGTTACTGCGTGAAAAGAGCTAAACTGGTAAATGGGAAGAAGAGGCGCTCTTCATATGCAAAACCGTCAAAAGCACAAAGCAAGTAATAACAAAAGAAGGAAAATATTTTCTCCCAATATCTTTATATTACTGCAACCACTAGGATTTGATAGATCAGTGATATATCTCCAATGATGGTGGGACCCTACATGTCTCTGAAACAAGCTTTTTTGTGTGTTTTCTACACAGATTAAGCAATCTTTTTTCAGAATAAAGAACCGTATTATTATGGTACTATGTTTACAAAATGTCAGACAGAAAGCATTTTTCAAAACCAGTTCTTAAAGTGTTCAACAGTATGTGAATTTTCAAAAGTTTCAAAAGTTATTTTATCACACTTCAAAAAACTGAAAAACATTTTGTTTCTTAAGCAGAGGGACTTCTAAGACCTGAACCAACAAGAAAAAATTTCTCTGACTTGGTGACACCGTGTACATAATATGGTTAAGTGACAGCCTTTCAGAAGAAATGTAGATAGATTTAGATAGTTTAGTGTTTATACTACAAAGCAGATTGAATATCTGTTGGAATCGACACTTTTCCTTCAAAAGCTGCAAACAGCATGAAATGTGCTTTCAAGTTAAAATAATTGCTAAATAGTAGCAGTAATGAAAATAAGACAATATTTTTTTTTAAAAAGTAATTATTTAACAACCTATCATTCTAATCCCTGTCTGCTCCTTTCTTCATTTATGCTTTTGGAATTTCTTCATCTGTCTTCATCTATAATTTCTTCTATAAAGCACCTTACACATTATAGATACAAAATACTGTTCAAGTTATTAAATAGTCAGAGGATCTATAGCATTGTGTTTTAAGATAGGTTTTAAAATAATAATAGGATTAACTAATTTATCCAGACTGAAAATATAGCTGACCAAAGCGTGATGGCATCTGGTGATGTGTGATGTCAGAATACAAAGCTGTATTATAACCTGGCTGAAGGAGGTAACTAGAAATAGATTATGGTTTTACAGAGCTTCTGTACTTTTACAGATACCAAACCAGATATATTTACTTTTTGGAGGCAAATTTGTGACTCCAGTTAACCCAGCATTCCTTGCTGTTGAGTTCTGCTCATCACAGAATGAGTGAGGGCATTTAGGGTTGGGGAGGGGAACAGAAAGGTATATAAAAGGAGGGAAATAATATCAGCAAGAGTGAACCCTTGAAAATGCATCACATAACTCTGCTGCACTGAAATGCATTTTAATAGAAGGTGAAAGAATGCTTAAAGTGAACTAAAATACTTCCCAGAAATGAGGTCAAGTTTTTACACATACAGTATGCCTGGGTCATTTTACTATAACACCACAAATAATTACAATTCTATTAAAACGTTCCTGCCTATGATTAGTGCAAAGTGGGTTTGTTTCTCACTCCCTCCACTAGGCCCATAAAAAAAACAACACAAACCAAAACCAAAAACAAAACTGTGCTTTTTCTTTGTGAGAAGTAGCAGTGGATTTTTTTTTTCCTTATATGCTTCTGTAGATAGCTCTTGAATTTGTGAATGATTAATAGAATTAATGTCTCTTGAATGTTGAGGCACTGGAAAAAATCGAATTCTGTGTCATAGGGAATGTGGTACAGAACTGCTACAGTAGACCTCTGGAGGGAGAGGTGGGAGCTGTTCCGGCAGGCTTGGGTTTCTCTCTGTTTATGTGAAACGGACATTGGCATATTTTGCCTGGACTTTTCCTGTGGGGTTCATATGGTAGGCAGGGTGGGGAATAGTTGTCTGAGCCATACCAAGGTCAGCCTGCTAGAGCTGACAGTTTCTGTCTCTGTACAAAGAAAAGAATCAATACTTTTGGACTACGGCTGTGCCCTCAGTGTAAAACAACAAACATGCAGCGTCTGACATGTTTCTAGGTGATTTGTGGCAGAACCTCTTGTCTGATCTGTATCCAGGAGCTGCTGTGCTACTGCTCTGTGCTTTTCTTCTCTCTCCTGCACCTCCCCCCCGCCCCAGCTCTGTGATGTCTAATACTTTACTCAGGTACAGAGGCGTGTGTTCTACCCTACAGCTACTTGTCACTCAATAAATCACACCTACAAGCACAGTCTGCACATAGTGATCTGGGCTTTAACAAAGGATCAGAGGGACAAAGTGCAGGCAAGATACTGTAATTATAACAAAAATAAAACATTCAGTGGGTTGTAGCAAAGACACGGGCTCCCAGGCACTAATAAAATGTTATTAGGACTGCAGTTTTGCTTCACTCCTTCAGCTTCCATTTTTAACAGATTTTCCATCTTAAGAGTCTTCATGTCCACCTTTCCAAGCTAAAACATAAACTTCGGGGACACGACCTATTTTACTGAAGTATCTGTTCCTGGATAACAGAATGACCCTGTGTCCTACTTTGTAAGTCATGGTCAACTACAGTCAGTGCTGGTATTTCTTCCTTGCGTTCTTTATCTCCATTTTGTGCCACATGGTCTAGTAGAGCAACACATCTATCTGATACAAAAGCAAGAGCAGTACTAAGGAAACAACTGTTTGAACATAATTTGAACACAACTACTTGAACAGGATTGACCCAAGTGAGGTTTATGCAGTATGTATTTGATTTGTCTGCTAGTATAATTTGTGTAGAAACGTCTCCTTAGTAAACCATACATCATGCAGCTATATTTGCCTTGGAAGGACTTTGATGCCAGGCCTGCTCTTCCAGCTAAATTACTTTCTAGCAGATAACCTGTTAGCCAACTTGGATATGAGGGCAGTGGACAGTATTATCCATCCCAAGTATTTTAAATGCACCCATTCATGGTAACCTAGCCATTTCAGTAAAATCAAACACTTCATAATGCAGGGTAAGTAATTCACCACCATGGAGGTTTCAAACCACCCTGATGAGAAGACAAGGGTTAGAGGAGCTCTATGCTTCCTTCCTATTCAGTCAGCAATGAACAGGCCACGTTCTCTCAGTCTTATACTTCCACAGCAGTAGATCGATAACTGTGGTTTAACAACAGGGAGCCACCAATCATCATATGAATGATTAAATGTGTTTGCTTGCAGACTGCTTTTCAGACTGGCTGAGCCAGAAGATCAAAGCCTTTTTGCTGGATTTAGTGCTGAGGAATGAGATCTGATTGGGAAGGTGCACAAAAAAAGGGAAGAAAAGAGAATCACAGGTTAGACAAACTCCAGTGTGAATGCTTCCAACTCATATTGGTCTGGGAGAAGTGACGTCACAGTATCTGCTCTATGCATTGCTCACCTTCGCACTTTCCTACCATTCTGAACAGTGGCAAGTTTCCACATACATCCTTTTGCTGGCCCTCATTAAATTAGCATCTCGCTATTCTTGGAAAGAAGGAGCGGCTTTGCTTGCATATTTTAATGAACAAAGACTTATTTAAGCACAGTCATTACAAATGAAAGTCATGTTGATGAGCTTGCAAAGGGTCAGCACTTTCTGACTGGGAACAACTGACCTTCTGCCCATACTGTACTTGGTGATTTCTCCCACTGAGGTAGGCAAAGGTCTATCACACTTGCTTGCCCACACACAACAGAAATGATATCACCATCCCAAAACACCGATATTTTCTTGAAGCACCTACTATTACTGACCTTAAGACCACCCCTGAATAAACAGAAGGGAAAAAAAAAAAAACAAAACAAAACCAAAACACAAAAAATCCCAACTACTCAACAGAAAACAATTTTAGAAACTTAACAACAGTCCTAAATCTGCTGAACATTTACTGCTGGCCTGAATAACTCCAGATGGTCTAGAGAGAATATAACTTTTTGATCCTCTAACTTAATACTCAAAACCACAATTAGAATCCTGAATGTCAAACTCCTAATGATTCGCTTACTCTTCAAAATTCTGGTTAAGTGGCTACACACTATGACCCTTTCAACAACAGATCCAATTCTTTCCTCAAGCTTTGTGAGTCTGTACACAATTGGAGCTGTCTAGTGAGAAACAACTGCATTTGCCATATGGTTGTCTTCCAAATAGAGAACTAAAGATGATCCAAAACATAATTCTTCTTGTTTGATTGTTTGTTGTTTTGTTTGTTTGTTTGTTTGTTTTCGATTTTCCCACTAGTTATCATAAAGTCCTATGGAAGTCATAAGTATGATACTTCACAAGTAACATACCAAAATAGCTCATGGTGTTTTCTACTGAAGTAGATAGCACTCACTGGTTGCCAAATAAATTCAGAAACAGGACTTTCCTCTCATGGTCTCCTAAACTATAAATGCATAGCTTTTGTTTTTCAGAAAGCAAACCATGTGTCAAAAAAGAAAAAAGTTTTTCTATGGTTTGTCCAAACCAGCCATGGTCTTACAGGAATCAAGCCAATTTACAGACTGAAACCACCAATTCTCTCACATTTTATGTCACCCCATCAAAATTCAACTTTGTGTGAATGTGAGGTGGTAGAGACTTGCAGCAGGAATGTGCATCATGAAATGTGCAATAAACTACGATAGCACTTTGTACAATGTCTCTAACTTCAAAGAGGCTTTAAACTGGCTTTTCAAAACATGCCACACACCAGGAATGCTGCAAATTCAACTCACATTTCATATAGCAGCAGACTAAACTGGTATTATTTTCAGTAAACATATGCACAAGCAAATGGAGATATACCTGACTATTTGTAGCTTATATGCTGTAAAACCAAGTAGGCTTTAAACCATAAGCTTTTATTTATGCATGTTGTTCCACAGTGCATTGTTCTTCTGTAAGTAGCATGACTGATCTCTGGTGTAGCAGCCCAAACTATATAATCACAGGTAACTAACTGCAAATTCCAGAAATATCTGGATCCATCCTTACTGTTTAACATGTTCCAGTAAAGCTTACAGGTTCCATAAAAAAGGATAGGACTACAAGGTCATTTTGCTAGGTCAATTAATTGTTAGTTATCCTCAACTCAACTGGGCCCCAGTCTGCTTCAGCTCTTTTTCCACCTTTCAAATAGCCTAAGAAAATATTTTCCCATTTAATGCTTTCCTCCAAGTTTATATTTTTATACATTGCTGGCATTAATGTATGGTGGGTACCCCTCTATACAACCTTAAAACTATTTTAAGATAATTGTTTTATAAGAGAAGGGAACTGTATGTTTAAATTAATAATCTTACAATAGCACACTAAATTATGGTTCACAACTCTTTAATAGCACTAGTGTTTGTTTGTTAGTTGTTTTTTTATTAGATCTATTACAATTTCAGAGCTCTCCTTTTCTTATATGCAATATTCAATTCTGATACAGCATACTCTGACATCGTATTTTTGGCAAATCTACTACTGCACTTCTCTTATTTACCTTGTTTTTACATATCCAAGTCTCAATACTGTGAAGTTTTAAAAACATATTTAACTTTACACACTTAGGTAACTGCACAGATCTCAAGGATGTGTGTATTCATATTACAAATGTTCGTCTATACTAAGGACCTTAGTAGAAATCGAACATATATGTGTGTATTTTTAGTATGTGGAAAACTTAATTACTATAGATTAATTGCATCACTAGGTAACCTCCTACTGTGCTTTTCACTATTATCTACTTCAGGGATATATTATTCCACTTTTAGAATCAGAAGATGCACATTTCTTTTACATCTTTATTTTTCTTTTATTGGATTTTATTTGATATCATTTTAAGAAATATATTACCTAATGATAGTGTTCTTGGAACGAATAGTACTTTTGCTCTTGGGCTCTAACATCTACATGTTACTCCAATTTTCTTCTCATTTTCAATTCTCTGCTTTCTTTCCTTCCGGTAATTTTGATATCCTCTTGATCTTTCCCATGTCGGTTGCTGAATTTCCCTCTTTCCACCTCCCAACCTCTCCTTTTCTTAATGTGTGTGTGTGTCTTAAGTCATGCCTATTATATGTAAGTACCTATACATTAAGAAGAAAGGAACATTATTTAACAGATCTTCATATGCAAGAAAATAACTATACACTTGATACTACTAACAGATTATTCGTGAACTTGTGTGTGCTATAATGATAATCTGCACATAGAGATATGTTAGCAAAGTGGATAGTAAACGTACATCTCTTCCCAATACCACTGACCACCCTTCTTCCTGAACAAGACCAGGCATCTAACCCAAGCAGGTTCCTTAAGCCTGTTTTCACCAATTACTCTTTTCCCAGACCAGCTATTTTTTCCTATCAAAGGCTTCTCAAAATTCTGCATCAAAGTTACCCATATTTGCTAAGCTACACATAATGCATTTTTATAACCTTCAACTTGTTAAATTTGTACAGATGTCATATATTGTTGAATTATAAAATTCTAAAGGTACTTCAGATTGAGAGGGTGGTGTAAACCAGAGGTACAAACCAAGTTACACAGGCTCACAGAGGCAATAATTCAGTCAAATCATGTACCCAGTCTTCAGAGTACATACAGAAACAACCTGTAGAAGACTTCATCATGGCAAAATGAGAACTTGAGCTTTGTAAAATTGTGACAACCAGATGAGAACAAAATGGACATTAAAAAAAGCAGAACTATCTATTTCAAGCAACTAATCTTAAGAAAAGTATTTTATAGCTTTGCTTATGTTTATCTAAAGCAGTAATGATTTTCAGATTAAGAGGGGAAAGTGCGTTATCACTCCTTTAAGAAATATAACCTTTAGCAAGAAAACACTAGGGAGGCTAGGAAAAGAAGTTTCGAGCAGCTGTAAGAGAAAGGACATAAAGTGGACTTGCCATCTCCTGTAATTTTAGCCAAATTATGAGTTTTTACTCAAAGAAACCAATGACCAAACTGGTCGTATCCTGTTAAATGTTGCTATTGTTGTTGCTGAAAAGCTGGGTTATGCTGTGCTCGTTACAGCTAGCTTTCTGCATGCTGCCCTGAGCCAAGTCTTTGCCCTGCTACAGAACAGACTACAGAGGCCTATAAAATAGGATTCAAGTCCTCCAGTTGCTGATTTGGGTATTTGATGTGTCACATCTATTTTCGAAGAGGAAAATACTAAAACCCCTGCGCTTTCTGTGTTTACAACTGAAATGCAAAAGAATCTTACAGTCAGATATTGGCTACAAAATAAACCAAGTGCATCTGCAAGAACTAGTATAATAGATATATTGTATCACATTTATTTATTTATTTATTTATTTATTTATTTATTTATTAAACCAGAACATGACTGGCTTACCACTGCAGGACATAAAACTTAGATTTGTGTTTACACTGTACCTCTGATTGGAACTTGGATAGAGCTACTGTTGCTAGTTGGAATAAAATGTACATTGTAATGTTGTTGACATTACTCATGTTGGACAGACTCTAATGTAAATACACATTTTGCTACAGCTAGAAATATGGGTTTGATACATTCTCAGATTTTAAATTGATTGTAACTCAGAGCAGGTCTCTGTCAAAATGAGCTGATATTTCACAAGCATATGAATGACAAATAGATGACAATGGATCAAATCTGGATCAGAATAACTTGACCTAGTGGTTTATAGAATTGTAACTTCTCTCCGACCTCCCCAAAATTTTCATACAAAGGAAAATTATCTCAGGCTGTGGTGAGGGGATTGTAATTAGTCATGGTATCAACATGCTAAGATTTTACAAGACTTGCAGACTATCAGCTATTCATAAACCACATATCACATTTTTAGGTCATAACATAATAAATAAATAAATAAATAAATAAATAAATAAATAAATACTTCACACATCGACTGGTTTGATCTTATAGAGTGAGTTAATATTACTAGATTAAGGATAGCAAAGAACAAGGTACAAATTAAATATTGAGGCATAGAGTTCACTTTTTCAACCCCAAAAGTCAACTATTTTCATAGTAAACATAAACTTCCATCTCACCTCCCCACAGTACACTTAAAGTTAGGACGTGTTTTATTGCTCATAAGGGCACTTCAGATTCCATATTGCTTGCAGAAGCTTCCCTGGTTTTGCCTACAAATTTGTATCATGAGCCTCTGATCCCATTTGTTACACTTGTTACCAATATTTGGTTCCAATGGTAGAATCCCTTATCTGATAAAAAACAACTCTCCTAGGTCCCCTAGATGCTGAAGAGATTTCAATCTGAACAAACTAAACAAAACCCCCTCATACTAATATTGACCACCTAGGAAACGTCCAAAAAGGGTAGCTTAATTCAGTCTTACACGACTGAACTGGAGTAACTCCTCTTCAGTTTGATTCAATGTCTGCCTGACTGGCCTTCTGTCTGCACTAAAAGTTTCAGTGTAATGTGCAAAGCAAAATGAAAACTGAATTATGCATATAGCATTTCAGCTAACATCATTGTCTTTTCCTCCCTCCCCCTCCCCTTCTTTTGAAGTCTTCTTATTTTTGGGTTTGAGAGCATACAGTTCCTGAAACAACATCACAAATGGTTGGCATGAAGATTTACAATACTTGCACCATCCCCTCTTCTGGAATCACTTCACTATGGTTGTTGTGAGAGTGTGG
This sequence comes from Apus apus, assembly GCF_020740795.1. Classification (NCBI taxonomy): domain Eukaryota; kingdom Metazoa; phylum Chordata; class Aves; order Apodiformes; family Apodidae; genus Apus; species Apus apus. Next base: position 34,960,582 of record NC_067312.1, read on the forward strand.
CAGAATGGCAACCATCCCTACAGATAATTTTTGGCACACATCCGTACTCATTCACCTGCACCCTAAAACGTCCCTTCTAGGCAACAAAGCACACGTACATGTGTGAGAAAGAATATCTAACTAACAGACCTCAAGAACCATATAAATTAAGGATCTCCATCTATTCAACACTGAAAGCATAAAAACCTGTAAACCAGAGGGGAAAAGAGTTGCTTCAAGACTAAGAAAATGGCTGAGCAAAGGACAAAGAAGAGAAGCAATATTTTCTTTTCTTCTTTTACCTCTCCTTTTTAAAAAAATTATTCTTTTCAGTATTATTTTCTCCCAGATTTAGTAGTGATATCTGTCCAATTATTTGTATCACAGATCTAACAAAAAATGAGCAGCCTTCATTCCTGCCCATGCAGTTCCAGTTTTCCACTATAAACCTCAGCTCCAATTGATATTCCTATTTTGGTAAGGGCAGAATAATAGCAGGCCTGACTAACTTGTCGAAAACAGATCAAGTGTAACTCAGATTTGTCTGCATGGCTCAACTGTGACTGTGAAAAATTGGTGCTTATTATCATTGTCACATTTAAGGCCTTTCAACAAAAATCCAGATATAATACTACAATGAATTTTCACCCTTATTGTAATGTGGATTAATTAGCCTTTTTTTTTTTTCTTTTTTTTTTCTTTTTTTTTCTCATTAAGAAAACACCAAACAAATAATTCATGGATAATTTGTTCGAAAAATTTCAGCAACTACTGATTCATAAGCCACAGGAATGAGACATACTCTAAACAATTAATAAGGATGGTGCTGAGAAAGAGATCACTACTAAAAAGTTGCTTCATTTAAGAAACTCTATAGGCAGACACAACAGCATCTTCAAAAGTAAATGCTTCCATTTTCCAGTAACTTTTCTTTTTTAATTAGCACTAGGCTGTCCATTTTTTATTTCTTAGCACAGAATAAATCTAAAAGTACCACTTGCCCTTGTCATACATGGAGTTCTACTGAATTATTTAATTCTAAACATGAATCAATCATGCACAACTCAATGATAAGTCTAGGAATGCCTGCCACATCAGACATTAATTGCTCAATTCATAAAAATAATATTTCTAAGTGGATCACATGGGTTTTGTGCTACCCATTAATGCCATAAAATGAAGTCTGTTTCAAACCAGTTCCCCAAAAGAAAATACATACACTTGACAGCAAACCATTGGAAGGGTGATCTTAGAGGTCCTTTCGAGCCATGATGATTCTGTGATATAACTGGGCTCACAATAATTTGGAAAATAAGTTATGCTGTTTTTTCTCTGCTAAATGGTACCAAAATGAAACTCAAAACCATCTTATTTTTTATTTATTTAATGAGAATTAAACCCTACTGGCCTGCTTTTCCTAACTGCCTGGTTTCCAAGATGTCACTGACACCAGTGGACGCTGCAGGTGCCTCATGTATTTGAACACCCAGAGCATGTTATTCCATTAGCTCTCCAGTCCAAAATAAGGCCCCCATCCTACCAGTACTCCAAGCCTGTCATTCAGTTAGTGTAAGTATTGCTGTCAAATGCAGAGCAGTTCTGTGGACCTGCACTGTTCTAGTGCATGCATTTCAATTTCTACTTTATTATTTTTTCAGTAATAAAACACTGTCACCACCTAATGAAGCATTCAAGGAAACTTTCTCTCATAACTTAACCACTGATTTTACGATAAGTTGCTAAAAACATGGTTTGTGTGAACATCAAAGAATACCTTTTTTGGTTTACATAAAGAATATCTACTAAACCTAACATGCAAGTGAAACGTTTTTGTACCAAAACAGCACAGCACTGCACTGCCCACAAATAGTGAGCTGCATTTTTAATGAACTTTGCTGTGCCTTGGGAAAGCAATGTCTGCAGGGTATTTGTACTTAATGAAGCAGGGGACAACAGGTTAAAAGAATACAATTCCTATCCTGGGCAAGAAAAAAAAAATTTAAGTGTAACTGGGAGTCAAGCTCTTTTACGGAGAAGTCTGAGCAACTTCCTTCAGAGTTCTGTTACCAGAACTGACAAACAAAAAGCCCCTAATAGTTGACAAAACCGTAGCAAGAAATGTTGTCCCATAATCACAATATTGCTGTTATTACATCATTAACCTCACAGAAAAGCTTTACAAAACAAAGTAAATTGACTTAAATGTGCATTTATTTTCAATGCACAAAATGGACTCAATTTACATCTCTGAGCATTTTTCAGCCTAATACATTATTTCAGAGGAATGGGACAGCTTGTTTATTCATGTGAGAGAAAACAGGGTGCTTAAAATAATATTTTATAAATATTAAACCAAATTGAACTGTTTCCATTTCAATGCAAGTAGCAGACTAACATTTATATTTATCTAGAATAGCCACCCTCACCTCCCATTCTCAGGGTTTACTTTTGCATTTAGGCTGCTAAGTTTTAACCACGTCTGCAGCACTATGTTTTCACTCCGTAGTTCTTAATTTCATCCTTTCGTACTCTTCCTCCACTCTGCCATAGTTTAACCCAATTATTTAACTAATCTAAAACAAAAAAACACAGAGATAATTCCTCAGAAACATCTCTTGGTGTGTATGAGACCAAAGAAACTAGCTTGGGGGACACAAAGCTTTCATTTATTCATTTTCTAGTGACTTACAGAAGAATTGTTTCTTTGCAGCTTCCAGCAGGATATAAACAAAAGCAGTTGACGCATTATAGGGATTAGGCAGAAGGAAAGTGACAGTCCAGAAGGCCAGAGCACAAATTGCAGGGGTTGCAAAAGCCTTAAAAAAGTTCTCCTTTTCGAAGGATAAGGAGAGACTTCCAATACCTCAGATACAGCAGAAAAAAATAAAAACAAAGGTTCATTTAGTTTTCCACAACTACACAGCAGCCAAACTACATGCTATATACATACTGCAAAAACATTTCTGACATATTCAAGGTGAGGTATGACCTACGCTACAGTCACTAAATCTCTCCAGGGAGAAAATATTTCATACACTTTTCATTTAGAAATACTGGTAATACTTTGACTGCCCAAACTCCAACTTTTCAAATTCATTTGCCTGCATTTCAACACGTACGGGCATATTAAGACCCCCTAACCTGACAAGTACCTATTTTCTATATTACCTGGAATTTTAACTGGGATAAAAAGTGCTCAGAACCTCCAAGACTCGGGCTGTGTTTAGCCAGTGGCCTTAAAAGGGCTCAGGCATTCATTTTCTGACTCCTGTTCCCCACCTGCTTCTTCAACAGCTTCTCAGTGCTCTGGAGAATCCTCTGAAATGAACCTGAGTTCATTGATTTCACAGCATCGATTTCTTGGTTTCAGGCAGAAGGAAGGACTGGTATGAAACTTGGGAGTTATGGATTTTAAAAAGTTTTTTGGTCAAAGGTATGTATATATGACTTTGTTATTGCAAGTTTCTCCTTAATATTTCTATACTAAAATAAACAGTTACTTCACCTACTGGGTATGCAATGAGAAGGAAAAGCCTTGAAAGGTTTAAACACTACAAAGATTGGTGATCCTCACACTGCCTTCCCTGTGACCAAATATAATTTTGCACCACCTGCTGTACCACTGCATCTTGTCTGGACACCATAAGACAAGATTAAAAAAGTGACTTACACAAAATACATCTGATTTTATTGAAGTCCAAAAGAGTATTCAATTTTTTAAAAAGGATTATTTCTGAAGACTGTTTAGCAGTACCAGCTCCTTCAAGTAAAGTGGAAAAATTACTCAGGGATCCCAGTCTTACCTCTATTAATACCTCAGGGCATCCACTGGGAACTGTAGTACTTTGTCTCAAGATGCCGAAGCACCCTTAATTCCAAACAGGAATTGAGCAAAGAAAACTGGAAGTCCACAAACAGGCAACTACTTTATAATGGAATAAAAGTTAGCACAATTTTAGAAGCTGACCTTAATGTTTTCCCAGAATGGCAGAAAAAACACACAAACATTTACCCACATTGTCTTCTAGTCACAGGAAGAAACCCCAAGAGAATACAAGAGAAGTTACAAGAGAATATTTCTCTTGTAACTGGCAGAATTTTAAGCAGGCTGCACCGTTGTGAGCAGCCTACCTGCTCTCAGGGTATGTATGCTGTGGATAGCCAAAGCACAGGCTGTGACCTCTGGCTGTGTGTCCTACCTGCAGCTAGAGGCTTGCAGTATTAATCCAGGTGCCAAAAGCAGCTGCTGGGTTAAATCTGTAAGTTCTTGAAACTTCTTTTCTTTGGAGATGCCTGTGACGACCACTTCTGCTTACAAGGTTACTATGCAGCAAAAGTCAGATTGTATCTGCCTGTTAAGGTCAGAAATAAGTGAGTTTGCACCTAGCACCTGCTCAAAATAATTTGACCTTGCATAGCTGTCTTCTCTGCAAGATTGTGAAGCATGAAAACTCTTTATTTGAGGAATGTCCAAGCAGAAAGCAAATTGAGACATTTTACTCAAATTATCTCTTTTTCAAGCAGATCAAGATTGTCTATCTCTGTATTTTCCTGAAAAACCAGTACAGTGTAACTTCTTCAATTTATAAAACAACTGATGAAAACTAAAATCTCATGTTAATAAATGATCCTTCTCCCTTCAACAAAATAAAACTAACAAAATTTCAAAAGTAGCTCTCTGTATAGGGCACTCCAACCACTTACTTGTGAGTATCTCTGCCTAGGTCCAGTTCCAAAGTTAGCAGACCAGTAGATATAAAGTAACAAATAAACTGCTCTAATAATTGAAGGTAGAAACTCTGTTTACAAAGTCAGGCTGTTCTGAATCTGCACAGTAAGCTTTGCAAATCTGGCACCAAACCATCCTCTGCTTTCTCCACCATCATCAGGTGTGATCTTGAGCAAAACTTTATCAAAGTAGCATACCACTTTCCTGCATGTTGATTTTACAAAAGTCACTCTCTCAATGTTGTTCTATATGATGTCATCACACTATAATTCACTTCATTTACAGTATCTGTTTCATTTCTACTCACAAGCTATTATAACTCTTTTTTTTTCTTTTTTTCCTTTTTTTTTTAACTGCACACAGGCTGCTAGACACATGTGCACAGCAAATGGAATCTGAACTTAGCTTAACAGCCTCATTTATTCCTGATGGTTTAAATTATTTCATCACAATTAATGACACCCCCTCAGCTTCCTGTGCAGTGTTGCCAGATGTTCAGAGACCACAAAGCCACTCACTTCTTTGACGGCTAGTGACAAGTTGTCCTCTGAAGGACGTTCCCTCAGTGCACAGGCCGGATGACACCTCCATTGCTTAGCACCTCTCTACCTCTCCCTGAGTAATCATGGTGAGAAAAGAAGGAATACTTGAGAAACTAGCCAGACTATTAGTAAGGACAAATTAAGTGAAGCATTCTGAACTTGAAGGATCTCATCTCCTTCTACTGCAGTTTCAGGCCTGACTTTTATGAAAAAGATGGGCAACTGTTTGCCTTGACCTTCAAGGTGTTAACATTTCTGTGTTTCTTTCAGAAATAACCTTTTCTTAGGGGGGAAAACATTAAGAAAAAAGGAGAAATTAAAACGGTCACCACATGGGCCATAAACTCTTACCTACACTGTTATCTCACTAACCCATCATTTTCAAAAGCAGAATACAAAAAACCTCTAATCTTAGGGAAGTTACACTCACATGCAGCTTGTTTTGCAGTTTTTATTTGCTCTGTGAGCAGAAGCAGAAGATTTTCTTTTAAGGTGTTCTTCTCACAAGATTCAGGTATTTTTCGCTACAGGACGAACCTAGACAGCTTACATGGGATAAAAAAGCGAAGCTGTGAGTCTGCACATTGTGAAAATGAGGATATGGCTCAATCTCTTCAAAGGCATCGGTGGAAAGAGTAACAACTTCACAACTACAACCCTGAAATAAGAAAATGGCAAGTGTCTTGCATATTTAAGATTAAAAACCAAGCATCTCTGTTCTTGAAATTCCATCCACTGTTTTGAGCACATATGGCAGACATTCTATTGACCTTTTTTTTTTTTTTAAAATTAAAAAAAATGCTGATCTGTGTCAGAGACTGAAGGGCTGCTCAGTTTGCCAAAAGTGCAGTATTAAAACAGAAAGGCCACCTGTGTCAGCCCACCCGATAGGGTGGTCAGAAGCTGGAAAGTTTGTCTGTCTCTCCCTCTTTTTTTTTGTTAAACATATTTAAAGGCAGACTTGGAAAGGAAAAATATTCCCCATCAATACAAACTCCAGATAGCAGTGCCAGAAAATCTTTGCTCATGACTCCGATTATGTGTGTGGCCACTCCAGAATTATTTTTATTAAGATAAAAATTAGTTCCTCACTTAGATTATGAAAAGTTATTTTGAAGGAAAATCTCTTCCGAATTTTCCTAAAAAATCCAGTAGCAATGCTGGAGGAAAGCAAAAGGTAACAACACATCATCTACAATCTGTCAGAGGCTTGGGCTTTTTCACCTATTTTTTAGTGTTCTGAAAACTTTCACAGCATAGAGGTCATCACTGATGTGTTTTAAGTTCTTCACTACAATCACTTCAGCTAACAATCCTGTTAAATATTATGCTTTGTTTTCAGCATGAGAAGGAGAAGAGATTCATGTAATGTAACAATGACAGGACTCCTGAGTAGTTTCAAACTTACGTTACCTTTTCCACACACATGCACATACACAAATGCGTAAGTTTATATAGAAAATACACACCAACAAATACACCATACTTACCTAGAAACATAGAAATAAAAAGCCCCAACCTAGTCTAAAATGCACTGAGATTTATGGGGATGCACATGGACTTCTTTCTGTTGTCTCTGAATGTTTTATTGGGGGGAGTAGAGGAGCTGAATAAACTTTAAACTCTCATGTAGGGATGTATTGCCTGTGTGTCCCTGGCAGATGTGGAAAAGAGATGAAATGGACAAGGGAGAATCAAATATCCCATCACTGCAGGTTTGTGAAGGGGAAAGAGCACTGCAAAGATCTCACATCTGGCAATCATTTGTCAATAGCTGGAAAGAGAACGGCAGGAAACTTTCTGGCTCTTATGGAAGATGAAAAGACAAAAAACATGTGTCACACATGCACAGTACTGGTACAATGACTACTACATTTATTCCCAGCCCTCCACGCCCCCCCCCCCCTCCTTTTTTTTTTTTTTTTTTTTAATTTAATGATCTTCAGATAAACTGTACTCTCTGGTCAAAATCATGCAGTCACTTGACTTGTTAAAGCTGCAGTGTATGTACATTTTTCAAATAAACCCCAGGGCTGATGTCAGAAAATCAAAATCATTCAAGCGTAGGCTGCCTGGTACTTTGGGCAGGAATCCTTGTGGTTTAGTCAATAAACAGAATCTAAATGAAAGACACCACAGTTACTAGACAGTAATGTTTTGAACAGTTCTTAACCAAATAAAGGAGAGAGACAAAGAAACAGAGGCTGACCAAGTGGCCAGATACAATGCCACCAAGTCCACAGAGATCACTCTGCTACATACAGCATCTGTGTTCGAGCACAAGCTCACTTGCTGCCTTTAAAAGGGAAAGTATTTTTATTTAGGGCTATTTTTAATGGTTCTTCTGTAGTTCTGAGTTTGGGTTTGGTTTTCTTCTGGATTTTCGCTTACCTTTTTTTTTCCTCCCCCAGAGACATGCTATTTACCCTGCAGAAATATCTGCTGAATTAGAAAAGATAAGGATAATTTTGCAGTTACTGAACCACAATGACATTTTTTACTCTGTAACTCATAAGTATCCAAAAGTATCACATTGTACAATATTGTCAACACACCTAGGGAAACGGTCATTACAATGTGCAAAAATTGAATAGGTTTGTATTCATTGGTACAACTGATGGTCCTTCACAGCTAGCTTGCATCTTGTCCCTGTGACTCTGCAAGTAAATGCTGCAGGTTGTTTAATCTGGCAAAATCACAGTAGCCTGTCAAATTATAACAGGAACAATATCTCCACCAAACAAGTCTGATCATGGTTAGTTACAATGTGGACCAGAGAGCAGCCACAATTATTCGTGATTACAGGAAACACCTTATTTAAATTTTATGGAAATTTGCACTTGCACTCCAGTATGCCGGGGGGGCAGGGCTGGGCAGGGGAAGGAAAAATAACCCCACTCATACAAGGAAGGACCTCAAACATCTGAAACATCACAAGATACTACATATAAACTAGGAGTTAAATGCTGCATCAAGACATCGCAATGGTGATATTTACAGAGTCCAATACCTCCTTTTAATCATAGGAGTTGTAAAAACTAGAAAAAAGCAATGATGTGTATTTCAACTGGAAAAGAAAAAACCCAAGCATATCCCTGTAAAAGCATAGATAGGCTGACAGAAAGACAGACAGACATATATATGCTACATTTCTTCACACAAAGACATATATGTACATATGTGTTGCACAGGATGCACTCATCCTTTACACAAAGAAAAACTGTTCTCCTTTAGATGTTCCACAGTGCAACAAAGTTTCAGGTTCCCAAATTTCAGACAGGGAGAAAGGAGGGGAAGGGGATTTGGCTGCTTTAGGGTAGCCCATCAGTACCAGCATATCAATGAGAGTGTATCATTAAGTCTTATTGGCATAAACAAGTATAGCAGGGCACCAGGAAAGAAAACGCTTCCACACACATGGGTGTGGGTAGGGAAACACACTGTTTACTGTGCATGAGGACACAGCTGTTTTTTCTTTTTTCTTGCATTCCATGTGTGTTAATTAAATGATTATGCTGATTTAGCTTTAATACAATTTTCCTCTAACAATTAGCTAAATATCAGATGCTGGCTTTACCAATTCCATTTATGCTTTGAGCTATCTCCGTCTCACTACAATTGAGAGTAGGCATCAGAGCATAAATTTCAATGAATTCATGGTAATATGGGCAGCTTCAGAAACAGGTTTAACTTTGCTCTAATTCTTCAAGATCACAAAAGATAAACCCAGAGATAAGTTAGCTCAGAAAATAATTTCCAAAACATAAAAAAAAAATATATTAATTCACCTCAGATCACTCTATGGATCTAGTTTACAACAGAGCCCAATAAACAGTCGTGATAGTAGCAATGGAAAGGTGGGGTGGATAAGCAAGGATGTTAAAACATAGAGGAGCTAGGATTGAGAAAGGGTTTCATTCTATCAGAGAATCCAATTTCTGAAAAATTCAGAGCAAAAGGGGATAAAATATTAGAAATATTAAAACACACTGAAAAGTTCTGCATCAGGACTATATGGACCTACAAATACAATAAACTTTTTCAGTTGCTAGATCCCCCTAACTAGCTGTCCATAAAGTCATGTATAACAGTAAGACATGAGTACAATGACAATATTCAACACTTTAAAAAAGCTTTCCATCTTCAAGACACTTGTCTAAACATTAACAAACTACTGCTCTACCAGGTAATTAGTGAAAAGACAGCAGGGTCACTATTTAAGCTGGAAGTGAACTTGACTGTTTCAAGTTTGCTATTCTGCTTGCACTTCAGGATTATGTGTATTATTATATGTTAATAAAACATTATATACATGCATATAATTATACTGAGATACATATGCGCTTCTCACCCTGCTCACTGCTCTGTATTCTAAGAAGTTAGAAACACCAACACATTAGACATCCAAGCTCTCCTTATCAACCTACAATAGCCTAGTGAGCCTGAAGCACACTCTGTAACTCTGTGTGTGTACATGCATAAACACATATATATCTCTATATATTAGTAGGTATGGATTCTTTATGGCCTGCCTCAGATCCATCATGAACAAACTCTCTCTTGATTACTGGTTTGACAACAGGGAGTAGGTTTAAAAAATAAAATAGATTTAGTTGCTTGTGAAGTTTATGTTTTTGCTTGCTTGTTTGTGGTGTTGTTTGTTGGGGTTTTGTTGGGGGTTTTTGTTGTTTTGTTGTTGTTATTGTTTGTTCGGGGGGTTTTTTATTCATTGTTTGCTTGGTTTGTTAGGTTTGGTTTGGTTTTTTACGTGCCAAATAGAAAGGGAAAAGAAAGGGATGGACAAAATATAGCCTTAAAAATCAGGTAATTTCTGAATCAAGGCAAACATTCGTATCTCTTTCAATGCTGGAAGCATCTTGTTCAGTGGAAACAATGGTAGTTTCCAGCAGTTGCAAGTCCAACTCACAATTTTCACTAAGCAACATCAACATACATGCTAATAAAATAAGATTCTAGCCCACTGCTCTCCCTTCTAACCCAGTCAGCACTACCAGCTCTAACACTGCCTGAGAGAACCTTTCAAATGTCCCGTGCAAATCCTCTCACTATTGAATGATACAATAAAACTGTATTACAGATTCCACCAAAATCATAGAATCATAGAGTGGTTTGAGTTCAAAGGGACCTTAAAGATCACCTAGTCCCAGCCCTTATTATCATTTTGAGTAATATTTTAAAATTATTATTGCAGTTCTCAACACTGCAGGTTGCCATGCAATGATAGTAGAGCTGAGATGCAAATTACCTCAGACAATGAAAATGTGTGGAATGAATCTGGAGTGTGTTCTGCCTTCCAATGGCAGAATAAGTTACCTTGTTTTGCTCATGAGAAAAGCAGCCCACACAGAGCTTTGTGAACATGCACCTGGGATACTTTTGGCATGCAAGGTAATTTGGATTCCTACATTACAAGGCACACTGCTACACAGACAAACTGAAATGTCCTGCATTATTCAAGCTGTTTTGAAATTTAAAATTGCCAATGACCAAGAGCTTCTGGCTGCTAAAACAAAACTGAAGGCTGTCTCGATTTTTCCATGGTTGACCTGTTCTAATTCTGAGCATAAAACTACACAGGAAACAAGTTATATTCACAAAGCTGGCGTGTTGCATGCCTTTTCACTTCACAAAATCAGTGCCATGTGGACCTGTTTCTTCACTGTACACTCCAGATAAACATTACTGTGCAGTTATGCTTTTGCCATAAAAGCAGTGCCAACGCAAATATGGCTAACTAACGAAACTGTGATGTGAATATCAAATTAATATTCCTTATCTATCATCCATTTTGTTCATACTCTTTTTTTCTGTCTTAAATGCTTCAACTTTGTAAGTACATTTCCTGTTAACATAGAATGAAACTTGTACTATAAGGGATTTCTCACCTATTGCCTGGATCATGTCACTAGTCTCTTTGATGTGGAAGGTAAAAGAAGCTGATTCAAGTCCAGGCTCTTCATCCTAAACTTCAAGGCTCTGAACAACTCTGCTTCTGGCTACATTTCTGTTCCCCGTAATACTCCTTTCATTCTTCCCCCTGAAGCCCATAGCCTTCCTCCCCCCTTGTCTATTTAGCTAGCTCTTGTCTTCAGACTTTCTTCCACTTCCTTTTCCACACCTGGGCAGTTGCTCTCACTGCATTCCACTTGTTCTTTAAAACCACTTATTTCTACTGCGAAGCACAAAAACCTTAAGCCACCTAGGAAAAGTCACCTCTGTCCTACCATCAAATGTCAATTGCAATGGTCAGAGAGACAGTCATCTTAAGGCCACTGTGACTGTTTCATGACTGGATAACTCTGAACATCTGTTTGGGTTATCACTGTTTACAGGAGGAGCACATCTAGTATTGCTTATTTGTACAATGTGAAGTATACCACTGCCCTTAAATGAAATGCACTTTTAATGTCATCATTAACAGTTTAAAACTTTTTCCTACAAACAAATATTTCTGTCATTAGCAGCTAATTACCTTTTTTTCTTTTTTCAACAATTTTAATATTTTCAGATGTAGCAGATGCGTTCACAGGACAATATTTGCACTGAGCCATTCTCAAAAACTGACAAAACAAGATGTCTAGGATATTAAAGTAATTTAGAATCAAATCTATGAGCAAGATGTAATAGTCTTCTAGCCTCACCAGCAGGATTATTGAGCTTAAGTCAGGAGAGAAAAAGAGGTTGGTCTAAACAAAATTTTAGTCCCACGTGGAAGGAAAAACTAGAAATCCCACAGAATGGGAAGTCCTTACTTTCCCCCTCCCCCCAAAAAAACAAAAAACACAGAAATAAATAAATAAATAAACAAACCACAAAACAAAACAAAAAAAAGTGGCAACAGACTTCTGTTGAGACTTCATACCTTAGAAAGAAGAAAATTTTAAAAATCCTGAAAGCAAGAAACTCTTTTTTCTCACTGCCATTGTTTGTCAAATATCAACTACACAAGATACATATTGTGTCCAGAGAGTTTAAAAGTCTGGAAGACAAATACAAAACCACAATTTACACTGTGAAACTGTAGGGAAAATTTATTCAGGCAACTTCCTTCTGCACTCCTGTGTAGTTGTTTTGGGGTTTTTTTGGAGCTTGCAGGCCTAGAAAAATGAGTGTCTTTAAGAAGGCACCTGAAAAAGGATAATATGTCTCAATCAGATTAGATTTTCTATGGCAGAGACATGGACACTAAGATTGCACGTAGATGGCAATGGAGGAAGGACATAAAGGCATTCCAGAGCTATCACAATGAAATGAAAGAAGAAACGCAATTTGATAAGAAAGCCAAAACATAGCACCAGGTCCTATCTGAATGTTTGTGCTTTCCCTATGTAAACCGTTAGTTTACATTGAACTCTTCAACTCAGCCTGACTAAAAAGCAGAAGTGATCTGATACATAGCTGCAATATTCAAGTATTAGATGCCAGCTTCCTTTGAAGGTTACATGGCACAAAGTGTGAGTGTTCAGACAGCTGGCCTCTCCAGCATTCCATTTCACAACCCATTTAAATGGATAGAGAAACCATGCTTCACGTGAAAGTCCTTTAATTTTGGGCAGTCTACCAACTGCAATTCAAAAATGTATCCAAAGAATGGTTAGTTACAGTGGTTTAAACATTATGTGGTATGGCACCATCAAGTGCAACATGTCAACCACAACTGACTTCTTTCATCTAGCACAGGTATTCACTTCCCAGAAAAGCACTGCACAGGCAAAATTCTGTGTTTGAAATGAAACATTCATCAGACTCGCAAATTTCCTCACAGAATATATAAAAAAGTGTATTTTTCAAGACTTCAGAAACAGAATTATTAGATCTACTATTAAATGTAAAACGTAAAGTTCAGGTTTTGTTTTGTTTGTTTGTTTTACCTAAATGAGTGACAGACTTTTATAGATGTTGCTGCTTTTCTTAGCTAATCAACTACCACAACCTCACAGTCACAAGTCATGTTTTCTTCATATTAAGATCACTGTGATTTTTATTATAATCCCTTTGGCATCCTATGGTCACTTTGATCTGAAACATGACACAACTTTATTCCTGTGCTTTAAAACTCAGGTTATCTTAGTTACTGTAATGAGCACTTTTACAGTCAGTGTCTGACTCAGTGCACTCTGAACTACATGAGACCAAAACACTGCAGCCAAGAAGAGTCACTTTCTCCAGGAAGCAGACCATTTTTGTATGACTGTTCTTGGTTTCCAAATAAGATATGCATCTAATTCAAAATTATTAGCCTAGTTTTAAAATCTTTCCATGGAGGCAGAAAGACTTAATGAAGTACCTTCACATCTGAATTAGCAGTGGATCTGAAGTGATCCAGTGATTCACCTTGACGATGTGTTTTAACATTCTGCAGCTACCAAATAACAGGGTCTGTGTCCCCATTTCTCTTATCAGTCTTTTTTGTTTCCACTTGTGCTATTTCATGTATCTGGGACTTTCTCCATTACCCTTTTTCACTAAATTAAATAACCTTTCTTCAGCTCTCACCTTTTACTTTCCGTTCAGCATGGCCAGCTAAACCTCAGTGACTTTTCATTTTGCATTAGTGCATCTTTCTGTTCTTCCTTAACTAAAGTATGCAACATAAACTGGCTACGTCTCTCTGCATTTACATTCCAGCTTTTCTTTCATCTGTGCTTCAAGGACTCTCATGCCACTTAAGGGCATCGGCAGCATCTTAAGAGACAAAACACTGTGTGGACCACTTCTCCTCCCATTTAGGCTGATGTGGAGCAGCTCCTCTCCCACCTGCAGTTACTTAACAGCCAGCATCATATTTCAAGCACCAGGGAAGGCAAGAAGGTGGAGACAGTACTTCAAATGTTAGCAAATAGATAACTGTATGCACAGAAACACCCTGAACACATTTTAAGTCACTCAAAAACATTTCACAGAAAGTTCATCTCCCAGGAATTAAAAACTATTCTCCAGTAAGTTTAATACAGAAGCGTACACCTCAACCGATTTTGTCAACTGTATTCCCAAGTGGAAAAAAATATTAAAACCAGTTTGAGAACAAGTATAATTAGCCAAGGATTTAGTGTCTGTTACTTCATGGATTCTTATGTTATCCAGGTTTGTGAACCTTGTTTGACTGATGAATGAATAAATGGAATTAAACCCTCTTATTACTCCTGTATTACTTTTTTTGTTAAAATTTGTCTTTTTTTAATTTTGGTTCTTTTATTTGTGTGCTATGGTGTAGATGGAAGGCTGTATATGAGGATTCAAACACTTCAGACTCTGTACGTCATGCAAATTCATAGTTTGAGATCATTTGATTCTTTGCTGACTGCTACTAAAAAATCTAAAATAATGTTCAAGCTTTAAAGATTGGATGACATTTGTCTGATACAAAGCTAAATTTATTTCTGTCAAAAATGCAGAAACTAATGAAAAGGGTCTTTAAAGTGTCCCTCTCTGATCCCTGGGGCATAGCAGTGCTGAGAGCACAGCTACTGTGCAGTATCTCTCTCAAAGGAATAACAGCTCTGTGTGAAGGAGCTATTTACAACTTGCTTTGTGTATCATCAGCAGAAACAAAAGATAGAACAACAAGCATAAAGATTTTTCCCCATCTATCTCTCCTGACCTTTATCCCTTCCACCTACCCAGGAGATAATGGGAGGGTGGAACAGGGGCCACAGCCTTTTATGTCAATGTGTTTTGAGGTTTATGTTTTGAGGTTCTGAGCTACAGAAAAATATCTGCCCAATCCTTCACTCCTCCCACAGAGATATGAACATACATGTACACACCGTCTTTCCATATCAAGTCTGTCCAGGGGCAATAAGGACCTGATCACGGAATAAATTAGGAGTGATGTTCTTCTGACCAGGAGTTGAAAAGACAGGCCAAAGGGAGAGAAACAGTAACAAGAGGTAAAAGTGAAAGACACTTCAATGACTGGCGCAGCTAATGGAAAATGCCCCAAGCCAGATGCCTCTTCTAAATAACGAGACTCAGAGTTTTTGAGGCAAATGCTAGTGGCCATCAAGGAAAGGTTAAGAGTAACAGAATTTGAATAGGTTGTGGGGAAAATCTGCAACTGGCAACATACTGGTCAGAAGACATGTCAACACTGTGGGAATGTCACTATCACTGTGCAAAGTTTTCTGTAGTTTCAAAGGGGCTTTAAGGCTGCCAGAAAGCACTCCTGAGAGGCCTGGTAAAGCACCAGCATGTTGACTGTAATCCCACAGACGGTGCCAGGACTCTGAATACCAAGACCGACCTGAAAGTTCAGGAAAAGGGGGGAGGACCGTCTTAATTTAAATTCTTTCTCATATTTCATAGAGGCAATTTCTGTCCTTTTCCTCCAGAATTTTTCCTTCTTTACCTAAAGCACACTACAGTACAGACTAATGCTTTTGTTTTTTTCCATACCTGGAAGCTTCTGCTGTGGCCCACTGGCACCAACAGAACCCTTTGTCATGACAGACAGGCACGCTTTCATAAACACAGAGCAAATGCAAGGATGAATCAGCATAGTCCCCACACTCATGTAGCCAGCACAGAAAGATCTGAGGAAAGGATTTCTGAAGTAGAAGGTGAAGCTTGCAGCACTTGCTTCGGTTCTGACATTTAAGATACTACAGTCAAAGACGGCACCTGTGCAGATCAAGGAAGTCAGATACAATTACCTGTGGGGTTTAGGACTTTGGCAGAAATGCCATTTCAGTCACTAGAGTAATGACACTTCACATATCCTACCAAGGAGAGATTTTGAACACAGTATACAATGTTTTCATCACAAAGAGAAAATTGCAACAGAAGAGACAGCCTGTAAGAAAAAAATCCTAAGAAACAAAAGCATAGAGACAAAAAATGAATCTCTGATCCAAGAGATACAGCCGTAAGAATTGCATCGTTTAAGAACATACTCGGTTCCAACTTTGCAACTATTCTACATGTTGCTCTCATATAAAGTGTTAAAAACTTGTTTTTATTTCTCATCAGCAATTTAAATCATATTTTGTAAGAAAATTCAATAGATGAGTACCTGGCCTTCTTCTTAGTGCAGCTTTCTAAGAAATAGGCAGTGTATCACTAAAATCGTAATATTTAATTAGCAAGTTATTTGGGACAGACTATAATAATAAAGTCTTTGGAGTGAGATCAATGAATCAAGGAGGTTTTCTTTGTATGTGAGGCATGAATTTGGTTGTGGAGACTGGAGAAGGAAAAGAGAATGGACATTATTTGCTTCATAAGAAATAAGAACACTGCCAAAGCACACCTCTGCTACTGAATACAGTCACTATTTTAAAAATTCTTTCCTCTCTGTTATACTAATTTTTCAAAGTCTCAAAAGAGAAGTATGTTACTTATATCTTGCAACTAGATGGTGTCTAAAATCTTCATTATGTTCTTGGTCAAAGATTAAGGGGACTTCCACCAAAAGACTGAGGAGGTTATACACTATCGGATGAAACAAAAATGCAGCAAAATTTCCCCAACAAATAGCTCATCCACTTTCTTTTTTTTTTTGGAGCATGATGAATAATCTTCACATTAAATATAAGACTGGATTTTTTTCCCCTTCCTATCTTTTTGTCATTCTTAGGTTTACACACAAGCCCTGTCAATTCAAATTGTTGAGGGTTGATTAAGTGCTTCTGAAGAAAAGTATTTGAACTGAAAGAAGCTTCTAATTTACACTTGTGATAGTACCATATAGTGGCTCCCATGTCTGTGTCACTCAACTGAGTCCACCTCAGCCTGTGGCAAACATCAGCTGTTTGGTAGTAGAGAGGACGACTAAGTAAAAAAAAAAAACACACCTAAATATTCATACCCTAGGTCTTTTAACATGATACTTGGTCCCTTAGGTAATACCACACATGTATGCCTTTCTCTGTGAATCAGCACAGCTGTGCATGTTTATTGTCCTTATCCCTGCTTGTTCCACCACAAATAACACTAACCAAGTGTCAGTGCTTATAAAGCACTTCCACTGTGAAACATCACCCCACAAGCAAGATTAAAAAAACCCAACAAACTAGATGGCTTCTTTCCTAGTATTTTATCATCCACAAACATGTTTGTTTGTGTCTCTTGCTTTGCTAAAGACTGCCTACTACCTGCACAACCTTATTTATTTGTTTTAAACATGTTTTCACAGGCCTGTTAATAAAACGGAGGAGAGATGGGGGTGTAGGTAAAAAGTAGTGCCTGGAAGTGGCCTCAGTATTTTGCCAATTGTGGTGCCAAGGAAGTTCAGGCTTAGTCCACACAGAGAAGATGGAGGGGTAAATTTTTCTGCCTTGCACTTCATATCCCAGTATAAATAGGCAGAGGAGCAAGCTGCTGAAAACATACTGTCCAAATGAAAGCACATCACTAGGTATGCCTGTGAGTTCACACTGTCTTCATACAGTTCTGAAAATCTTTGCTTAGGTTGAGTGCATAAATTTGCCTAAAGATACAAGAACACAGGTAAGAATAGAAAAAAAAAACCACACTAAAATTAATAATTCTCTTGCAAATGGTCTACATTCTAAAGCATTTTTGGAAACAATTCTACAAGACAAGTAAAAAAATAATTCCAAAACTACTAAGGGAATTTTATCTTCACAAAACAGAAAATATCTCATCCCTGAAAATATTATTCTTGCTGAAAGTGTAAAAACCAGAAAGAATAAAGAGAAATTAGCATATACGTGCTTGCCTCACTTTATTTCTGGGCCTTGCCACTGCCTGACTTTGCCACTGATTATTTTCGGGCAGAGTCAGGCAGCAAGGTCTCTCAAGTAATAAAGCTAACAAACTATGAACATTGCTACAATGTGAACATGAAACAACAAATAATTAATGTACCTTTCTATCAAAGTTTTCCTGTAGATACTTGTACACGTTGCTTCTTCTGTTTCTCATTTTCCAGTCTTTCCTAATGCTGACTCCATACATAAGCCAAGTACATAACTCTAAGCACATGAAACAGTTCTCCGTGCCTAAGTGCTTTGCTTATTCATAGCCCAAATATCCAAATATTTTTTTTCAAATTTGGCCTTGAAATAACTTGTTAACAAGAATTATTTACATAACAAAGTTCAAAGCTGTGGGTTTGTTGGTTGGCTTTTTTTAGTTACCTGCAAAATAAAATGCTGCAATTTTTTAAAACTCTAAAGCAGCTGGCAAGACTTTGACCAAAGTGTAAAAGAATATACTGAAAGCCCACAAAACAAGCTTCATGTCTTTAACAGAGGTGGAAGCACGAAAAAATTCACACGTAAAAGTGATCAAAAGTAATAGATTTTTAATTTTTTTTAAATTCAGTATAGTGCTGACTGCTACATGAGCGTATGGTATATGAAGACTAGACTTAAAACCCTATGTAAAGAACAGTGCAACTGGTAATATTCCTGTATGTTTAAGACTTTTTTCTTTTCATTAACATTTCTTGATGTGGTATGCACACCATGAACATGAGAGAGTTACAAAATCATCCTTACACATTATCTCAAGACCTATTACTAAAAAATTATCAAAATGAAAATTTAAACTATCTTATTGCAAATAAAGAATCTTTCTAGGGAAAATAAGTCTAAACCATCACCTTTCAAGATCTGTCTTTATTAGGATACATAAAGATGTATGAAACCATCTAAAAATTGATCCAGTTACAGTAGTCCAAAACCCTAACGGAAACACATTTAAACACATTCTGCCCACATTCACACAGATGCAGCTTTGAGTTCAGGCACACAATTGAATTATCATGGTGTAAAATTGTTGCATATCAGCTCTGGTACCAAAATGCATGCACATTTATTGTCTACTGTAAACAGGGATAAAATGTGGACGATTGAAGTTCACACATTTTTACCTCGCACTTGTTGTGGCAAGTGGATGGAGCTAATTACCATAGCTCAGCTGACTTAGAAAACCAGATCATATTATGAGCCATCATTCACTGAATTACTGGTGTAGTTAAATGTAGTTATAGCAAAACTTAAACTGGTTTAAACAGGTCTATGTTAGAGGTTATAGCAGCATAATTAGATGAGTATATACATGCATGTTTATAGAGAGGTATCCACAGATGTGTATATGAATGTGTGTATATAGATATATGCATACGTATGTGTGTGTAAGTATACATATGGACCTCAGAATAACTTCTTTTTAATTTTTTTTGTGAATATGCCACTACTGGAATCATCAAAATAAAATGCAGTGTTAGTTTCTGCTTTGTATTTGCAAACCAAAATATAAAAGCCCAAAGTCAGCGTATTCCAAAGTGTCAAAAGAAGAAAAAAAAATAATGCTAAGTGTATTATTTTTTATTCTTTTCATCTTTATACCAGTCTCATTATTTTGAGATTTCCAAAACTTGCTTATCAATTAATACACTGCAGTCTGAAATTTCCAGCCATTTTCTAGTGTACATTATTCTATTTTTAACATAACAGTAAAAAAAAATGTTTCTCTACCTGCTAGTTCTGATTGGAGTGGGAAGTCATTGTTAGTTGTATTTCCACCTCAATATGCATGCAGATTAATTCCATCTTCTGATTTTAAAATAAAGAACTTTTTTTTATTGTGACATCAGACTTGTAGCTTGCAGTGTAAGGCAGTTAGTACTCAAAATAGTTCAAACCTGCTAATGCACACTCAAAGTGAAAATTGTTTCGAATTTATGAAAGGTGGTAATGCGGGTGTCTGAAATTTGAAGTAATAATTCCATTTATAAACCATTATTTTCATTTATGGCTGACTGCTTGATGAGTTTATGACCCTCCATAAGCCTTGTCAATTTAACTGTTTAAAAACACCACGACCAAACCATCATAAATGGAAACCAATCAGATTAACATCTTGTTTATCTGATAAAATTATCTCTTTTTATGCAAGCAAAAGAAATAAAGTATACAGCCAAATGTAGATGTCGTAACAGTTCTTATGCAATAGACAACACAGGATACATTTTATTATAGGATGATTGGGAATTTATTTTTTTTTCCTAGTGTTAACTGGATTTCCTGGCAGATATGTGGACAGATGACAAATTGCAGTGTGTGCATCTGCTTTATAATGTAAAAGATTTCAAACAAGTCAAATATTTCTCTTTGCTGCTAAGGCATACTACACTAATTTTTAACTGCAGAATTCAGGAAGAGTAAATTGTACACATCAGTAAAAAAATCCATATATAAACATACTCACATGTGTACAGTCTATGTACATAATTACATAGATGGACAAAGTTCCTCTTCTCTATACTTAGAAATTGTGTCTTATTTTAAGTACAGTAGGTTTACTTTCTCTATCTCTCATGCTAACTTGGCAATACTAAGCATCATTAGTTTTTATGAACTCTTGCAGATACATAATGTAATATTTCATATCACTGATACCATATCATTCAGAAACAAAATATAAAATACATGGCCAGATGAATCCTTGCAAGAAATCAAATTGTCTAGCAGTAAGAATGCTAACAATATAAGCAACAAGAAACTTAAGTTTATCCTTAACCTTTGAAGTGACACGGTTATTGCAAAAGACTATTTGCAAGACACTAAATCTTTTCTGTGATCATTTCTCGCTTGCAAAACCAAAAATCTGTCACATCACTCTTTAGCGTCATGTATTTTGCAAATTCAAATATCTGTGCTTAAAAACATACAGCATTTTCTACCCAGACCTAGATGTCTGGATAAGGACGTAACACATAAAGATCTAGAGCATTTTGTCACATGAGGGACCAAATCTGTCTTTGCTGACATCCTTGCTGCTTCTTTGACTTCAGTGAATTTACATGAGTACATGCTTGAAGCATAAGAATAGCCGGTCTGTGTGTGTACACACATGAACAGCACAGAAATTCCACAACAAAGTTGTCCAAACACAGGTGTCTACTTTTTTGTAAAATCAGTGACAAAAGACACTTTGATCCCAACTAAACTTCCATATGCATACCCATGCATATTGTTTTCACCCTAATCACCAGCAACATATGCATACAAATAATTACAGTATAACATATGCTCTAATTTTATACCTCAAATAGCTCTGAACTGAAGACTTCATAGTCATTTATTACATCAAAACACTTTAAAATCATATATGGCACATGACTTGAATAGCCTGAGACCAGATAAAAACACAGAGAAACTGAAAAAATCAAGTATGATGCAAAAGGAAGTTTCTTTCCAAGGACTGTATCTGCATGGCCATTGCTCTGAACTCCTTTCTCTTGCTCTACTAAAGAATCCTGTTTAAATTTTGCTAGAAGTCATTACTTACAACTAATGCAAACTGGATAGACATAACCCTTGCAAATGCACAGCATTGATATGTTTCATATTTTGTCCTTTTGCAGTCTAAAATTAAATCCTCCTGAGTCCTGTCAACCATTAATACAAAGAGATGTTTAAAAAATGTAAAAAGGAATGAGGGAGTAGTAATGGTAACACACAGTACCATGAGCCGCTTTGGCCTCCCAGACAGTGGTGTACAGTTAACAGATCACTTCTGGCTTTCAGCAGATGGGGGAAAAAACTGAAAACCTCCCCCTTCCACCTCCCCATGGCTGTGGGCTGGGGCTGTTGAGTGGGAGGGGGCTGGGGGAGAGGTCTGGCAGTTTACAGGAGAAGGCAACCCAGCTCCCTCCCGGTGCATTCCTTCTCCTCTATCTCCCAACCTTTTTGCGTGTGTCTTGTCATGTTTTCTTCAGCTGCTAATTGTCTGGACTGCAAGATTTTAAACAGCCACAGCTTAGGAAAAGCGAAACCTGTCTAAGTGACTATCACAGCCCATCAGCTTCATGCTGCCGGGTAAAATTTTCCAGGGGAAGTGCTCTTCCGATAGTTCCCGAGTCTCTAAGTCACCCTCCCTCCCCCTTTCCCCACCACACACACTCCCCTTGAGGCCTGAATGCACTTGTGGCAATAAAACATTCATGCGACTTGGAATTTTAACACAATGCCATTTCCCTAGTTTAACCTGAAAGGAATGCACTAGTCACAACAGACTACATCATCCTGCCATTAAGCCCTGCCAAGGAACCGCTTTTTTGGCTGTTACGGGCCAGCTCTGACGGGAAAGGAGTACACAGACCCACACACAGAGCACAGAGGGGCCACCTCTGCTTCCTCGGCCTTATCCAGCAACACCCTGCTCTTAACCATGACCCCTGGCCTGCTTCAGGGCTGTGACAGCCCTGTGATGCATATGTCACTTCAGTACTTCTGCAGAGTCACAACACTGAGCAGGCAGCTCCAGCATTTCACTGACTTGCTGCTCTGTCTCAACAGGCACTTGACCATCTGCCAGAGGGCAGCTGGGGGTTTTTTTTGGTTGTTTGTTTTTTTTTTTAATAAAACAATTTCCAGCATTACTTTTTAAAACATATACACTATTGTTACTGTTGGATGTTCTCAGGCTAAATCCAAAGACCTATCCTCCACCTATCTACACCCTTCACCCAAACAAAATAAAAATGGAAAAAAACCCCAAACCCAAACTATCCAATTGCCTGTGGTAATTAGGTTATGATTACTGACAGAACAGTTTGCTTAGGGGACTAGTTACCAAAGCTACCAGCACTTTGGTATTCTAGTGGTATTTTATTTTTTCAGTAATTAAAGAAAAGGGGAAGAAAAGGCAGAAGTATTTCCTTGATGATTTACAAAGAAAGCTAATGGGAAAAGGGAAATGTTAAGTGTCATATCTGCCCTCTGTTAACCCTTTTGTGTAACAAGCGAGTTGCTGCAAGTACAAACCCAAAGTGTAGTGCAGCAGAATTGCAGTGCAGCAGAATGGTGTACAAAGTGTTTACTTTTTATTTTGCTTTTTGAAACTAGGAGCAGTTTTCTGAGACTTGAATTTACTTACTTTGCCTTGTTTTGACTGACAGGAAGCACAGCCATCTTCACTGCACAGAATTTTGGTGCTCCTTGCCCTTCTTCACTACTGGCTTTAATTCTTCCACAGCTGAATTACCTTTGATTTAAGTGGACAGAGTGCACTGAACATACAGGCAAGAAACATTTAAAAAAACCCTGGAAATACAACCTCAGCTACTTTGGCACTTGCATTTAAAAGGGAACGAATACCAACTGCCCTTGGTTCCTTGTTCTGTCCCTTATGCAGGACATTACAGATGTCAGTAAACCAAATTAGGAGATAAAAGCATTCCTAGATCAGCAGAACACAACATGGACTGTAACTCATGAGAGTTGACTAGCACACCCTTGGAACTGATTATCATGTTATCGTAATTACTGACATGCCTTTGTGGTTCCACAGATGCTTTACAGAAAGACCCAAGAGGATAGGTCCCTCTGCCCAATGAGTTTATAAAGAGAATGAGCCATTACCATGTGAGGAACAAATACAGGCTGCAAACAGAAGAGAAGAGAGAGGTTACCACATCTGAAAGCTCAGGAGATCTGCTTAGTTAGATAGCATCTCATTCTTACATCATAACATCTGGAACCATAGCTCCACATAAAATCACCACAGAGGTCGGGGGAAATAAGCACAGGTTTAAAAGATATTCCAGCAATATACAGTAACATCCAAGTGCTGTATTTCAAAATGCAGAACAGATTAACAGATCTGTTGATGAAGAATGCCTTGTGTCATAGGCATTGAAAATAAATTTCTGTGATTTTTCAATGGAGAATAATGTTTTCGGAATGCAAAAGAAAGCAGTAGTTCCTCTGGACTCCAAGTTTGTCTGACTAGTGTGTATGTTTTCAGAAAATTCAAGCTTAAGTCTCTGTTTTCTAGGGCAACAGAGATTTTACAAATGCCAAAGCAGCCACAGTAAAGAGTGGTTAGTATCACACACTTCAGAGAAAGAAAACCAGTGTTAGACAAATATGGGCTAGGCTTGCCCACAGAACAGACTTTTTATAATCTCCACCCTGTTGCGGATTATTTTATGGTATGATGTGAAGTTGTAGAAAATTCGGGGGGAAAGCTGCAGTATTGCAAATGGTGTCTGCAGAATTTCCTTCTGGTTACAGAAGTAATTTCTAATAAATTCTGGCTTACATGACTATTCCCTAATGGTCTTCCACCTACAAGAAAAATCTCCAGTCTCCCTTCCATCAAAATGACCTAATAACAGTGCACCACTGCCCAGTCTAGTCAAGCAGAAGGGCTGCCCTGTTGTATCATATCCATTTTTTAAAAAGTAAGATAAGAGGTAGATAGTCTGTATTCATCTCTACTGTATACAGCTCTGTTCTATCATATCAATTAAAAAAAAAAGCAGGAAAACAACCAACTTATTGTATACTTGGGTGCAGAATTTACTTCAGAGGTAACAGAGTTTAGATTCCTCTTGTGACAAAACTGTCCTTGACACTGGGTTGCAATATATACCCAGCTAATCTAGCGTACAAGTACAGAGAATTTTTCTTGTTTTATGGCTGCCTGAACTTTTTCTTATGGTGAAATGGGCATCTTTAGAAAACAAATTGATACAGAATCCTCTCTAGGATATATCATCTTCTTCTCTTCATTCTTTCACAGGCAGCTTAGACACAAATCTCAAGGAGCACATAGAGTACAGATGAAGGGAACACAGCTATGCTGCAGAGGGATTGAGAGGCCTTTCAGGGCTGCAGCGTTGAAGAACGCAATTTAATTCTGACTCATGTTGCAATAACAGTCTGGGGCTACTCAAGCAATGACTTTTTTTTTGAACCAGCAATACTATCATCACTGCAACAAAAATTAGGAAACATACACACCGCACAACTTGATAGGTCTCTAAGGCTGTAGCGAGTAATATCTTTGGGCATCTCAATACAAGGACATTGAGGTGCTTGTCCAAAGAAGAGCAATGAAGCTGGTGAAGGGCCTTGAGAACAAGTTTTATGAGGAGCAGCTGAGGGAATTGGGGCTGTTTAGTCTGAAGAAAAGAAGGCTGAGGGGAGACCTCATCACCCTCTGCAACTACCTGAAAGGACGTTGTAAAGAGGTAGGCACTGGTCTCTTCTCACAAGTAACTGGTGACAGAACAAGAGGAAATGGCCTCAAGCTGCACCAGGGGAAGTTTAGACTACACATTAGGAAGAACTTTTTCCCTGAAAGTGTTGTCAGAAGTTGGAAAAAATGCTGCCCAGGGAAGTGGCTGAGTCATCATTCCTGGATGTGTTTAAGAGTTGTCTGGATGTGGCACTTCGGGATATGGCTTAGTGCTGGATTTGGGTTAGGGTTGGATTGGGTTAGTAGGGTTAATGGTTGGACTTGATGATCTTAAAGGTCTTTTCCAAGAGATGCTATGATTCTACCTATCAGTGGTGATACACTTTGGAGTTCCATTCTTATTTTTGTACCTTCACTTCGCACAGATGCTTTCACGGACTAACTTCAATATAACTTAAACATCATTCCAGAATTAGTTCACTTTTCTACATTAGGAGTGGTCTGTTTCTCCTTGACCTCCTAGACACCATGAAGTAATAGAAGGAACTGCCAAGAGGCCACTAGGATGCCAAGGTAAAATTGAATGCTTAGAATGACACTAAATGAGGCACCATATCTATTATTTTTTTCAAGTTCTCAGAATTCTCAAGGAGTTAAAATCAAAATGATGTGCACAGGATGAGAAGTGATATCCTTGGTTCTTCAGTGCATACCTATTTCTGACAAAGTATCCATCTGGGAAAAATGAAATGTCCCCATTCAAGCTCATCTCCGCAGAAAAAACATCAATGGTATCCATTGTGTGAATTCTTCCCCATCATGCCAGGCATCTTACCACTTCCTAAATGTATCACAGAAGGCTTGGTTCATGCTGTTCCAAATAATCCTCAGTCCTGAACACTTTCAACGAGAGAAAACACTCTGCAATCCTGCCACATTCGTTAAGCCTGGATCAGCAACAGTGGCCTTGCATGTTACAAACGACGTTTTCTTTAAGCTAATCAGTCAATCCTTGGATGACAGAATGGGTGAAGGTAGCAAACAGGTTCTAAATGCCTAGAAATTTCTGTGCTCCATTAACTGTTAATCTGCTGACAGAGTAGAAACGAGATAGTAGAAAATTAGAAAATCAACCCTGTCAATCAGAATTCTGCCTGTATAGAACATGTTGGGCAACATAGCAATACAGGGGAAAAAAACCAACAAACAACAAACAAAACCAAAAAATGCACAAAACACCAAAAACAACCAACCAACCAAAAAACAAACAAACAAACAAACAAACAAAAAACCAAACCAAAACACACACACACAAAAAGCACAAACAAAAACCAAACCAAACCAAACAAACACCAAAATGCTCAATCAACCATTTTTGTGAGGGAGGATATCTGGAGACTGGAGGTTTGGCACAACACTGGACAGGGTAAGACAGTGGTGTGAAAAAAGAGAATGGAGTATTTAGACCTGAAAAGCCAAGAATCAATATTAGGTAGCATCTCTGAACAATATAATACCGGTTCCTTGATGGAGGATGGACATTTAGCACCAACAAAAGCCCAGTGGAAGTTGCAAGAGAATTAACATCTGGGTGCCTGTCTGACTCCTCCTCTACAGCAGTAAGAATCTTTTCCTATTTAGGATTTGGAATCAATGCAGGGGTCAGTGCCAGAGAAGACAGCTGCAGAGTCCTGAGAAGGTAGTAAGTGAATGAATTCACATCTTCAGTTAAAAGTTTTCTGGCTGCTTGCTCAGGTTCCTGTATCTCTGGAGAAGCATCTGAAATGACAGTCCTCCACTGAGTTCATGTGGCTTGGATGCTGAGGTATCAAACTAGTACAACCCTTCTGTTCTTCAGCCTCAGAAGAGCTGGAATGAACTGCTTATTCAGTTGCCAGGGGCTGGCTCTGGGGGCTCTCACACCACCATCTGCATGGAAGCCTTCCCAAGGGGTTCAATGCAGAATTCTTCCCAGGCATAACTAGTGGGAACATATGCACCTTCATACAAAAGCATAATTCCAGGAGAAACTTGCCTTTGCTTGATGAGGTAGCGAATGGCTGCCTGCACTGGGATAGGGAAATTGGGCACAGAAAGGCTGCTGTATGAACTCTGTTACTTCCATCAACTACCTCTTGGCTCACACACAGAGATACATACAGTGCATTCAGGGAATTAGGCAGTTCATACGAAAGACTCTTTATCTGAAGCCCAGCCACCAGCACTCCTTTCCTTTGTCCTTCCATCATGGCCCTAAAAGAATGTCTAGAAAATTCTCTTAGAAAATGCTCAAAGCTTGGTCAATACTGGTAGGACAATCATAACATAATCATAGGCAGGCCTGCACCTATTTCAGATCACTAAGGGCTGTAAAACCAGATCAAGGCCTGACATTACTGACAGTCATTTCAATAAGTAGAAGAATCATTGTCACTAAAATGAGGTTTGCAGAGTGCAATAACTAAAATGTAGAGAACGCTTTGACAAAGGGTCTGTAGTGCAACCCATCATTCATGTTTTTTTTCTTACTGAGCAAGCATAGTTATGAACTAATGTATACAAATTGTTCCTTTTACTGGGAATTCACAGTGCTCCTGGCATTTTTGGCAAAATACAGTGCACAAAAATATGGAATAACAGAAAAATTTAATCGTGGAACACTAGCACTACCTCATATTAAACTCTCTGCAGAGACAATTCAGTCCCTGTGGGTAGAAACAGGAGTGGCATTGAGAAATTCAGTTTCTGCTTTGCCATAGTGCTCAAGGTAGTAACTTAATTCTCTATATGTGTGTCAGCTTCCACAAGAAATTAAGTTCTATTCCATTAAATTTATGTCACACCTTTTTTTAAAAAATTATTTTTTCTTAAAGTGCTTTCAGATAATTTGAAAATGGGGCAGAAAAGGCTCATATGGTGGTTTGTTTTGGTTTGGCTTTTTTTTTTTTTACAGCACACATAAATTAAAATTAATTTGGTATAATATATAAAAATCCACTTCCAGACAAATGCATATAGACTCAAGTCTACACAAGACCAACTTCTAATGTCTCTCTGAACAAAATATATAAAAAGACCAAAGAGAAGTCTTTATTATAAATTGCAATTTATTTTTTTTTATTATAAGGAATGACCACTCTGGCTACATCTCTTGTCAGATGAACTATGGTGATAGTATATCCTCCACACTTTCTTCTTTATTGTGTCCCACTTAAATTCTGAAGTCTGCACAGACAAGACTTTGTTGATTTCTGCATGACAACACAAGATGTGAGCACATCCAATAAAACCCATGCAAAGAATAATGCTTGTGAAGATACAGAACTGCAGGCAGGACACTCCTCCACAGCCTCACGAGAGAGCCTGCTTAAAATCTGTGGTTGCTACAAATGCCAAACATCTTACCTTGTTCCATAGCAAGACGGCACAGGTACTTCTAGCAGCTTTAATATAATCCATGACATTAGACATTCCTGATATTAAATAATAGGTGTTACAGACGTGAACTAGATTTGGGAGAAGAATGGAGAAAACTAACTCTTTTAACTGTTTGTATCAGTACTGTGAGTGACTTTCTTTCAATTTGGTCACCTCTTCCATTAGTCCTTCTGCATATCCTTGCTCTTATTTCACAAACAGGGCCTTTTCCACAAATGAGGTCCAGAAGCTTATGCCAAAACCACCACCAAATACGTCTCAACTGACACTAGGTGCTCTGAGGGTATTTTTGCAGTATTCATTTCTACCAGGCCTCTATATTAAGTGCATCACTTTCATTATTAAACCACTCTACAATGGTTCAGAGCCCCTCCTTGCCTAAAATATTAGAAATATATCCCTCTTCATACACCACGTATCAGATGTACTTCAGCATGGCATCTCATGTTTATGTAACATTAACATAGCAGAACACACTTGGTCTGTCCTCTGCATGTTGCACAGTTACAATGGCAATACTCTATGAAGAAAGTAAAATGTTATTGTGAAAACATAGGAAGACCTACTGTCTTTTATTTCTGCTCTTTATCTCATCGGTGGTATCAATTAGCCTCTGACAGCTCAGTTAAAAGACAAGTTGTTTAATCCCCTCAACTCTATGAAGCCATAATTTTAAAACTGTTATCTAAAAAAAAATATCTCCCCAGAATCAGGGCCAATTACTCAGCCAGAACATTATGTTAATCTTTGTCTGTTGAGTTTAGGTTTTGAATGTAAGCATCTCAAGGCTAAGAAGACTTTTTGTTTTCTATTTGAAAACTGCTATAAATTTTGCAAATAGCAAATACTCTTGTTCTACTGTGTTGGAAGCCTAATGGTGCATCACATTTGAAAAGAAGAAATGTCATTAGGCAAAGGAATCTAATCCATGTTTTCATGCAGTCAAAATGTCTCATTTTGTTAATAGGAACTAAGATTTTTTAAATATTCTGCAATTAGTAGAAAATTATGCTAGTAGCTATAAATGAAATAGGTGATCAGTTTGGATCTTACTTGGTCTATCTGACACTGGAAACCCTGCTCACCTTCTGTTTCTGATGCCTAGAAAAATAGATCACTTTTATTCACCTGCAAGAATAAAATGTTTCCCAGAAACACTACCTCCCAAAAGACAGAATTTCTCATGTTATAAAAGACAAAAAGGAAATTCTGTGTTGATTATTCCTGAAATCTCCATTATCAAAAGCGTAGCTTCTGATTACGAAAATAGTGCAGGAATAATCAATATGCAATATAAAAGAATGTCATTTCACTACTCAACATTAGGTCTAAAGAACTGGCTCACCTATGCCAAGGAGCCACAGATAAAAAACATGACCATTTTATTAGCCATCTTAAATTAAATGCAATGTTAATTTCATGTACATAATCTTACTGCGGTACACATTTTACTAGTGCATTTTAGTCAATTAGGGCATAGCTACAAATCTGTCAGGTGCCACCATGAGAAATATAAAGTATGAAGTTGCACTGAAAATGTTAAAAGTAAACAGTAAGATAGCAGTAATAGGGATAGATTGAGAGAGGAAAGAAAGGGTGGGAAGAAGAAAGTCTTAAAACCAGTTAATTATAATCAGAATTAACATTACAGTTATAAATAGCATGTTTCAATACAGACATGTAAGCACAAACTATCTTTAGATCTGTGAAGAAATTAAATTAACAACTAGACAAAGTACTAGAGACTCTAAAATTCAGACCTAAGATAGGCAGTTTAATATTGCATTTCAATAGCTTTTCTGACTTGACATATATTCTTTCTATTTCTTCTCTCCATCCCCTTTGACTCAGCTGCTGTACACAAGACCTCGGCACAACGCAAATTAAATAAAAGAACATTGTGTAACTTCACTAGAGAATGAGGCTCGTAAACGCAGCCATTCATCCTTGCAGAGCCCACCACTTTCTCCCCTCTGCCCCATGCTTGTTTCTTCCACAGTCCAACAAAATTAGTACCCATGCACGCACATCCATACACACACACGTGCGTATTACGAGCTTTATGCAATGTAAAATATGTTAATTTACTCAGCTCGGCAAGGCACATTTGGTGCATCTATTACCTGGATTAGCTAAAATAACAGAGGGGAAAAGCTGGGGTAAGCAGCCTGAAGCCCTGTGTGTGGCCAAGGCAGCGGGAAGCAAGGCAGAGGGAGAGAGAATGAGCCCAACAACACAACAGTGGAACAGGCAGCTGGCCTGAGATGCTAATTCAGCGCTTTAACAAATCAATGCCACTTGAAAAGTACAATGCAAGCCCTCACTGGGTAGATGTCAGGGGACCAGGAAAATGCATTCTCAAGTATTTCACATTAAGAGGGAATAATGTGTTAATTTATAACTCTTCACCCTATACACTTGGATTATCCATCTGTGTCAGTGATTTGACTTCTTAAATTTATCAAAAAACATGTGCAAAGGGAAGCATCTTCTGCTAAAGCATTGGGAAATAGCAACTCAGAAACAGCCTGAGCTATTTGCTTGTTGAGTAGAGGGCTAGGTAGGTTGTTGTGGGGGTTTTTTTGGGTTTTGTTTGTTTGTTTATTTGCTTCCTTGGGGTTTTTTTCTTCTTTTTTTTCCTTTGAACATTTTGGTCAAATGAAGGCCTTGTCTTAGTGGTGGCTGATTGCATTAGGTACCATCTGTCAAAAGTGACACCACAGACCAGAAAAATCTTGAATCAGCAACCTGAGATGCCATCATTGGAATTTAGTTTAAGGAAACTTAGCAAAATCCCTCTGCACACCTAGCAGAAGAGAAGCTGTTACAATTAAAATGCCATTCTAAATGGCAGCTGACATCTACAGATGCTACCTACTGAAATACAAAGGAAAGGAGTCTGAAAAGGGAGAAGTAAGCTGGGTTTACTTTGAGATGGCTTATATGTATATGAGTTTCCACACCAAGCATTAGTGTAGTAACAAAAGTATTTCTAATTGTCTTGAGGTCAGATTCTTGAAACTGTTTTATTTTTTTTTAAAAAAAAGGTGTTAACTTTAATTATACAGGCAGAAACATTTAATAGAGAATCTAATGTCAGTCCAGAAAACAATAATCAACCTAAATTGCTTTTGTTTGGTAAACATGTCTGTTTCACAGTTTAACCCTTATTGGTTAACTCTGTGTTCATTGAAAGTGTTTAGTTACCTGAATGAGAGTGACATCTGTTTTACGTCTATTGAACACGTATGGCTCGAGCAGCGGCAGTGTACCTTGCCACCTAAATATCTTCATCATAATGCAGACGAGCAAAATTCAAAGGAGCAATAGGGAGAACATGTCCTAATTAGGATCAGTCTAGTAATATTTAATGCAAAGATACAATGCTTACTGACCAGCTTCAAACAAGCAGTTACTCATCTGTGAGTTAGAAATTAACAAACAAAACAAAATGTAGGGAGAGCAAATAATTAGTAAAAATTCCTCGAAAGCCTAAGTGGCTTTCACTGTTTTAGATTAAATTAAAAAGGTGTGGACAACTATCTAGGCGCTTGCATAATTGCCACTTCTATTTAATTGTATTTATATTATACAGTGACTATATTTTTGTAGGAAATTTTTTTGGTCAGCTATACAATTGCAATAGAAACAGGCACTCTCCTATTTTCAGAAAATTCCTATGTAAATAATATGCTGATGAATGCAAATTAGATGCGATAGATTATACGTAAGTATCCACATCTAGTAAAAGTAAATGCTACTTCACTTTAACAGACTTCAATACTACTGCTTCTGCCATCCCCTGCTTCCCTTGTATAGGCAGGTACAATGTACAGTGAGGGTAGGTGGCCTTTTGGGGGGTTTCTGATGGCTTTGAAATTAACCTGGAGAAACACATAAGCTGGCAAATAAATCTGTTTTTGACAGAAAAGTGTTTTACAATTTCATGCTTTCACACGGGGGCTTTGTCTTTTCTTTTTCCTTACTATTTTTTTTTAAACAAAGAAACTGAAGATACATATTTTCTTTTCCATAAAGAATGCAAAATTATTTTCTTTCAAAACAGGTCACCCCTTAAGGAGTATTTCATATTTCTGGCACTATGCACCTCTTTTCCTTCTCCTTGCATGAAATCTTAAGAAGGATAGAACATGCATGCTTCATAGGCTTGTTTAAAACCCTAAAGAATCCTGAGGGGGCCTTTAGGTCTGTTTATTAATTATAACCCAGAAAGGTACCACATATGTGTACTGATTGCAGGAAGCCTGCATCCCAGCCTCTTGCACAAATCTCTATTCCTGTCTGTCCCATCCAGACTTCTCCCTAATATAAGCTATCTATTGTTATCATTATAGTGCATTTAATCCCCCTCTGCTACTCTCCTCCCCCCCCTGCTCTGGACTCACCTAAGGGGTTAAAAGACTAGAGTACATTTGTGACTTGTCAGTGACATATAATACCCAGGTCCTTCATGCAATCAACTTTTACTTGACATGTATTTGCTCATCACAGGACCCGCATTACTACTGGGAAAATGAAGAAAAACCTAAATTAACACTTGACATTCAATATGGTCAAGTCCTTAATTGGCTGGGCTTCCTGAGAAAGCAATTTTCTATTCCCCAAACTGTTCGTGTGTCATGTGTGGAGTGCAGCTCTTGGCCATCACTGCTGTCCCTCGCTCACTCTAATGAGAGCAGATGAATTAGTGCTACGTGACACGATTTTAGCAGGGCTCCCTCCTTCCTTCCCCCCAGTCCTTTTCCTCTGTTAGTGACAGCTGTGTAGTGGGGGAGTGGGGACAAGGACACTAAGAAATGCCAGTTCAAATAGTTCTGTGAAGATTGAATATTTAGAAATACAAAATGTTTTCTTGATATTCCTGGAATACCTTGCAATTTAAAAGTAATATGTAGGGAAGAGATGCAGCAGCATAAAGATACAAGAAATTAGCTGAGTTTGGCTGGATACAAATTAACTTCCAGCATCACTCTGGTCCCTCTATTAACCTGTAGCAATCTAATTAAAATGGAAATTTCCTACACTGGAAAACTAGTTTGAAAATGTTTAGAGTCACTAGCTCGATGTTTTTGCAAATTATTAATATGTATTAAATACCATGTAAATAAAAGAATCCCTCCTACAGCAGCATGCCTCCCTATGTGACAAAGATCATGTACTACAACAGAATGCTTGTGTGTCCTCTTTGGAAATTAGAACCATTGCATTCAGTCTCGTTTTAGTACATGGGAAATTCCTTTCATTCAGGATGGTACTCTCACTTTACAATATAATATTAAATTCTAATATTGGTTTAACCATTTGGACACCAATGTAAATCCCATAAGGAGCTCAAGTCTTTCCTCAGTGTTTGCTGGCTGATGAGAGAATGCAATTTGTATGGTGAACATAAAAATAAAATAAATTAAAGAGATGTAGATAACTAGTTTCAGCTGATATCAATGATAATAAATCAGGAAAAAAAAAGACTAAAGAAGCAGAATAGTTAAATTAAATTGCCCACAAAAAAAAGAATGAAGTATATATGCACCTAAACTTTTATTATCGAAAATGCACAAATTACTACAAAATACTTTCCAGTAAATAGCTCTGTGTGATCATATGGTTTCACTTGACTTCTTATATGTAACAGAAAAATCAACACATGTAATTTATTGAGAATGAACTTTGAAAACTGCAGAATTGCATGATTAATTAAAGCAAAAAAAATCTGAGAGCTATATTAACAGTATAGCTGAACTTGCCTGAGAAAGACTCCTTTTCTCAGATAAAAAACAACTAGCTTTGCAATTTGCACGTTATCTCTCCAAATCTCAGACTGACCTTGTAAAGTTACATTACTTCAGTAATACAACAAACAAGTGCAGACTGATAGTTACAAGACCAAATGACAGTATTTTTTGCTGCAAAATACATTGATAAACATGCATTACCCCAACAGAAAGGAGATTTTTAGTGTATATTTCTGCAGTTATGACAGAGGTGTGCAGCTTTTTGTGGTTATGGTTGTAAATATTTCAATAAAGCAACAACAACAGAGTTTAAAGGCTTGCTTTCTCCTATTTGCTTTTAAAATGTCCTTTAGTTACTTCAGTGTTTTCAAGATACACAGAAGGAACACATATGGCTTTGGCCACAAGAATTTCCAGAAGGCTTTAAATGTTCCTTTTTCTTAGGTGCTGAAATAGGCCCTTAGAACATAACAAAAGCCCCAAAAGGCAACTGTGATAAACAATTTAAATATCAGTTATCCTCACTGTTACATCTTCACACAAAAAACCACCACTGAACTGAATGAGACCATCAGTAATATCTACATCAGTAGAATGCTAAACCTCAGAGCACTTCACTGACAGGAAACAACTCCACATTTGAAGCACTTCTTGGTGAGAAGTGGTTAGCGTTGTCTTTTTTAAAAAAAAACAAACTTAATTCCCATAATTTTCTGAAGTAACAAGTACTATAGCAGAAGCATCCTCCAGAAATAAAGGACACAGTGATCTAGCTAATAGTGTTGTGGTGACCTTTGAGACACCAACTAGTCCGTCAAGCACCATCTGTGATATGTACAGCATAGTTAGAAGGATTATTAACCAGCCTAGAAACTGAGGAGCCATTTCAGTCTTAAAAAGAGTAGGAACTGAATTAACTGAACTTGTACAGCC
This sequence comes from Apus apus, assembly GCF_020740795.1. Classification (NCBI taxonomy): domain Eukaryota; kingdom Metazoa; phylum Chordata; class Aves; order Apodiformes; family Apodidae; genus Apus; species Apus apus. The sequence continues at coordinate 34,995,876 of NC_067312.1, forward strand.
AGTGCTTCTGAGTGCCTCCACTCAGAGTAGAAGCCTCTTCTACTTCACAGAATAAAATCAAAGCAGCACTGTGCCACAAATCACCTTTAATGTCACAGAAAGACCACCTCTGCTGCTGACAGAGATCACGGATAAAGTTCCTAGGAAACACAGGACTGCTACCTAATGGAACTGAAAGGCACACATTTCTAAAAATGTAATTCTACTTGGTATAGGATATGCAGCACCAGCATCCTAATTCTGCATCCTCAGATTTTAATCATGCAGTCCTTTTCACATTGCTGGATGAGAAGCAGAAATGACAGTAAATAATGGGTCAAAAGAACTACTTGCTGCTAAACTGGAAAGCCCCTTTCCTTACTGCCTACAGTAAAACAGCCCATTAAGGGTTGCTTTTGATTAAAAACAAGTAAGTAATTTCAACTATGGCAAAGTGACATGTTCTAACTTGACATTTAGTTAAGAACAAGTACCCTGTGAAGCTCATAAAAGAGTGAAGAGATTCAGTGGAACATTAAGATTTACTATATATACTCGATGCCACTGTCACTCCTGTGCAAAACACGTCAACCCGGAAATATCTGACTCAACAGCCCTAAGGTTATTTAGAATAGAAAGTGAGATTTTTACATGTTTCACTTTGATGCCATAAGTGCAGCTGCATTAAGTTCTTTCGGTGGTTTTCAAAACTCAAATAAAATGCTTGCTCTGTGTCTTAAAAGTTACTGTGCAAGTGTGTGCCACCCACCCTGTCTGTAATAGCTTACATTCACCATTTTCAGAAAAGATAAACACAGCAGAGAAGGAAACGATAATATAAAAACAGCCTGGCACGTGAAATGAGAAAAAGCATTGTAGACTATCTGGCAAGACAAAGCACACAAATGTTATTTTGTGAAAATTAATAGCATCTGAAATTATACTCCCATCCCAGTTCTCTCCCCCAAGCCCACGCCCGAATTAAAGGTATTTTATCTAATTCCCTGTTGAGAGGTTGCTAGAAATGGTAAGTCACAGCTGTGTTGACATTGAACTTCTTGAACACAGAATACCAACGTCACACTGACACACTTTGCAGATGCTTCGTTACAAGCAGCACCAGTCACTTGATTTGAAATATCTAGCCTAGCTGTAAAACAAACTGTTAATCTCCAGTCCCTGCCTCACTTAAAATCTTCTTTACAGTTCTGGAAACACACCAACACCTTATTATGTTTATGCTAAACTTATCTACATTTTGATTTGAATTTGACAGTGACCAGTGCTTCAACTCAGTAGTACCTTGGACACCGCTGAGAACAGGCTCCACTTACTCATCATTTTAACTAGATGCTCTCTTCTTGTTCCCACAGAAATCTATATAACACAGCGACCTTCATTTAAAATACAAACTAATTAACTACCCATTCTGTGAAAAATGTTGGTATAATGTTGATATCTGACTTGCCTGGAGAATTTCAATTATGAGCAGGCTTATTTTTCCTTGCAACACAACAGACAAAAAAGCACTGATGTCAAATTCTGCACAGAGCTAAAGGATGCTTCTTTATAGCAGATAGCAGTATCTGCTTTGATACACCTTGTTTAAGAAAACTGTATTGTCACAGCACTTCTCTTCAGTCAACAAAATCACAACTACCTATGTAGGTGAGTACACTGTAATTGACTAGTACAGAAATCACAGCACTGCTGCAACATCTGCACAATAACTCACTTCTGAAGATTGCAAGCATTTAATCCAGTTCCTGATACAACATTTAAAATTTGTGCTGGAGCTAGAAGCATTGGCTTCAACAGCGTGCAGAAGTCAGTGACCAAATGTAGTACTTTAATCATTAATTTAATAATTACAGCAATCTCTGAGGTTTTACCTTCATGAGGACAGATACTTTCTAGACTACAGTGGTGTAACACAACAATGCTGACTTCTGCCTCTTGATCTAAGTAGTTTTATGATAGTCAATGACTACCAGAACTAAAGCTTACTGCAAAGCTCTAGCAACACTACATTTCTCACAGAGATGACCAGCTGCCGTATTTCACCCCAGTTAGGAGGCAGGGACCATGTTTCTCTGAACTGTATTAAAAAAAGCCAACTCAAAAGCCTATACTGCAATTCAGCTCACATTTTTTAAATCCTTACTTGTATTTTAGCAATATTTTAAACTATGAGGGTTTGTATGCTCTTGGGGCCATGGATACATACATTTCTAGATGCCACTTTACATATCTGCATTATGGTAGCAGAAGCAAAAATATTCTGAGCTCCAAGCTAGAGAATATAATGGGTAAGAGCAATACACACAAAAAACCCAAACAAACAAAACAAACAAACAAACACAATAAAACAAAACAAAAAAACAAACACACACACACACACAAAAAAACAAAACCAAACCAAAACAAAAACCCACAAAAACCAAACACAACAAAATCAAAACCAAACCAAACAAATATATTTTATTTGGTCACATAGAACCAGTGATGGTTTTGCAGTTCTTTTCAATGAGTGACAGCATAAATGGTTCAACAATGGATATTATTCATAATTCAAAATGGAGTCTTTATTCATCAATTACATACTTAAAAATATAAAGAGACATTATGTATGGTAAATACCTGAAATTATTACAGATCATATAACAAAAATACCTGAAATTATTACAGATCATATAACAAAAATCCATTTTGAGTAGGCAAAGTAAAATACAAGGATTTTTAAATATTATTTATAATTCAGATTATTTTAAGGACTGAACAGTTATCTGCAAGATAAATACTTTTCAAATAGACTATTATGATTTTCTATAGGTATGTCCAGACTCAGTGTTGTGGTGGTTACATAGATATATTATTCATGCACTTGATTCATTAAAAAGTTATTTACAAGAATGCTGTATTATTGTAATGTGGATTTTTTGCATGGAGTCTGGGTTGCATTATGCCTCTAATTCAGAGGAGGAAGAGAGAAAGGGTTACAGGATTCATAAAAAGCATGTAGACGAGATTCAGACTGGCACACAGTGTGTGATAAAAATCAAATATGGAACATAATGGGACATATGGAAACGTATCTTTTGTGCAGGGAAGGATGAATCACAAGTTCACAGCTGGAATTTATGTGGATCCTTATTTAGTGGAGCATCTGTAGCCACTGTTTAGCTACATTCCCACATCAACAACAAAATGGTGCCACAGAAGAGAACACATGCATCAAGCTCCAGCTGGTATCTGTGCCCACCACTCCTTTCTTTTCCCTGAAGCCACATTTAGTCAGTTTTCCTTTTACAGTTTGTGGGTATATAAACATGCATATGCAAGTCAGTGGATAGAATCAAAACGCCACACCTGACCACTGCTGAATCTTGGAATGGATGGGGATCTCATATAGAAGGTATAGGTACAGAAAAAAAAACAACAAACAACAGTAATTTAAAATCATTCTTATGTCTACAGCTTTACTTTATGCATTATAAATACATATGTACTTCATGTACTTCACATATTAGAAAAGTTTTATTTAGGTTTGGTGTCATTAAAAAAAGACCTTTAAAATGCAATTCAAAAAATCATAGAAAACAGTATTTACGTAGGTCCATTGGAGAAAAAAAAATTAAACTTCATAATTTTAAAATTGAATATAGATTGAATTGCTTTAACGCCTCCTCACCTAACTTGTAGCTTCCCAATATTAGTAAAAATCAAAATAAGAATGTGGAGAAAGACAGTATTTCATGTCTAAGCAACTTTGATGCAAAGGATACAAGAATACCAACTAAAGGTGTTTAAAGTGGGATTAGTTTTGTTTTGGGGATTTGTGATGTTGTTTTACCATTTAACATCATTGCTGTCTATGCTATGAGTTAAATCATTTCCTTCCACTGCCTTCTGAAAGATTTTGTTAATGACAATATGAAACATACAAATTTATATAGGGGGGGGAAGGCATTTTAAAGTAAAAAAATGCCCAGCACTGAGTATGAGATTATTTTTTTTAAACAGCTAGCATGTAACACACAGTTTCTCCTAAGTGTGTAATTAAAATTTTTAAGAACCTAGATTTTAAAGGTCATACTTCTACAAATATTGTATTATTTGAAACTAGAGAACAATGCTGTAATGCTCTAATCCCTTCCCCAACTTTTACTTCTACTAATATTTCTTCACTTTAATATGTATTTTAGATGTGCTCCATCACAGAACCAGCAAAGCATGAATTAACTTTTCCTGTAGGAAAAACCCTCAGACCAATTCTGCAATTATAGACAATACTTGTATTGATTTCAGTGAATACAGGACTAGGTACTTTAAATTAGGATCTTCTAGTGTTGTAAAGTATTGGTTTGCCACAGAAACCTTTTGTATCAGGAGAAGTTGAGATACCTTGGTTTTGACCTGTAACAGTATACTGGCAGGCTGACTATCTCAAGCAATCTCTCACAGGGTAAAAAAAAGACAGAAATTCTTTAAAATAAATTTTCAGTTAAGTCTGATGATGTAAAATTCAGTATCAGTTTTTTACTCTGGCCTAAACATCTCCCATATTCTTGGCCATGTTCTAAAATCCAGCTTTTATTTCTTTCCTTAGACAATCAGACTGAGAAGCCACTAATGAAACCACTCTCATTAACAAGAAAATAAACCAGTATGAATTTACTTCAAATTTCCTCAATTTTTAAGGAAAATAAAACAAAAATGCCACTTTACAGTGAGTGCTATGCCCAAATTGGACAAGTAGCATTTTTTCTGGAATAAATATTCACTTGCTATGAGAGAGATTCTACATTTGACAAGTTCTTGTACATAACTCATCTTTGCCAAATACTAATTTAATATTACAGCTCATGCAAACAACCTTATTTTTTAAATATTTAAGGGAAGGCAATGTCTTTAGAATGCTACATCAAAAGGTAAAAAAATTACAGATTTCCAAGTGAATTAAAATATTTCAGTTGTCTTTCTTATTTATCCCCACAGAGAAAAACCAACATCTCAGTAGATTCCAGGGCAATGTTTCAGGAGGTTCTGCAAAACAGTAATACTATTCTATTTAGATTACTTTGTCTTTTGTGTTTAAAACTGTTTTGTACTCTGGGAAAGAGGGAAGCAAAGTGGGAAGAAACTGCAAATTATACATGGCACATGACAAAAACAGCCATATACATTTCTTAAGCAGTGTTTACTAGTCAGATATCACTATTCTAATGGAAATTCAACTTTTTTAAAAGTAGAAAAATTATAAGAAAATGTAGTAAGTAAAATCTATGATAATGAGATCCCATGTCAGACAGGCACGTCATACCTTATTTCTGTACGTGAACGGAAACATGTATGTTGAATTGAGGGTGTGTTTCTAGCAGAAATGAAGTGATAGATAGCCTCCAGGTTAGAATTTATTTTCCTTAAAACAATCTGATCATTCTTTCTCATTCATTCTCTTTTTTCCTCCCTGCCCTGAACTGAACTTTAGCATTGCATGAACAACGGACTGGTGGATAGGAGGATCTATTAAAATGAGTAACTCACTGCGTAAGGTACTTTCATTGCAGTATGCTCCATCTGCATGAAGTCAATGTTTTGGTGTGCAGTCTGCTTCTGTAACCAGTTCTCTCCCAGATATCAATAAAGCTGCGCATACCTTTTATTTTTAATGCAAATTATGGCTTTGGAGAGGTCATGCCTCAACACCATTGAATTAATAAGCAGCCAACCTGTGATACAAAGAATGACTTTATAATAATAGATCACCTCTCAGATTATTACATTGTTTGCAGAAAATTATAAAAAAGTTAAGCATTGGGCATTTCTTTACAGCATTCTGCAAAAAGATGTAGCAAAGCATATGAATACATCTCTTTTTGGGAAAACTTGTATAGAGAGCACTTTTCCTGCTAGCTTTAAGGACACCAGCAGTTAAAGAGTGAGCTGTTTCAGAGAACTGTGCACTGATGTTCAAGTTACACATGAGGGATACGGTAATTTAGAAAATGGATTTTTGTTTAAGGCCTTGAAAGCTAAAAAATTCCTACCTCACCCCAAATCCTGAAAAATCTCTGTAAATAAATCACATTATTTTATCTTGAGCAAAGAATAGATTCCCTATAATTTGTAGCACAAATGATAAAACTTCTTACACAGTTATTATGTTTTTCCTGGTTTAGAAACAGTAACCCAGCAGTTGTTTTTGCTTTGCATACCTGCTTTCCATAACCCTTTCTTCCTTGCATTCTAATTTAAAAGAAAAACTAATATTAGATAAAGCAACACATAATTTGACAGCCTACCAGTTAAATTCTGACAGGGTCAATAAAATGAGAGCTTGCAGGAGTCCCAGATGAGGAACACTTTCATGAATGCCTCCATTGTATAAACTCTCCGTATATCCTGCCTGCAAATGACAGTCATATGCCACCAGCTGCAGGAGGCATTCCAGCAATGTCAACTGCTGTGGGGCATTAAGGCAGGGTAGATGAGTTGGTATTTCTTTATATTTTTCCCTGGCTAGAGTGAGGGCTGTCACGCTTAACTCATTTAAGTGTTATTTTTCTAAAGACAGCGGTGTTTACTCAGAAATGTAAGAAAATATATAATTAAAGCCTTTCTAATGGAGCTTCTCATTTTAATAGTAGTTTTATTATATAAAGCCAGCTGGAAGTAATTATTTTTTTCCTTGTATACCTTTAATTAGTTTGTGCCTCCCTCCTCCCTAAGATACCTATTTCAGATGTTCTTATCAAAGTTACGTATTTTAAAAAGTAAACTGTTCAGGGCACAAACAGCCACTGATAAATACTTATGAAAGGAAATGTGAAAATCTCAATGTCCACTACAATGAAATACAGTCACTACCATATCTGAGGATACTCTTTTCCAATGAACTCCATTTTACACATTGCCATACAATTTAAGTTTCAGAGAATTCCTGAAAGAAAAAAATACCTGGCATATTTTTAATTAAAGATCTTAAGTTTGAACACAGTGATGCATGTTTGTGGTTTTAATATTTTTTAAATAACTCACTGATGTGCAAGCTGAGGGGTTGTTGTTTTTTGTTTGGTTGGTTGTTTTTTTTTGTCTACTAAGTTTGTGTAGGAAAAACAGTGTTCAAGCATTCTATGAGTTTAATTTTCCCATTTTCCCTGATATTTATTTTGTCAAATAAACACAAGGCTCATATTTGAGACACAGGAATACAAATATACTGAGGGCTCCTTTTTAAATATTAGCAATGCCTTGGTTAAGAAATTGTACAAAGTAGAGATCAAACTGAGATGCTTTTCAGCACCTTCCATGCATAAGCCAGGGCATTACACATTTTTATCATGCTCTTGCATACAGGAAGACTGAAACACAAAACACTGAAGTCTGCATGTCAGCACCTACATTTAGCCATCCTTAGAAGGGATGCTTCTCCTCTCTCTGCCTATAGTCCCTTATAATCAAGATTGGTTTAATTACTCAGTTACCACCAAGAAGAGTTTTCTTTTCATACACATCCAGATATATATACAAAGCAAGAAAAACTGCAGGGAAAGAAAAATGCCGAACAGCATAAATAAATAAAGGATATCAATAATGATCTATCATAAAATGACATTTTGCCGTTGCACTTCCACAGGAGCCGTAACATCTCACAAGACATCCCTCTGAAAGCAGCAATAAAACTGCAGTACAGTACACAAGGTCTTGTATTCCGCGCAGGCAAAGGGCAATGAATATTCTAAAAGGAAATCAATCTGCATATAAAGATCTGCCAATAACATCTTCAAGTTTGTTTGATTTTTAATTTTTTTTTTTTTCCTAAATGAGAAAACAAAGAAGGCAAAAGCCTTTGGGAAGCCAAATTTTTATGTAAATGAGAATAACTACTTTCAAAATGCTACTTTATTGATTAAATTACCTTTTATCCTACTGTGTTGTGACTTTTGCTATGAAAAAGTTGGCAATTCCAGTTAGCAAGGAGTCTTGTAAACATCTTTTCCTCTATTTAATTTCATGTTGAATTACACTGCCCAAATTTAATTTTGAAATCTCTGATTCAAAAAATTAAAAACTTCAGAGGCAAACTGGAAGCAACCATAATTTTGCACCGACTCCAGGGTAACTTATACATAAAATCATACACAGACTCATAGTGTCTAAAAGCTCAGATCTGACCAGAGACTTTAACAGAGAACCTGGATTAATTTCTGGATTGTGATAAAACAGGAAGACAGGCTTAGATTTCTTTAAGAAACTGCATTTTAAAAAAAATGTTTATTTCCTTATTGTCTAAATGACCAAAGAGATTAAAATACACAAGAGCAACTTTCTTTACCAGTGTAGCATCTTGTCTTGCAAAAAATACCTGCACATTTAGCTTCATAAAAGTTACACGTGTACAGAAGATTTAGAGAATTGAGCTCCTAGTTAGAGCTCACTCTGAAGGCTAATACTCTGCTATCTGTAATTCTGTACCTAAACTATACGCTGTCCTTGATGCATGACAGGGCCTCCAATGACATGAATGGAAAACACATGCTCGGATCACAGCGAGGATATGATCCTTTACATTCTGTTTTCCTCTCACTGGTACACACCAAATGTTGAATTGTTCATTGAAAAAGAACTACATTGTATAACATTTTCATTCAAACTGATCAAAGCCAGAAGCATTGAATTTTACTGATCTTCAAGACACATAGTATGGAATACATGGAGAAAATATTTATGCAGAGATTCAGGTAATCTATTTTCTTCCACAGAATTCTGGTTAAATAAACTTTTAGAAGAACCACCATAAGCAAACAAATTGTGTTCATCAGGTGCAGCTTACTGTTCCCTGATTTGTTGAAGATAATTGAGAGAAAGCTCTTTTGGACATTAGTGGCAGGAGGCATCACAAAAAAAAACCACAAAAAACAACAAAAACAGAGTCATTTGCCACTCCACTTAATTCCTCTGTAAGGGGCATATTCCAAAATGCACAGGTAGGCAGACTGCAGCACTGATCTCTACTGACACATTTGTGTTGTGGTCCATTTCTAAATAAACATTTTCTCAAATACCATTGTAAATTTACCTGCCAGCGACAGTACATTTCAGCTTTAATGACAAACCTACAATAAATTTTCTCACTTTCCATAAAGCTTCTTAAAGTATCACTATTCACTTTATAAGAAAAGCTTGCTGACTTCTGTATTGTGCACATGGAAGAATGGCAGGATCATAATCATGTAATTTTCTCTTCTGAATTCCTGTGCTCTGTAAGTGGCAGATGACACTCTCTCTCTTCCTTTGCACAAGTTCACAGATCTGCATCATCAGTAGAGGATGGGGATGTGATGGCCTCCCGAGAGAGTCAGAATAGCATCAATGGTACATTGTTGGCAAGTTCACACTGATCAAAGCAATTCTGAGATGCTCACCCCCCGCCCCCCAAAGAGGTGGCCTCTCTATGACAAAATGTTGTGTGACACAGCCATACAAGTGGCACTGTTTTCTTTGTCAGTGAAAGAAAATAATGTAGAAAACAGTTGTCAAGTATTTCAGTAAGGGAAAGGAGGCATTAAAGCATTAATATAATGAGTGGGCTGAGAAGTAACAAAGCAACAGATGCCTGTCCATAGCCTGATGTACAGTCCCTTATTTTGGACATTTGTTAGACAGACTGGTGTTATGATAAAGGATGCATTTAGCCTCATTGAAAAACTGTATATAAAACACCAACTCTCGTTTAATAAATAACAAATTTAATAAAACTGCTTTTTAAGTTTACCATGTTCTACAGGCAGGCGGGCAAAAAATAAATCCCTTAATTACAGTTTTTCTAAATTCTGAAATTTTGTCATTAGGCTCTCTGAGTTATAGTAAAAGGCTGCATTAGGGATTCTCTTTCTGAACTAAGAGATTAAGAGAGAGCAACAATGGAATTCTTCCTTTCTCCCTCTTCTCTGTTTCAGCCTTCTCCTTCTTGAGCCAGTATGATTCATCACCTCTTGGGTATACTAGGAGCCCCAAGTTTGGAAATTCTTCTAAACTGCAAATAACCGTTAGTCTACAAGGCAAATCCTTTTACCAAAGCACAAACACTATTGTTTGAGAAAAAATGACTGAGAAAAGAAAGCTATATAGTGCATACATTTTGAGCATTTCCAGTAAAAAGTAAAAGCTCCTTAAAGCTTTTGTTTCTGATTGAACTTTATGACGGCAGTTCTGTATCAGTGAACAGAGTGTTCCTTTGCAATCAGCACAGTGTCACAACGACCTGGCAAATGCGAATGCTTTCACTATCACTACAGTCCTTGCAATCTTGCCTCAGCTGTGACCCATTCACTTTTGCCCCAACTTCACTAAGATGCCTTACTCAGCATCTAATTAGTTAGGGAAGATTTGCCTTGGCTCTTAACCCTGACATAAGAGCAGGAGACTCTGCTGCTGTTACATACCAAATCTGTTCTGTCACTACATTAATCAAATCCCCATAAAACTATACATGAATAAGTAACTACTAAGACACAAAGTAAAAAAATAGAAAATAGACAACCTATGCATTTTAAACAGTTAAACACTAGTGCTTATTGCACGATATATTTGAGCATGTGCTTTAACACATGCTTCAATGTTTCATGCAGATTTTACAGTTTTGTGCATACATATCTCAAAGTTAGGCAATGATCTGACAGTGTTCTTAGCACATCATCAACTAAAATATACAATGGCATGAATGTGTTGAAACACTATGTATATATGTAGAAGATTAATATGTATAGAGAGGAATGGGAAATATTTTGCTGTGTTTTAGTTCTGCAAATACTGAACACAGTAAGAAAAGCTACTGAGAGGGGTTGTTTTTATTCTTCATTATGTATCATGCACATAAACACATTTCTATCACTGCATATACTTGTATGTCTAGTGCTATATGCCATATAACACATCCTGTGCTTTTGTCACGTACGATATTTTCTAATGCCTCTATTCTGAGGCAGCACAGAAGTATTGATGTAAGTATTTTTAATTTGTTAAAGGGACATGAACCATTACAGGTCTAAACCATACTGTACCAAAACATCCAGCAAAATTAAAGCAAATGTCTGAAATTAGACAATGTAGTCTGATAAAGCTTCTGAATTCATACTAGCACATGAACTTATGCACGAAAAACAAAAAAAGCAAAACCCACCTAGGGCCAGCTAATCTTCAAAATGGCTTGATAAAAATATATATAAAAATAAAATAAAATTATGTTTGCTGACACTTATTGACAAAGACAATTGTATCGTAAACTACAAAATGCATTTTATCAATGCTAATCTTCCTCCCAAAATATTAATAATAAATCAATATATGGAATTAGAGCCTGTTGTCAAATTAAGTTTGAACCCTTTTTTGCACACACATCCACATTAAAAGAACAGCTAAATTATACAATAAAACAGTTAATTACTAAATAAATGTTAAAATTGCATACAACCTCTACGACCAGCAACTAAGCAATATTTAAAAAGCTTTCGCCTTCAATTAATTAGACATTACACCATGATCCTATTTTTAAATACTGTTATGTGGCTATGTCTACACTAATGTTAGGAACTACCACATTGAAGAATACAAGCACAGCTCACAACAGGGAATGCCCATTGTATACAGTTTAATAGTTATAGCAGTATTAATGCATCTTCCATATATTGTAAGTATTATTTAGTTTTCCATGGAATAAGCATGCATTTATGGAAGGAAAAAAAGTTGAATTTACTGTACCATATCTCTTGTTAACAGATGCACCTATGTTAATATACATAATTTATTTAATTTTTAGTTTTCTTGGGTTCCCACTCATCTACCTAGAAGTGATTTCTCTGGTGATAACTAAAACATCATGCTAATGAGAGAATCTAATGTACAATAGAGAAATGTCACTACTAATAATATTTGCATGAAGTTAAATAAAGCAACTGTAAGAGAATGTCAGACAGTTGTTCTTTAATAAGATACAGTTACACAATGAAATTATGTTGTTAATTTTGTTACATCATTGAGTGAATCCTAAATTACTATATAATGACGCACAGATCCATTTATAATTCTGATATACTGCTTTTTTACTCTCACATTGAAAAAAGCTTCTGGAAAGGCTATTGCCTTTTTAACTGAAGCAGATTAAACATAATTTTTTCTTAACAAAAAGGTACATGGTTCTGGCATTTTGTGTCACTGTGGGTTACAGCCATTTCACTTACGGTCTCATTTCGGAAAAGTATTTTAGAACATTACAGCCCTTAAGGTAACTGGATAAAGAAAAATGGCATTTCTTATTCTGAAAAATGCACAAAACATTTATGAAAACAGACAATCAAAAAAGCCTGCTTTTTTAAATCAATCAAATCCAGACCTTCTTTTCTGTTGTTAACAACTCCTTGCCAGAACTAGAATGGGCAGTGGGTGCCCTGGACTTAACCAGATGAGCATGGAAGAGAAGCGAAGGGTTTCTGCTCATTCTCGACCTGTCACTGATCAAAGTGACCCAAAGAAGCACTCCTTTTAAAAAGTTAAGATTTATGCCCTTTGAGGTTATCAGACATTCTTCCGTATACAGAATGGGATGACCCCTTTCAAGCAAATCACACACTTCTGCATGGACAAAAGGTGCACAAGGCAAAACAATGCAGTCAAGTGGCCATGTCATAAACTTCTCACAGGTAATTTAGGAGACTATCCCTCTTCACCTCTCACCCTACCAAAATTTAAATTTGCTCTGGAATGTGGAGATGCCATTTTCTTGTGCTCCTATACTCTACGAAAATAACCTGAAAATACCATCATGCTTGCTATGAATAGCCCCAACCCGTGTACAATCAATCCTAATTTTTCTAAAACACATACAGTTCCTTGTCAATGAAGCAGGTTTTCCTTTTATTTTGAGAAAAGTTATTCATTGATACTATGTGCAAATATCAGTGCAGCATCTGTTGAGAGGTAAGAGGAGGGAGGAATTGTAAGGTTTTGTTTTGTTCTAAGTCATTCTTCTTGCCACACTCCAATCTTTGTACTAAAAACCTGCTTAAGATTAAGTTATAATTCCAAAGAAAAGTGATGGGGCTCAGGGTTTGTTTGCTTCTGAAAAACATGTGGAAAGCCAGCATAATATTTAGAAATTTAAAAAGAAATGTCTCTAGCATTACTATGTTTAGCTGGAAAAGTTTCATTAAACAGCTCTTTCAAACCATGCCAAACTTTGCTTGCAAGTTATGTACATTTCATAACTTCATATTATTTGTACTCATGAAAACAATTTTTCTAAAACATAGGAAAAATTTCAAGAATACTTACATTTTCAGAAGATGGATTGAAAACAAATAACTAAAAAATTGATGAAAATAGGTAACAGGAAACAATATTCAATTTTTTAGTGATTTAGAAAGAAACATTGGCACTTCTTAGACACAAATTTGCAGCTGCACTTGCACACTGTCTTTGCTGATAGTCTGCATGAGCTAGCAACTTGTAACAGCTTTAACAAATCAGAAATAAAAGACAAAATATTATCCTTATAAAGGACAGAAATGCATTTAGCAAAATAATGTGCCCTCCTCTTAAAATCATGATGAAAGCATATTTGGACTGAAAACATTTAACACATGATAAACAAACAGACTATGACAAGGAGATTAACACAGTATGAGAACGCGTTAACTACAGACTTTTAAGAAATAAATCTGTTCAACATTACCACCTTTGCAGTGCTACCGTGTGTGTATTCCAATGGAATGATGCAAACTGATGCAGCATCTACCACACATTTAGTCATTTCGTACATTACTTCTCTGCTTCTATACAGAATACACCCATGAGCACACATGTTCAATAATGTAAAAAATCCAAGAATTAGAACATTTAAAATACTATTTTAAAAAATGAAATAGTAACCACTACATGAAGCTTACATGCAGAAATGTTTGGCTTGGTCTAATGAGCTAGTTGTCTCATAATATTTGACACCCTTACACAATGTGATGCTCTTTTATTTAGGTTTGTTTCCTTTCTTTGTCAATGTTGAACATCTTCTAGTATTCCAGAGACCACAGAGGCTAAATCTGTTGAAAAAGGTCTAATACTAAGCAGGCAAGCTAATACTATCTATGTGGTTCAATCGTCGTTTATCAATTGATCGTTATCTGGATGTAGTTACGTTAACTCCTTTGTGGCTGAAATGAAAAGAACCTTCTATCCACCCCAAAAAATTTAATCTCACTTCTTACTAAGAGAATACAACAGGTAATTTCAACAACTGTTTTCTACGCTATTTCTCAATATCAAAACAACCGTGTATGTGATGTATCACAGACATGTACACAGTCTTTTAAGCAGTGCAGTAGCAGTTCACTTTCTAGTGCAAAGCAGTGTTTTTGAAATGTGCATCTCTAGCAGGAAATTAACTTTTTTACTTTCAATAATGGGAAATTGAACACAGTTGCCTATTTGCTTTATGTTGATTACATTCTATACTAGTGTACTGTATCAGCAGTAATCAGGGTCCCTCTACAGGATATATCAAAATATTCCTTATTCAAATGCCTTCATCCTGTCCTGAGCTACACTGCTCAAACTGTTGTTCATAGCCAATTGCTATTGGTTATTAACTGTCTGCTTTGGAGTTTTTCTCAGCTTTCAAGTTTTGTGGTATTTTAACATTAAATTACTGTTTTATGGCCACTATTCAGACATGTTTTGTCACTGTAAACTATAAAAACCTAATTAATTTCCTTTTCTTTTTTTACAGTACAACACCTCTCACGTAAATTAGTTCATTCATCTTATGTCCAACATTAAATAAAAGTGGTGTTAATATACAAATAATTTACTAACTCCTCTTTTGGCTAATGCAATATTTCAATTATTATCAGTCAGTGTCAGACCATAATTGGAAACTAGTTTTCAGAAAGGCAAAATGTCCCCTGGCAGGGAGTTACCCTGTTAAAAACCTCCAGGTTGAACTTCCCTCCTCTGCTTGAGCCCTGTCCAAGCTGAAAGTTTCCTTTCTTTCTTTCCTCTTTCTTTCTTTTCTTTCTTTCTTTCTTTTCTTTCTTTTCTTTTCTTTCTTTCTTTCTTTCTTTCTTTCTTTCTTTCTTTCTTTCTCTTTCTTTCTTTTCTTTCTTTCTTTCTTTCTTTCTTTCTCTTTCTTTCTTTCTTTCTTTCTTTCTTTCTTTCTTTCTTTCTTTCTTTCTCTTTCTTTCTTTTCTTTCTTTCTTTCTTTCTTTCTTTCTTTCTTTCTTTCTTTCTTTCTTTCTTTCTTTCTTTCTTTCTTTCTTTCTTTCTTTCTTTCTTTCTTTCTTTCTTTCTTTCTTTCTTTCTTTCTTTCTTTCTTTCTTTCTTTCTTTCTTTCTTTCTTTCTTTCTTTCTTTCTTTTTCTTTCCTTGTCTTCCCCCCCCTCCTTTCCCTTCACCCAGAAGAGCCAACCAATTGTGCAAGATTAGCTGTAACACACAGGGCGCGTATCACCAAGTGCATGGCACAGAGACACTGGCTCCTGTGATTAATTATCAGTTATTACTGGCCTTGCAGTAACATTTTCTCTTTCCCGTCAGAACCGGCATACCAAGCTGCCTTAAACGCGGCCCCCGGTGAAGGAGCAGCTCTGGGGAGGACGCCAAGGCACAGCTCCGCAGAGAGGGGGAGAGAGGGAGAGGGAGCGGGGAGAGGGAGCCGGAGAGGGACCTGAGGATGAAACTGTCTCCTCTAACAACCCTCAGCTCCGTGCTGGCAGCAGCTCCAGCAGGACGACTCGCCGCTCCTTCACTCTGAATAAAACTGTGTTCTGCCACATGAAGTAAATTAAGCCGTACGAAGGGGCCCCCTAAATTTAGTATCAGTTCGATTTGGGGGCTTATGTACTCAGGAAGAAAGAAAGGAGTTTTGTTGGGATAGCAGATACTTTCATTTATGGGACGGGGCAGGAGGCGGGGGGGGGGTTGGGGGGGGGGGGGGTGGAAGCGGAGGGGAGCAGCAAGGGGAAAAGACTGGAACAAAACAAAAGCAAACAAAGAAAGAAAACCAGTCTTATTACCAGCAAAGCTCTATTTGGAAACTTTAAGACAAATGCATTGCTTTTACTTAAGGCTTTAATATTTTTTCCTCTTTTAAAAAGGAGCCCTTAGGGAAGCAATGAAGTAACCATGCACATTCCAATGACATAGTTATGACAGTTCAGAGGCTAACTATGTAGTGATGAATGAAACAAAAATGAAACGTGGAAAGAAAGAGAAAAAGGAGGCAGAAAGAAAGAGCACAAAAATGCCATGTTTTAAAATAAACAAAAGTAACATACCTGTTGGGACATTCTGAATAAGAGGTTAGTGTCAGTGTTCTGCCATGTCCCCATGAAACCAGAGTCGGTCGCTGCCGTTCTTGTTCCGAACTGCATGGAGTTGTCAGTGCAGGAGTCTCTTAAAGTCAAGTCTCTTGCCCTCTTTCGCTCTCTGTGTCTCTGTGTGTGTCTGTCTCTCACATCCACTTCTGCCTCTTCTGACTGAAAAGTGAAGGTGGATTTTTTGAGCCTCTTGGCAGCCAGTAGCAGGAGTGTAGTGTAGTTAGGAAGCTAGCTGCACTGTGCGTTTCATTTGGGAAGGGGGGATTCAGGGGAGAGGGTCAGAGTTTCCTTCGCACCTTCAGCAGAGATACCCCTATCATTTATGCATAGATTGTGACTCCCCAAGCTCGCCTGTGCTCAGTTTAACAGCTGCCTGTCAGGTGTGCATGCAGCACTAAGGAGACCCAACCATCAGCTTCAAACTCTCAGCCACTGGATGTCATTGGATAGCAGAGCAAAGAGTCAACTACACTGCTCCACTGTCAGGCACCAAATGACATCCTGCACTAACCCTTCAGTCTACAGATACACAGATACACACACACGCACATTCTCTCTAAGTAGCACAATGATCAGAGTGAATTAGGAGAAAGAAAAGGCTGTGTCCCTTTCCCCGTCTTTCTCTGCTTTTCCTCAACAATGCTGTCAAGTACAGCATGTAATATCTGACACTTGCCTACCACACAGGATTAGCAAACCTTAAAAAAAAAGAGGAAAAAAAAAAGAAAAAGAAAAAAGAAAAAGCAAGCAAGCAAGCTCTTACTCTCAAATACAGTCAATATTCACTTAAAAGTAAAACATAAAAGTTGGCCTGGTAATTTTCTAAATATTAGTCAGACAGAATTGTGGGATAGTTGGTTCATATCCCAAAAAAATCTCTAACCAAAGAGGGGAAAAAAAGACATGATCTAACTCCTTTTGAAATAAAACCAGAAAGTCACATGCACATTTCATCTCTCACACCCCTCTCTTCCCTTGCCCACTGCTAAGTAAGTGTCTCAAGCAGCATCGCAAGCAAGAAAGGATAGAAAAATGAAAAAGCTAGCCCTTTTTTCCCCTCCCGCAAAAGATCAAAAGTAGTTTTTTGTTTTGTTTTAAGTAGCTGATTGAAGCAGATACAATATACCTTTCAAATCGTTAAGAACAAAGAAATGAATCACAGCAGAAAAGAAGCCAGTCTCACACAGTTAAAAAGTAACGCAAAAGAAACAGGATTTTTCCTGTAAGATCCTTCTTCTGTACTTAAGGTGAAGTACTATATAACAGGTTAAGTAATACTACTACAATCCTGGTTTTAATTACAATGGCTTCTCAAAGTAAATCTAATTTGAAAAATTCTCTTACCCACTTAATCCTTTACATAAAGACATGAAATCATAACTGCAACAAAACTTGATAAATGTAAAACAAAATTGATGCAATCCCATTAAAAATGGCCAGTTTTAAAGAAACAAAAGAAACCCCACAAACTAAAACAAAAAACCCGACCAAAAAAAAAAAAAGGAAAAAAAAAACAACCCCAAAACAACACAAAAGCTATCTTTCTCAACATAAGGAACATTCATCTTCTAATAAAATCTACAAATTTAGGAGGACAAATGTACCACTCACTGCTTTTTTTCTTAACTCAGGAATAACAATAAACCTCACTCTCTGAAACAACAAAAGAAACAGAAGAGAGCTTCAGTGGCAGCTCTGTGTCATTAGTGTGCAATGAGAAAAGATGAGAAGATGTACACTATGTTGACACAAATGTGCCTTCCCCTCTAGACCCTACATGTCTTGAAAGCTTTTCTGTTAAACTTTCCTCCAGTTCAGCACCATTAAGTAAAAAAAAAAAAAAAAAGGGTCTCAAAAGCAGCAAATTCAATATCCAAGAAGAAACAAGCAAGAACCCCAAGAACTGTTGCCTTAAAATATATTAAGTCCACCTATGGTCAATAAAAATATTCTCTACTGGGGAGGGGAGAATGACACTTAGGAGTCAGTTGTGCCAACAGTGGCTGTACCTTTACTGCTAGCTATTAGCCCCTCAAACTCTCTCTAAAATTTGCAAGCCTCTTCATTTCTGAAGTGGCACTCAGTGCCTCAGTCAAGCTGCATGCTCAGCTCCTGACCTTCCCACTAATGGCTGTTATTTGTGGGAGGCTTTGTGGGAGGCTTAAGGACACTGTCAATAGCAAGCTTCCTCCTCTCCGTTCTGCATCTCTTGCGCGCTCTCACTTGCTGTCTTTATCTCCACCTCTCAGCCTTCCCCCCCCCCCCCCTTCTTTTCTTGTCCTGCAGTCCTCTCCTCTCCCAGAGAATAAAAAGCACCCGCGCACACACATGCATGCACACACGCACGCACGCGCGTGCACACACACACACAGAATCAACTGGCATGCAGCAGCAAGCACCTGCAGTAATAGACTCTTTTATTAAAACTGTTATTCTGCAAGACTTGGAATTCCCGGTGGACCAGGCCATGTCAAAGCCGATATAATTAACTAGAGGCTCAGCAACGGATCAATTACCAGACAAGCAAGTGATAGTGAAATCAATGAAAGATCATCAGCCACATTATCAGTGTTGCAACTCATTAGGGTAAAACTGAGAAATGTGCTCAAAGCGAGCCCAAGCAAGGTGGCATTACAAAACAAAGGGCTAATTTGGAGACCCTGCTGTGAACAATCTGTAACAGAATTAGCTTTTTTTCCCCCTAAACTGCAGAGCTCAGTAACTAAATGTGACAGACTGAGAGAAGCAGTTTATTAAGACACCAACTTCAAGTTTATTTAGTTCATAAACTCTCTCCTAGAAAATCAATACAGTCTGTACAGGGTTATTAGGCTGACTAGCTAATACATCCAAATCTGGTCTTCCCAAGCAGAAATCTTGGCCAGAATGCCACAATATTACACAAAATCTAAGCATATTCAGATCACTGTATCAAAGGAGGTCTATCATTTAATTGTCAAATGCGTCACTTCTACATCACAGCTTCAGAACATCTTAAATGAAGAAACATTTCCCCCGCACACACCAACTAACATGACAGAAAATTTAGTCTGCCAATTCCAGGCCAGCTCAAGTCATCCTTAAATTTATGGCACCTACATAGCATCATCTTATTTGGCACAATAATGCCGGCATATACAACCAGGAAAACAAACACTGAATTTAAACAGGGATATGAAAAGTAGTCACTAAGGAGATAAAAGTAGTAGTTGCAGGAGAAATAGAACAGAAGTACACCTCCTACAGTAGCAGATTAAGACTCCTGTAAATGTACAGCAAGAACAGGAGGTGGGGGAGAAACAAGAAAGAAAAAAAAATTACATAAAATTTAGCAAAAATTGTAATAATCAGATTCCAGGCTTACAACCCAGTACTTTGTAATATATTGCCCTCTGCTTATTGCTTAATTCCTTTGGAGGCAGAAACAGGCTTTGAATCTTCTGTGTAAAGCACAGGAACTTCTTGCTAGTATTTAAGTTTGGCACAAACTGCGTGGAACATATTTTTTCTCTCCCCTTTGGCTAACTCACATGAGAATCAGAAACAGTATAGGAAAGGTAAGGGCTCTAACAGCATTTTAAACAAAACCTTTTAAAAGCATTTTTTTTAAAAAAAATCTCATTTTCAATAGATTTTTAATCAAGAATATGTTCTGCAAGTATTTTAGTCCTATCCAATGGCATTTGTGCTGAAAGATAAAAGGATCTGTGAAACTGTTTTACATCTTCAGCTCCTAGGAATACCCCGGGTGCTGAACAGAAGAGGTAGCTACAGAATCCAGATTCTAATGGAACTTTAAACAGCATGCAGTTGCAGTTGTCTATTTGTGGTTTCGAGAATTTTAAGTGCTTTGTGAACTGTATGTAAAGTTAAGAGTTGCTTCTGTCTTTTAATTTTAACTAATAATTATTAGTTACTATTGCAGAGAATTACATGTGTGGCTTCGTGAATCTTTTAAGAAAACATAACATTGTTGATTTCCTCTCTCCTCTTAAAACTACCGACACAGAAATGCACCATATGGCTATAGAGGACAGGAAAAAGCCCAGGTGATGCCAGTAAGAAAATCTAACCAGCATAATGTGCTATGTAAGATAAACATATCTTATTTTTTCTAAATTCCATCATTCTGACCATTTTCGTGTTAATTAGTTCAGTCAAAGGGTTAATGCAAATAGTTCAAAGTGACTAAACATTGAAATAATATTTTCTTCTTTTTGTTCCAATTATTCTGTATTATTAATTAAGCTGTTAAAACATGCAACAGTTACTATCTTTTTAATGTTCAATAATATGTAAACTCTTTAAAGAGATTTTTGTTCCACGTCTCTGCTTTAGATATTAATCAAGAAAATAATTACAGAGGAATTTAGTAAAAAAAATCTACATGCATATAACTATGTACTGTACATGTACGTTCAACAAGGTCCAATTAGTTGGAAAGAATTTGCATTTCAGTTAGTATGAGCTAACAAGACTGTAGGGAGACAATGCAATTCTACTAGCAGGGCAAGAAAGAATGGTGTTTCTCTGTAAGCATTAATTCCCATAACTGATAATTTTAAAATGTTACTGATCTTTACAGTATTTGTTTTTCAAACATCTAGGAGTTCAGTATAAATGTTTATATTAACTGTACATGCAGCAGTGTCCCTGAGACTACTCCTGGGGAAAAAAAGAGAGAGATAGAACAGTGAGCATGGATTTATTATTTCTGATTTAGTATTTACATTTACATTTAATGATAACTTTCAGTTGATTATTCTAACGGAGTGTTCCTTTTGTATGGTGTTCATTCTCAGGATGCATTAAATATTCTTTATTTCTTTTATACAAATATTCCACTTTTCAATAGTAACGATACACAACAGTAACGATGCACAAAAAATACACTGTTGGTCATCTCATATCTATATATATTTTTTCCCTAAATCTCTGTACCCTCGACTCACTTACTGCATAGTACCTGTAATTCCCAGAGTTCATTTTGCTGTAGATATTAACAGTTTCTGTAATTTGTAATGACAGTAAACTGGCCTTTGCTCTTCCCTTATTCACTATTCATTTCTAGGCTTGGTTAAGTAGATAGCTGGGTTAAAGATCAGTGGTTTTTCATGTGACACATTCTGGTATTCATCTAATAGCTCATCAGGACAAAACTGTCCCTGTTCTTGCCAAAATAATGAAAATGGTCCTCCACATCGCATGACAATCAGGCCTTGCTTGTGCTGAAACAACCAAGCTTATTTAATTGAGTTGTTTTTAAAGACATTTTGTAACTGACTATACCATACTGTCTCCAAAAAAAAGTATATATATATATATATGTATATAGATATAGATCTATTTGAGTTATTTTAAAGACATTTTGTAACTGAGTATTCCATACTACCTCCAAAAGGTGTCTATTACACCAAGTAAGAGAGAATACTTCTATTCATCATCACAATAATGTGTGAGCAGAGACTGTAACCATCATACTTAATTTTATCCATGGATAATAACAAAGTTCTGAATTGTGTCCTATCAGTAATACACTCTCATGCTTGAAAAATATGCAAAGCCATCTTGATGGTCATATTTGGAGAGGTGGTGATTCTACTGTGGAAATGTCATTCTCTATCAACCCCTTCTCTCCAAGAATTATATAAGGAACTCACTCTGCAACATCTGTTAAGACTCTATGAAACGTTAACAGATGTCTAAAATGAAAAAAAAAAAAAGGGGGGGGCGGGGGATTAATAAAGGAAACCTCCTCATAACAGATAATCCACCCAAATTTCCATATCCTAAAGAAAAATAAATAAATAAAATGTCAGCACTGTATTTTCTCTGAAACCTGTAATCCTTTGTAAAACATTTTTGTGTGAGTTTTAATAGGTAACTTCTGACTTATAAGCAAAATTCATAGGACTGATTACATCATCATGCAACAATGAGACTGAAAACTTTTTCACCCCGTGTTCCAAACGTCCTATGTCCTTGCTGAATACTTCTCTATCTTATCAACAGTATTGTGCATTTGGGAATCTGGTTTTCTCTTTGATGTGCATGCCCAACCAACTCACACAGGTTCTGGAAGTGCCCACATCTATATACTATATTTTGCATATTTATTTTTTTTTCTGTTTTGTTTGGTTTTTTGGGGGGAGGGGGTAAGAATTTTGAGGTCAAAAGTTCTCAGTATCTAGATCTGCAGGCAGTTGTAGCATAGCAAAACTTTTCAATATTGGTGAAGTTCTCACTTATAATTTAAAAAGATATTTTTAAACCCTAGCCTACTCCAAGTTAGTTACTCATCCCCCAACTTTTTTTTTAAGACAGGTATTTAACTGCTTTCACATTACACATTAGGTGATGTGACAGGACCTTTATACTCAAAGAAAAGTTTTGATTATGAGTTTGAAAGCGTACATTCCTGTTATGAAAGCTTCAGTTTCTAGCAAGCTGTGACACTGCAAGTGATCCTAATCACATCTTTGCCAAACTCTGCATCAGCACCCCATACTGCAAAACTGTTACAAAAACTGCAGTGACACAACACTAGCAAAAAGTAAGGTGAAAACTTTGAGATACTGCCTGCATATAAAGACCTTATGAAGCAGAGATCACCAGGATTTTTAGTCACTCAGACATTGTGTTTTAACAAGTTACAGAAAGAAAAGAATAATCTAATACAAAAAAAGTAAGCATGCAAACACGATAATGACATTCATATAAGCTGTCCTTAAGTATTTAATGTGATCACAGTGTCAATGTTGGCAGAGATGCCCAGTTGCAGTTGGGGGATGAATATGAACATGGAGTATATGACACAAATTAGAGGAAAGTTCTTGTCAGCTTTAGGTGATAATACGTACTTTTATTTTCTTGTTTTGCTTTTCTTGTAGGTTTTTGTTTGTTAATTAAAACAAGCCAATACTAGGAGTTCAGATCACCTGAAACTCTTTTTTATGAGGGAAATCTCATCTATGTTTCTCAACTTACTTCGTAAGGGAGATAAATTAATTCCACTGATTTCCCTACTCAAGAACAGAGGAGTCCACAACTGAAGCAAAGAGAATGATCATTACAATAGATACACATAAATAAACAAAATGCAGGTGAAATGGAGATAATTTTTTTTAAAGTAACTAGATAAAAGCCTTGTAAAAACACAAAACTCAATGCTAAGTAATAGGAGTTTGTTGACTGTGCCCACTAATTTTTTAAGCAATTACTTGCTGTTTTAAAGGTATTCTACACAGCAGCATGGCATTTAACTAGCAATAACCACTACATACATGTTGATAATACCCTAAACTAAAAAAGGTCATGCTTCTCCCAGAAGACTTTTACATGCCTAGCAAAAATTTGGCACAAATTCCTTAATTTGCAGACAGGTAAACAGGGCAGCTCATTCTGCACATGTGGCACAGTTTCACATCCAGCCTTTGTTTCATACCTGTGTTTGTTTCAGCATATTTTTTTTGACACAAAACTACCTCCTTGTTACTTAATGGTTTAACCAAAGGGTGAATAACCCCACCATGTTAAGGAATAAGAATCCTATTCAAAGTACAGCAGATAGAAAGCTCCAAGAGACTTTAACTTAAACTGTGCTATCTAATGAAATTTCTGTATAGCCCACCACTGACGTAATAGTGGGATTCAGACATCCTGTTTTGATTTGCTAGGAATTAAAAAGGACAGGGGGGCACCTGACATGCCACATAATATAGAAAGATGTACAACACAAAAATAAATTTATTTAACTTTTAAAATAAAATATTTCAAAACCAGTTGTATCTGCTGAGACAAAATTTCAGGATTCAACAGAAATAGTAGGAAGCTCATAGCAACTGTTAAAATAACAATGCAACAACCCAATTTATGTAACTCATTGAGAAAGAGAATTCAAACACTTTGATCTAAATACCCCCCCACACACACATTAATAGGTTTACATCCATGGATTATCACTAAACTTTTATACAGGAGTACTACTATAAAACAGCATCCTTCAGCTACTGATTATCTGGGGTTAAGCAAAATTCGTATTTTTAATATACTATGAAACTCAGCAAGTTTTTCTGTTCTTTTCTGAAAAATATCCTAAAATGTTGAAATTATCTGCTGGACACTAGTTTTGTACAAGAACTTCACAAAGCAATTTATCCTCTGGTAGTTAAATTTCATTATTCTCATCCTTTTAGTAAACTGTCTCCACAATAAGTAAAGTCTTTGGATCACACAACAGTGTACAAGTTTTATATTTAGGCTAAGTGTATGATCCAATTATTCAATAATATAACCTATTGTGTGACTTCCTAGTAACAATTATTTGGTGTCTGAAACAAGTCTGTCCTAACTAAAGTGACCTAAAAATCCTGGTGGCTTATGGAACAGCTGAAAAGACACTTCATGCACAAATGCAAGGCTGAATTAAGAGAAGCTGTGTTTTTCTAATTACTGACTCCTTCACAGTACACAGAATTGCCTGAACTGCCCAATGTCCTACTAGGTCTCTGGACAATTAGGGAAAGCTGCATTAGCAAGAACTCTGCAGTCTCTGTCACACTACTCTCTGGAGGACTGGGGAAATGATGAGCTCCATCACCTGGCCAGCAGTAGCAGCAGTCACAAAGTCACCTCAGGGACTTGGACAAAGAGATTCATCTGCAGCCTTGGCAGCGACTAAAGTATGCCTTACTAACAGACAGTCACACGACCACACACTGGCACAAAGTCCTTTCATTAAGAGCTGTTGTCTAAGTGACCTGTCACAGAGTTTCATAAAGTAGCATTGATACTGTGGGCCAGAATGAGATTGATCTTTGAGCATCGTGGTCTCCTGTTGACAGCAGTGCATTATAAAACCAATACTAAATACTTTATAAACAGGTCTCCCTCCAGTGTATTAGAGGAACAGTGCATATTTCATGCCCTATAGTTAGGTAGCCACATATCCATCAGACAGCTAAATAATTTATAAGATATGCTGAAGTGCAACAGGACTCAATAAACTTTTAAATACTTACAAGCTACTATTTTGTTTGAAAACATGCTGAAAAATAAAAGATACCTGCTCACATACTGACTACAGACCATCAGTAAAATTCAGTTTTTGTAACCTCTTTTCACCTGAAATACCCTCATTGCACACAAACAATGCTTTCTACTTAAAAAAAAATAAGAAGAAAAAATAAAGAAAAAGGACATTTACTAATTAAAAAAAAATATTTCCTAAATTTCCTACAACATTGCTTTTAGTACTCTATGTTTTAGCTTCCTCTGTTTGGCATCATACTCCTTTTTTGTCCTTTTGTACACTCTGGCCAACATGGCTGCAAGACCCTTCTCCTCTGCAATGCCTGCCATCTGGAACCACCCTGCTGCATTTCTCTCCCTCATTCGCCATCTATTTTCAGCCTTCATCTGGAAACAATATGTCTCTGCTCTCATGTCTATGTCTCTTAACTTCTAGTAAAAATGAAAAAAATCTTTTTAATTTTATTAACTCTGCAGAGTGTTTTGAAGATAAAGTTTGTGTGAAAGATACTGTACAAAGACATTTCTTTACTAAATCACAACATTGCAGGGACAGAGCTTACAATAAAAAGCAAGCTAAAAATACTTCCTATTCTGTTAAATTTAATATAAAATACAATAGTTTGGGTTAATTTTTTAGCATAATTTTTTTTAACATAAAATGAAAAAATATGCTTAATGTTAGTAATGCATTCATACTCTCAGGAAAAAAGAAAATTTAGATGGTCTGCTTTTCAAAAATTGTGGAAAACACACACTTCTTAAAGACAAATACATCTGAAAATGTTCAGCGCATTTGGAAGAAAATCAGGATATGCAGTTCTCTTCTCCACCCCATAGAAAAGATGTTTTCAGTATTGCTACCGTCCTTGATGAGGAGACACTAGCTGCATATGAACTCTAAAAACACATTTGTACTATATTTGCAAACTAGTTATGCCAGCAATATAGGAGATATAAACAGGTTGAGCTCCTATAATATTAAGATGTCATGGGGCAAATAAGCTTGTTGATTCCTCGGTTCATCTTCAAAACACTAAAATGCTGCTTTCTTTGAAGAATCTGAAATTTTCATGTCTAACACTGTCTGAATCTCTGTTAAAGTGAAACTTATAAGCAGAATTTTGCATTACTTTCTGAACTGGATGCCTATAAATTTGTTCTAACTCACTTTAAAGAGATTTCTCTCACTGGGAGTAGTTCCCAAACCACCACAGGCGTGGACCTTTGTATAGCATTGCGGATGCCATGGTTTCACAGACGAGCCACATTAATACAGGATAGCAAGCATCTGGAACCCACAGCTCTGTGTGCTCCAGCCCCAAAGCACCCACAAGTCTATGCCAATTCAAACCCCTATTCCCAACCCACAAATGAACCACACTGGTTTTCTTTAGGAGCCAGACCTGAAATTTAAGCTTTTGGGTTTTCTCCATTCACACAACTGAAGAGTGAATGGGAGTGTTAGGGGAAAAGGGTCAAGTAAACTCTAAAGGAAAATCACAATGGACAGTCCTTGCCTTGGCTGTCACACATGGCCTACTTGGGACGACTTGATCCACAGGGACCTTAAAACTGTTATTTAAAGATTAAACTGGATTTTGTTTTTACAGTAATCACAACAGACTCTCAAGGCTGGCACCAAAGAAACAGTTACAAGTGTATCTGTTATGGGAAGACCAAGGATTTGGGAAGGGATTTAGGGGGGCATTCAAGGATGGGAGAAAAGGATAGTGGAGTGTTTTCCAGATAACAGTGTTGTTGCTTAAACCCTCACATATAGGACACTCCAATGCCCTTTGGCCTGCATCTAAAAGGCACAAAAACAGTTTTAACCACTACTTTGCAAAGCTCTGTGCTACAGCTTCAATAGGGATAATAATTTGATGTACAATGGAGAAGAGTAAACATGTCTCCATGTCTCCCTTGCATACCTTGCATCCTCTGCTGCACAATCCTTAGACCTTTCCGAAGCTATATAAGAAAAGGCAGATACTTTCAAGTTACTTCATCGTAATTTTTTTAAGATCTCCCACTCTGTACTAATGGGTCCTAAAACAAAAAGCTATTAATGTTATTCCTTTTTCTCGCTGAGATGTGGGTGTTTCAACCTTTTATTTGTACTGTACACCAAGCAGAAGCTTCAGCTATCAGACATAAACATTTTACTACCTGAGATTAAATTACTTTCCTTCCTGCTTTTAATCTGAAAACTGGGTTTCAAAGTTCCTGTGGAGTACATAAATGTCCCTTAAAAAACTTGCTGATTTTTCAAGAAAGCTTTTTCTTCTTTATGCCAAACACATCCTGGAAACATAGGCAAGGTTCAATCACAGCAAGGAGTGATAGTCCCCAAAACAAAACAGTTACTTGAAAAATATGAAGAAAGGCTACTGACATCAACTGATTTGTCACAAAGTTGGCTGATGGGAGGTGAAGAGAGCTCTCCCTTGAAAATCATTCATACTCATTCCTGCATATGCTCTGGAGGAGGAGGAAGACCCAGGGCAGGAAAATGCGACAGTATGGCTGAGCATCAGTGATACCGACTGAGTTCCTTGAAGATGCCAACAGTTAGACCCTTTCTCCCTCCTTTTCCCAGGACTAGTCCTTTAGTTTCTATCGAGATTAGCGAAACTGCGCACTAAAAAGAGTAGCCTGTTACAAGTAATAGTTCAGGTTTAATCATCTGGTTGTATGTTAAAGGCAGAAATACAGACACAGGCACTGGAGTGCCAGTTAATTGCAGCACAATAACTAGCAATTCTCCTTCATCCAACTCATTTGCAGGACATGGGTGAATATTTTAAAAGTTAATAATAAGAAAAAAAATAGTTCCACATTAGGAAAAGAAAGGATTTTTGTATGTGGCAAATAACCTCCAAGAATGTCAGTGGTCTATGCCCCTGCTGTTCAAAGCTGCTAAACAGAAGTTTTAAGATTTTGTCTGCTGATGAGCTACTGGGTTAGGTACTTTTTAAAAGGTGATATGCAGCTCCACAAATTTAAACTAGCTCAAAAGTATTCCACTCTCCACTCTGCTGTTAAAACAGCAAACTGAAGCAAAAACTCGTATCTTTACAGATTTTAAGCTCCTAAAAATAAGATATTCTCTTGTCACTCTGAGGCACCTTAGAAGAAAAAAAACAAAACCAAAACACACCTTAAGTAAAACTGCAAGAAAGGAAGGCACGTCCTGTTTTGCTTAAAAGAAGAAATTAATCTTAAGACTAATGGAGGGAGAAATCCTGACTTAAAAATACAAAAAAATTGCCTTTTTTTTCCTAAAGTAGTTCTAAAGTTGCTAAAGTAGCAATACTCTAGGATCAAGCCTTCTAAAGAAGAAAAATGTCAGTGATTTTTAAATAAAAGAGACTGAAAGAGTAAAGCAATGTAGACATTTTAACAATGAAAACTTTTCCTGTATTTTTACATCCTTCTCACAAAAAAGATTAATAGAAGAAGAACTGAGAAAAACTAAAAACCTGCCAAGCTAATCAAACTCGTGGCACAAGCAGGTTTATTTGCTTTACAGGTCACTTTTCAAAAGGAATACAACATGAGCATCAATGTAAACACACGAAAGCTATATGGCATTATACACTTTATTATAACTGTAGAAAGGTAATTGAGGTGCAAAGAACACCTAGAAAGCATCAAAGAAAACACGAGCTGTTTCTTGTCAAATAATGTATAGTTCTTAAGAAAAAAATTAGTCTTAAAAAATTGAATACAAAATTGACCTCGAACTTGCAGCTTCTATACTGCCATGAATGCTCCTGCAATCACACCACAAAAATCATCCTATCCCGATACAAGAAATGGAAATAAATGTCCGCACTTTTCTCAATCAATGGCTTACCATTACTTACCATGACCTGCCCTGTTTTGTTCTGGAAATTTTGCAGGTGAATGTACTTGAATTGACTTTTCATTTATCTGTTTTTCTAATACATTTGTGATTTCAGAGGAAGTAATTAAAATCCCGAGAGATTAATTTTAAAATGTTATATTTCCCATCCTTCCTCTCTTTTGAATTCTGTAATGACAATTTTACTTATTGTCGTGAAGATATCATATTCACAAAAATTAAAAATGCAGTCTTTCAGTATCCTCTAATATAGTGTTGAATTAATTTGAAGTTTATTTCTGATCTTTGACAAACAAGGAGGCATTGCTGTTTATCTGGCAAGTTGGGGTCCTATAGTTGTGTACACATACACAGCAGCTGATTTTCACAAGGAACAGAGCAACAAATGCTTTGTTTTTGAGATCAGAACCCATCCCACAAAATAAATCTCTCTAAGAAGCTGAGATATTTTGAATTTTCACTTAAAGACAATTTATCCCAGGACTATTTACACAAGAACTGAGAGACAGCTTCATTTCTGTTAGCTGCATCCTATTTGTATTAGAAAAAACTCTAAGAGACTTAAAACCAAGCTCAGTTCACCTCCCTCCTCCAGCTGTGCTGAGTGCTGTACAAACAAAAGAAAGAGAGAGTTCCTGTCTAGAAAGGTTTATAGCCTGAATAATCAAGAGACACAAAAGATAGAAGAAAGGAAGTATCTCATTTTGATTTTTACTATTGGGAAACTGATACATAGATCTGGAATT
Organism: Apus apus; assembly: GCF_020740795.1. NCBI lineage: Eukaryota > Metazoa > Chordata > Aves > Apodiformes > Apodidae > Apus > Apus apus. Next base: position 35,025,871 of record NC_067312.1, read on the forward strand.
TTAAAGAGTACTTCACACCCATTGCTCATGCCAGATTTTCAAAGGGCCAAGAATAGCAGGTATCAGACTACAAATTGAAAGAATTACTGGCGTGATGCTTCACCAGAGCTTTAAAATGAACTAAAGACAGAGCTTGTAGTTAAGATGCAAATTAAACAATACTATTGACAAAATACTGTAAAAGTTTTGCAGGATATTGTAAAAATACTGTTGGTTTCTCCTTGCTTACACCCCCCCACCCCAAACATACACACATTTTTCTATCACTTCAAATACTAATTTCACTCAGTGTCTCTTATGACTCACTAAATTCAAGACATGCACTGTCTATCACAACACAGAGACAGCAATTAGAAGCACACTGAAACTGCTGTCAGGTTGTCTTCCTAATCCTTAAAGTGATTTGATCACTGCAGGTCAAGTGCATGATTTCATACTGATGCCTTGGAGGACAAAGTCAATGGCTCCACAGTTTTGTGGCTGCTTGTTTCACACAGGAACATCAAGATTCAATAATCCTGTAGTAAGCAAAACATCTAAGACTAGCAAGTAAATAAAATAGGTGGAGGAAAAGCTTATATATAATGCTAGAAGCAGAAAGTTACAGTTCATTCACACAGCTGCCCACTTCTAAAACCAATTTTGGAGTACATTTCATTAAAATCTGAAATGCATGTTTCTAGTGAATTTCAATATACATTTGATTTACAAATTCCAGTAAAAATGTGACACAGCTGGCAGAATAAATTACTGTAATAAATCATTATTAAATAACTGTAAATCTTGAGAATGGCATAATGTCTAATAAAAATATGCATGCAAAAGTGAATATTTGTGGAGAAACATTCTTCATATAGTGGAAAATAAATTACAAAACTTACCATCCTGGTAGTACAGGATAATACAATGAGTAAATGCTGGAATAAAATTCACATAAATAGCGCTTAATCTACTGCGATTTCATGTTAACAACTGCATCTGCAAAAATTGCCTGGTAAAGGGTGATGGTAAAGGTACTATATTTCAGGACTTTTTTATGTTAAACATTCACATTTCTGGTAGAAAATGCCAGCTCCTGCAATGCATCATCAGAGCAGAACATTTATTTCAAAATACCAGGCAAACCTTGCCAACTGTACCTCTGGATTTTAGAAACATTTTCTATGTTTTCTATGGATTTTTTTCTATGTTCTCTAATGAAATAACCCACCAAAAAAAAGCATCCCCAAACCAAAAAAGCTCCAAATCCTTCTATTTTATCCTGTGTTCTCTCTGATGTGCTGCAGATGGACGTTTACAGTAATTCATTACTGCAGAAATCAGCTGAAGAGCTATCTGCTCATTCCAAAACTTCCTGTGCCTTATTTAGCTCTTACAAGACTTCATTTGTCAAAGCGCAGACACAGTGCTGATGTCGCATGTGATGGTGCATTCCTATAGCAAAGATGAGCTGCAGCACCACAACAGGCCCAAGAGTACCTCTCTGCTGAGTGTGATTGCTTCCACTGTCTCTTGGGACAGGTAAATTATTAACTGACACTTTCACAACTGAAGAACTGTCTAAGATAAACCCATTAAAACTGTTAGCCTACATAGCACTTCACACTCCTGGTTTGTTAAATCTTTGTCAAAGTCATCATTTGGCCAAGCTCTTTAAATATATATATGTGTCCATATAAATTCTATTTATAAAACTTTCAATTATCCAAGTTTCCTCTACCTTTCCCTGTCTCATTTTCTTTGGCTGAACGAAGCGAGCCTTGCAGTGAGTGGTAGGCTGCTAAGGGCTGAATTATAAAGATAGAAATATATGAAGCACTGTGATTCACCTGATGAAATGAACTTACAAAATTCACTACAAAATCACGATAAGTAGGTAATGCAGGAAGACTGCTCCACAACCAACAAGTCAGTACAAATTAGAAACAGTAGCACAACATCAGGTGGTGATGGCTGCTGAAAAACTTACCAGCTCAGACATAAAAATCTATTGACTCAAAAAAAAGAATGATAAAATCTTTTCAATGCATATTTTAAGAAGTTTCTCAGATGAGGTAACAAAGAAAAAAAAGTCCATTGATACTACATACACTTTTCCTCTTATCTTTATGAATGCTAGTGAGAATCATTATATAAACATTAAAATCTGAATTAGCTGACTCAAAAAGACAGAGTGCTACAGTTACTTCACTATTATTTGTAATCTGGTCCAGATTTTATTCTAATCTAAGGAAGTAGATGAAGAAACATTTTGTGTGCTGATGTATATTACTAGTATAAAATGTGTTTATCTCCAATATATACTGTACACCCAACTATCCTACTGCCCACACTACATAAAAAATATTTTTTAAAAAATTGGATATATATATATATATATATAGGTTAATCATATAGGAAGCAAAACTGTTTAACTAGCTAATTTTTGCTGCATTCACAGTTGCTGTGGGCACGCCCTCTTCAGCGAGCAGAGAAGAAAAGCCACACTGTAACTCCAAATTTAACCACACTTGCCATAACACGATTATGAAACTGCACGCAATTAAAATGGTTTGTAGACAGTAAGAACACGCCTGAACATTATGGGTATGCATGGAAGCAAAAGAAAAAAAAAATTCAGTGAGGTACTTTTTCTAGTGGATTAAGAAACCAAGAAAAAAAACAGTGCTGTACTCTAATCCAGACCAATTTAATAGCATATCATACAACCTCTTCACAGAGAAAAATATACAGTCACTCTTACAGGCATTAATTTTGGGGGAGCCTGATTTAATGCTCATAGGTACCGATCTGCTGTTCCAGTTGACTTCTGTCACAACTGTGAATGGTTAGAGTAATCAGAGCCTGACAGGTCCTATATCAGGAAACCAAATTTACAAGTCACATCTTAGCTTGTGACTTTAAACTGTGGATAAGGTGGGAATTATGTTTCAGCTAACTAATAGGGATACAGCAAAGATTTATATTAAAAAATTACCTACATGCAATTTAGTTGTGAAAGTGACAAATATTATTTTAAGAATATTACAATAAATGTGTTACCCTGCAGAAAGCACAGCTGGTTTATCACACCACATTAACAGAAATTTTTCCAGTATTCCAGTATTACTCCAGTACCTACCCAACCAACGTGCCTGTGAGTCTGTTTCTCTGTGTGTATATGTATATCTAAGTGTGTGTGTGTACAGATGTACCCACAGAGCATCCCTGATTGCTTACACACACAAAGTCGCTTCTGTTAAAATTTCTTTTTTTAGCCAAAAGGGAGTACTATTTTTTATTAACTTGAACTCACCCTGAAACTTGGAAGGAATTTTGAGCAGCAGGACAATGCTTTGTACTCTTTTTTTCTTCCACACTGTTCTATATTCTTTCTGATAATTTGAGATAGGTAACTAAATTCCTGGCTTACAGGGTTTCTGATGATCATAAAACCCTCAAAAGCGTAGTCTGAAATATGACATTATATCCACAGATACACCCCTAATGGCCATACACTTGAAAATAGCGCAATATATGTCTCATTTTAGCATCAGATTATCTGATACCTATCTCCTCCATGCATCTCATGCCCTAACAAAACCATTAATCTATTTCTCTATCCTTCTTTCAGTTTTCTAGTAGTTTGTACTCAGGAGCATAATCCATAGTCCTAAGACTAGTAAATTCAAAACCTTCTAAACGTGCTGCTTGTATGTGTGCTTACTGCTCTATGATGTTCGTTGTTTCCAGTAAGCAGCATTCAGAGATGCTGTTCTACTAATCTGTGAACCAAAACATTGTGAATCAAAACATACAGTGTGTTTTGCCTATCAATTCCTAAATGCTGATTTTTACAAATCTTGAGTGTGATGTCAAGATTTATTATATGACTTACATTGCTACATGAAACATAAGGGAGCAATGTCTTTTAATGACTTTTAAACACTTCTAAAAGTATTTTTAAGGACTTTCAAAGACATACTAAGCAATGTCTTTTGAACTTCTGCAATGGAAGTATTCTTACTTGGAATTCAGTCGGTGAATAGCTTTGTGCAGTACATATATGATCACACACATGATCACACATTATAAAAAAGTGGCAACATAAGGACTCAAGTTCATGTCTATGAAAGCAAGAACATCACAGTTAGCCCTTTGGGAGACACTCCCAAATATCATTATTCCACTGTGACAAGTGGCAGCAGGAAAGACCCTGAAAAAGTATTTCCTCAGATAAGGGATGTTCCACTTTTAAGAAGGAGCTGTATGCATTGGTGGAGAGTCTCCTCCAATTTTTAAAATGTTCTAGTTTTTACTCCTCAGGCTTTCCTTCTACGTGCAATTAAATAGCACAGCTGCCAATGCTAACAGCCCAGGACATAAGGAGATACAGTACCTTTAAAGGAGAGATAAAGACAAATTGTTGGAAAAGGCTATGTCCTTCATCAGATCAGCTAGCATGGAAGAAGTGGCCATAATTTATACACACACAAGGCATTCAGGCTTCCCAAGGGGTACGAATAGATGTTCCTAACACAGTAAGTATCAGAAGCTTACAAAGATGATCAAGAGCCTAGCTTTGGTGGAAGGAGCTATGGAAAGAAAGTGAGTCACTAACATATGAGAACTTATTTATTTGACTGAAAATAAGCCTCTGCCTGCAGAAGACAAGATGGAGCATTTGTTTCCATCTCCACCTGTACAAACCATGTATTACAGTTCCACAGGACTGCAGATAAGGTTGCTCTGAATGTGATGTAATGCAAATGCACCATTGAGCAAAGCACCTGGCAGAGCAATCATGGTAACTTAGAGATATGAAACGGGAGCATGGGAGACAGTGCTGGTTTACTACAGCTGAGAAAAAATGCTATGTACTGTCTCAGCAACCACAGAGCTGGCTTCACAGCAAATGAGGAAGTAACTTCCTGATGGATTTGTATTGTACAAATACAAATCATACACCATACCTTAAAGGCCTCTACTACGAAAATGCACAAATGTCCTTGGGAAGACATGTGGCAGACTATAAGAAGAAACAGTTAGGAAGCCTAATACGGGACCATTTTTTCTTAGTATTTATTTGTGTTACAGAGTATGTGACTGGCATTAAACTACAGCTCAATGTCGCTCCCTAATAAAAGTTAAAACTCACTTTCTTTCCACCCACACAAAGTAATTTTGTTTAGAGACCTCATTTCTTTTGGCTTTAGCCTACACGAGGGGTGTGTGATGCAGTCGGTGCCAGTAATTGCTTCCATGCAATACCAAAGTTTGAAAACATTTTGCATACTTGTTATGATTATGTATGACATTTATATTGTATTTAAAACTCCAGTGGGCTTGCAGATTTTATTTTTGCTTATAGAAAACAAAGACACAGCACAGAATGTTCCTCTAATATATCTAAGTGAACTAAGTCTATTTTGTTTTCAGTAAATACCCTGTGAACTCTTGGCCTCTCAACATTTGTTTTTTTCACTGAAAACTAAAGTATGTCCATTGATGGAGCTATGTACACAAGTTTGATTGCCTATACATTCACACAGCACATGAAACTAGACAGTTATGCAAAGAGCTGTGCTTTTTGCAAACATTATAGGTATGTTAGCTGCTGGAAGAAGTAAGGATCCCTATTCTTAAAAAAATCTGCAAAAACCTTATCACCATAGATATGCATAGCTATGCAATTCCTGAATTTTAAAGCTGCAAGATTATTCAGATACAGTTTTATAGAATTAAATCTTTTGTAAGGGAATTTTAACACTATTTCCTTTTATAAGTGTAATGTTATACATATCTTAAATAATTAATCAGATTCTCCACTTATCTAATTAATCTACTTTACTTGAAACATACTTCAGGCTTGTTTTTTTTTTACAACAGCCAGTGTTAAACCATGTTAGCAAACAATTGTATACTGAGTAGGCTGTTGTCTAAAAAAACAAAGTCTCAAATTTCATGCAACTGAAGTAATAGGAAATAGGTAATTACATACACCATACAGCAGTCTTTTAATCAGATTCCCAATTTTTTGTTGTAGTTCAGATTTTGGCAACACTCCATCTATCTACAGATTCAGCTTTTTCACCTTGCATGGTCCTCCCGTCATTCTTGGAGGTGCCACCACTGGTGTCTCAAAAACCAATCACAGGAATATCCTGAAAAACCACCCCATCTAAAGTGACACTCATCTGGCATCACAAGGAAATCACAGACAACTGGACTATAACAAGTTGTCAGTTTTTTAGTAGGACCATGGCTTAGTGGTTGACAGTCACAACCAAACAGTCCAGCTTCTTGTTAAAGATACTCAACAGGTATCAAATCCACGAAGCTAGTATTTGTCAAGCCTGCAAGATTTAAGTGCTGACCAGGAGACAGATGATGAACAGTAGCAATGGAAAACCCCTAACAATCCTTCATGTTGTTCCATAAAAGGACAAAAATTTTTCAACTACTTTCCAGGTGGGACTAGGAAGAGATGATAGAAGGGTCATGGAAACAAACGGTTTCCTGCAGCTTTGGGACAATCACAGATACAGACCTATAGCAAAAAACGAGTCTTAAGGAGAGTATCTCAAATTCTTCATTCCCTGATCTTCCCTCTGTCTGTCCCTATCCCGTTCCATTTTTCTTTCACTGTTCCCTAATGATTCTCTTTAAGCAAGGAAGTCTCAAGTCTTTACCACTAAAAATAATTTCTCCTGACTCTGCTTCAACTTGTCAATGGTAATACTTCAGCATAACCTGCTGTGTGCTCTGACAAAAAGAGCTGACTCAGGTGATGGCAAGCCACCACTCCGTTACAATCACCATGCTCCCCCAACCTCTTGCAAATAGTAGTTATTTCTGTAATCCATATATACCAGCTTAACCCCAAATCTGCCATGGCCACACATATTTTGTATTTTGTCCCTCTTTTCATTTATAAAGCTTCATAAACCACTCTTTAAAGATGGAGAAGAACACCTGCTTTTCCCATCATTAAACATCATCTCTGTTCAGATTATTCACTTCCTTAAATTTGGACTAACACAAGACAACTCTCAGTTTACTGAGGTTCACTTAGTCCTACTCTAATGTTGTAAACATTCATGCTCTGCTCTACAACTTGCAGATTTATTCCAGCTATGCTGTACACTCTTCTATCACTATGGGGCTTAATTTCAAGTATTACAAAAAAACTACTTTGGCTTTAAAAATCACCTCTCTGAAAAGGCTAATGACTTTCTTATATATAAATATATTCCTATGTAATGAAGAGGTATTAAAAGAGATTCTGAAGTTAAATTGCTATTAACAAACTCCACTTATATGAAATTGAACAAAAAGTATCACATTTCTTAAATTTCAAAGGATTGTCACTTTTTATATCGAGGCTTTATTAAGCTTATAGCTGTGCCATTCCACTCAATGGGGTTCAACCATGCTAATTCTCTGGGAAGACATGTATTATCGCCTAACAGATGGCTGTGAAATGTGGCTTTCCAAAGGAATTATCACTTCTTTGCTCTAGATAGGAGTCAAAAGAAAAAAAAAAACAACAAACAAAGTTGCAGATTCTCAATAGAGGAGATGAGTCCTTGACTTCCACTCTTAACAGCAGCTGCTCCCAGTAGGGAGTCAAATGAACCTATATTCTGCTCACATTCACTTTGTTTTTTACCAGAAGTAACTTTACCTATTTCAAGAGAAATCCACATATTTAACAGTTATGGATCTCACCTTTAAGTGCTTCAGATTCTGATTGGCATGAGTTATCTTCTGGACTGCAAAGGACAGTGCTTTTTATGCAGGTGGTATCTTACTATGTGTAGCCTCAAGCTAGTAGCAAACTTCTACCTAGGACATATTCCTGTGGAACCCAGTATGTCAGCAGAGGATGGAGCAGAACAGAGTCCTCCTCTGACAAGTACTGAATGTGAATGTATGAACGACTTTACCTGTTATCACCTGACCCATGTGGCCAACTAATAAACCTAGGTGACTGTTAGTGACTACTATGGCTGCCAAAGGCAAGCAATGGATTTGTTCTTTTTCTTCACATTCAGCTGGCAAAGCCAATGTTAATTACAGCTGAAGTTCCAAGGTTCCAGTCACACACACATAAATAGATATATATTGTTTCTTCTGTCTAGTAGGTAATTTCTTTATATGACCGATAACAGTGTTTAAAGCATCATAATTTGTCTACAGAACTTCAAAGACTTTTACCTCAGGGGAAAAAAAAATTAAGAAACTAAGCACAAACTATGGAAAACACAGAAGATATATTCATAGTTGAAGGGGCCCAGATTTTCAGTTTAACATATTTAATGACTGCTGAGCAACAAAATCTCAGCTAGCCAAAATGAGAATACACCCTGAAGAATCCTAATTCCTTGGCTCAATAGGGGATACTCTTAACTAATTCCTTACTGTGTCATATTACATCTAGATATTAGAAAAAGATGTAAACACTTTTACATTTCACTCTCTGTGGAAAATTTTTTTGGTTTAATGTTCTCTATCAGAACTTTAATGTTCTTTTAATGTAGAGTTTTTTCTTGGGCAATATATCATATTTAACTCTCTAACTATCAATCAATATTCCTTTTAATTGAGGTTAATTTCTTTCAACTTTTCATAAACTTCCCCTTGGAACATGGAGGGTTCTTGCACATGCTGAAGAGTTAAGTTTCTTTCACAAACCAGAAGTGTCTTCATCTCTCACTCATAGATAGGACTGTCCCCAGGTTTTGTAAAACACTGCAAATACACAATCTAAATTAGACAGCAGCTTTAAAGCCATGTCTGACACCACAGTAAACAGAAGAAAAGGGAGAGGAGGGGAAGAGCATGGTGCAAAAGATGTAAGATCTCTTAGAGGCATGTTAGAACAGTATTTAATATTACCGCTTTGGGGCAGAATCTCTAAAGTACAGTTGGAGTAAAACTACAACTGTGTCATTTCATACATGCACACACACAAACATAAATAAATAATTTTTAAAATCTTAGTTGATTTCTCCAAAACAGAGAAATGTAAGGGAAAATTGAGATAAGAATGTCCCTCTTGCTCAGCTCTTTCCAGCATAATTTAACAGATCTCCTGGCATTAGGGCAGTATCAGTCCACACTGTCAAATAAAGAATTTTTTTAAGTAGTTAACTGCTTAGTTGGTTGCTCCAATGATCAATCACTAACCCATTTCCAGAGACACTCTTTATGTACACTTTATGTTTCAGAATGCCCTGACTACCAGTAGCAATATTAAGGATTGGAAAGAAACTAAAGTGCTGGGAATAGAAAATGTGAACAGATGTGGAAAAATGCCAATACACAGAATTCTTGAAAAGTTAATTAGAAGTTTGCTCCCAGCCTAGACAGCTAAAACACTGGATTCCCTAAATTAGGCTGCAAGGCAACAAATAAAAATCAGTCTTTCATGTCAATGTTCTTCTGATGTTGTAATATAGTAGTGCCTAAATCAAGCATCCTAATTCCAGGATGTCAGCAGTATTGTACTACTTGCTTTATGAAGACCTCACAACATAAGATTCAATGGAAAACAAGGAAAAATGGGAAGAGAAGTGCGGGGAGGGGAAAGGGGTGAGTGTGAAGCAGAAAAGAAAGAGGATATGGGAAAGAGAAGAATTGGAAAGGGGAAGCAGGGGAAAAGAAGACAGGGTGGAGAAAAACAAGGGTAACAGTAAGAAGCAGCACACCCCAGGGGTCAATACTGTGTCCCATCCTGTTTAACATCTTCATTAATCACGTGGATGATGGGACAGAACACACCCTCAGCAAGTCTGCAGATACAAAACCAGAAGGAGCAGCTGATATGCGTTCTGCAGACATCCAGCACAAACTCAGCAGCTTGGAGAAATGGCCTGACAGAAACCTCATTCAGTTCAAACGAGGGCAAGTACAAAGTGTTGCACTTGGGGAAGAAAGTGTATCCTGATGAACAACTAGCTCAGAAGCAGCTTTGCAGAAAAGAACCTGGGGGCTGACGGATGGACCTGATGGACACCAGCTTGTCCATCAACCAGTGACATGTCCTTATGACAAAGAAGTGTAATGGTATCCTGGGCTGCATCATACAAAGCATTACCAGCAGGTCGAGGGAGATGATCCTCACCCCTAGCTCAGCACTGGTGAGGCCACATCTGGAGACCTGAGGCTAAGTCTGGGCTCCCCATTATGAGAAACAAATAGATCTACTGGAGCAACTCCAACAAAGGGCCACTAAGACAATTAAGGGACAAATGCATATATTTGATGAGAAAACCCTGGAAGGACTGGGAGTGGTCTGCCTGGAGTAGAGATGGCTCAGCAGGGATCTCATCAGTATGTAAGATTATCTGATAGTACGGCGTAAAGAAGATGGAGCTAGACTCTTCATTTGTGCTCACTGAGAGGATAAGATGAGCACAAGCTGAAAAACAGGAGGTTCCTTTTGAACAGTAGGAAACACTTTTCCCTGTGAGGGTGACCAAGCACTGGCACAGGTTGCCCAAGGAGGCTCTGGCTGCAACCTGAAGATACTCAAAAGCCATCTGGACATGGTTTTGGGTGACTCTAGGTGACTCTGCTAGAGAATGGGCAGTTTTATCAAATGATCTCCAGAGATTCCTTTCAGCCTCAGTCAGCCCATAATTTTGTAATTTTGTGAAGAGGAGATGAGAAAGAGACGAGGAGGAGAGATCAGAAGAGGGGAGGGTGAAGGAGGAGGGGGGAACGGAAGGAAGAAAGGAAAGAGGACAGGAGAGGAGGGTGGACAGAACAGGAGAAAGGAGGAAGGGAAGCTACCTGCAAAATCAACACTTGTCAGCCTGTCATTATCAGTTATCAATACCACTTAGTAAGCACAGCAGAGGTGAATTTCATAGAAGGATTAAAAGCCTGCACAGCTGTCTTTCCTAGATATTGAAAAATAGCAGTCTAAAATGACAGCAATAAACAAATTAAAATATCATGGTTGCCATCTCAGGTGCAAACAACTCTCTGCCTTTCAGTGACTTGTCTGAAAGCAACAACTATGTGATAGAAGACTGGCATAAGTTAACTCTTCAAAAGACTGTTAGTATGCTGCAAAGGAAAGGACTACACTTTAAGTAATCAAATAACTTAATCTGGCAGCAAGAAACACACCTTTTTTATATAACCCAAAAACTTGAGCCATTGAAGCTCAGAATACAGCACTTACCATTTTATTGGCAGAGGCTGTTAATGGTACCTTCAAAATAGTGTCCTCCTTACATTTTCTCTAAGGAATATTGGACTAAATTTAAGGTTAAGGCTTGGGCATTCTAAGCACCTATTTGAGATTTCCTCCAGTTCCTTCATGAAGCATCCATTACTATAGATAGTCATTGTCTGCAGCAAAATGTGTGTACATCTTCAACACAGAACCCTTGATAGCTCACTCAAAAATGTGTAACTAAAAGAGACCAGGCTTGCCAGAGCCTCACTACTCTAATTACAGCTTGCAAGGCTGGCTTCTTAAGACTGCCTTGTCTCTTCATACAATAAAAGACCACAGAAAACAACACAGTTCTGTTAGGAAAAAAAGTACTACAAATACTACAGTAGTAGTACTATAATACTACAGATGCGTTCATACACAGGGTAATTTTGATGGCATTCAGTTTCCATTCCAGTGATGTAAGAATTTAGATGGCTAGAGAGGAGTCATGGGAATGGCTTGGTAACAGAGACAATGGCAAACACATGACGAAACAGAATTTCAGAATTCAGTCATACTACTACTACTACTGGTGGGGAACAAGTTCTGGAGACATGTGGGGACTACTTACATTTTCATCTGTCACAGTTATTTTTCAAGAAATACCAATCAATGTTCTGGTCCAGGGCAGCAGACAGAACACAAAACATCTCCCATAGCTGGTGCATGCTACTTTTTTCTTCCCTGCAGCACTACACAATGAAGAAAGTGCAAAGAAAATCAAACAACATTGCACTGTTACAGAATCATAACAATCATAGCCAATACCACCAAGCCAGGGAGGAGCTAACAGGAAGGGCTGCTCCCTTTTCTGCTACGAATTAGGTGGAGTTTAAGCCTGTGGTCTTTGGAATGGCAAACGCTGTAGTCTGTGCTACTCCTCATGTATGAGAACCACTGATATTAAATCAGGCAGGAAGAAGAACAAAGCTATTTATATAGAAGTAGACTAGGAAAAGAGGGAAGAAAAATAGAGGGAAAATAAAAAGCTGATTGTCAGTAACATCACCACTACACCAAGCCATTTTTAGGCCCTCCACAAACTCAGCTGATACTAGTACAAGTATTACTGTGTGTGCAAATGCAGTTGAACTTCTACATTCATCATCTCCATGTAAGAAAATGCACAATTTAGTATGTAATAAAACTTCAGGAAAAAAAAAAATCCATAATGTGTTTGGCAAACTAGCTTAACTTCAATTAATTCTTTTATGTGCAGAAGGCAGTCACAGGCCAAATTTGGCTTGACCAAACAATGCTTCATGAACAGTCAAAAAGATAGTGACAGATTCTTGAAGCCCCCATAATGTGTACTCCATCAACCCTGTTTTTAAATACAGATTAACACAGTTGTTATTATTTTCTTCCCTTGAGATAAAACAAGTAATTTTTTGCAATCACAAGTCAACCATTTATCAATTTCTGCAAAAAAGTATTTTAAAATTTCTTTTATAAGAAATTTTTGTCCAGTTTAGCTACTTGTAAACTAATGTATATGCCTGTGGAAAAAAAAAAAACAATAAACAACAACTAAACAAACCAACAACAAAACAAACAAACAACAACAAAAATAAGCACAAACAAACAACAAATAAAACCAAACTTAAAAGCAATATAAAACCCTTCCAAAAGAATAATAATCACACCACTAAAAAGCAAACAAGCAGGACAGTAAAGCTTAGGGGAACAGGAATGTTTTCTGCAGCATTAAATAAACAGTTAAAACCGCATATCTGTGCTAGGCAAGAAAAGATGAAAAGAACCCCTGAAGCATTATCCATCAAGTATAAGTGAATAATGAAATAACAAATATGTCTATACCCTTGGTCCTTAATCTTACAGCAAATTATAGTATTCAAATATAGTATTTTACGCATGCAGTCTGATAACACTTTCTGTCTTTCTTGGAGATTTTGTGAACGACATTATATGAAACACAATGTATTTAATGAAAGGTTTCTAAGCTGATTTCCCTACAGGTTATTTTCTTTCTCTTCTCTGGAACCCATACGAAGGATATACAGCAGGGACCAGGGGTGTATATAAAAATAAACTACCAAGCGGCATCAGAGCCGATACCCCATTCCTACAGGGGCAAGTGAATTATTAGATCTGTGTCATGATTTTTTTTATATATTTTTTTAATATGCCATTGTTCCCACTTGAGCACATTAAATTTTCCATATCCACTTTTAAACCAATATTACCTTTTTTGCCCCCACGGTCATAATGTTCAAAGTATACATTAAGCCAATCCAGCAGCGTAAGTCACACACCAGTTATATGTAAAGTAGGATAAACTATAACCTTTTTATTTTTCTCTCTATGAACTTGTACTTCAGTGGCTAAAGAAAAAAGAAACAAAACAAACCAAAGTCCCTCATGGGAAACAAAAATTACTAAAATATTCATTTTATATTTGATCATTAACATCATTTTCTCTGACTTAGTATATTCATGAAAGTATATTATAACTGTATATGCATATGTTTGTGTTGTAACAATTTTAACACAGATAAGCCTTTCAAATCAAAGGTGAAAGCATTTTTGGTTTTGAAGATGTGATTGCCAATTATTTTTGCACTAGTGCACATAAATAGGGAGGACAGATTCTTAGCTATGAGTTATATATTCCTGTACAAAATAATTGTATATTCTATGAAGACTGATTCTTTTTCTGGAGAAATATACAACAACACAAGGGAAATCTTGTACCAGCAGCATAACTGAAGTGGCAAGACACAATATTAGAAAAACAGAGCTACTTTCATTACTGTGATGCTGTGTGTCAGAATGTCTCTCCTTAATGAACCTGTTTGCAATAAGACTCTGGGTGCAAAGAGGCTATTTAGAGAGCCTATTGTGTCTATAGTGAGTCCTTCAAATATCTCCTCACCATTAGACATGCCGCATTGACCAATTCTGTCCTGATTGCTGTTCTTTTTAGTATCAAGGGACATTCTTGCCCAGACAGACCGATGGATCAGAAACTGTACTTCATAAAATGTTTACACTGTACACACATTCACACAGTGATACAAGCAACAGAGTCCCAGATCACACAGCATGTTGAATGTGCCAGTGTCATCTCAAGGCTTATGATTTTCCAATATCTACAAAAGGATTTGGCTTAAACTTTGCTTCTTCTGCCTGCCTGTCATTCTAACAAAAGCCGTGTGTTTTTTTTCCTTTCAGAGTGTAACCAAGCCCATGGCCCACATGGGAACACTCCAGGCAAATGTTCCCTGTGTCACAAAGCCTTTTTGCTCAGTTGAGACCATCTCGTAATTGCTGACAGCAGAAAAGGACCACACATGTCATGCCATCAAAGAGGGAACAACTTTGCTATGAATAAACAAAACAAAACCAAGTCTTCCTAAAATATTACGAATTACTCTCAGTGACAATAGCAAAGAACAAGGGACTTTTCTCAACAGTAATGACAGAAATACTTTGTTCCTGAATACAGCACTGTAAATTAGTCCTTTTGTAAGAGAATTTATGAGGGTAGTTTGATGCAGTTCCTATCAAGGCAGTGGTTTACTTATTAGCCACTAATTAATGTGCTCTATTCTCACCTTTCATGAACCTCACGTCAAACTGGCTATCCACAATAAGCCTTTTTATATTTTAACTTTTTTGTGTTTTACCTTTTTATTATCCTAAGAATAATTTACTTGCCACCTCCAGCTGAAGGCCCCAGCCTGCATGCACAAGTGACAGAGAGCATATGGTATATGCAAGACCTGACTATTAGTTTACTAACACAGATCAACAACTATGCGCCTTATGCTTGATTTAGTATGGAATACATGTGTGCTACCAGCTTAACACAGAAAAGCGGGGAGGGAAACTGATGTGGGAAAAAACCAATTTTTTAAAATGCTAAAGGTGAAGCTAACGCATAGGTAATACAGAAAGCTCTCCACCAAGTAAGAACTAGGAGACTGCATGTGCTTTCAGAGGAATGATGAAGGGATAAAGAGGACGAGCCTACAGATCAATGCCTGGCTACATGAGTGGTGCCATCAGCAGGACTTTGGGTTCTTTATGGGCTGCTTTACAAGACACCAGGACTTTTCTCAAAAGATGGGGTACTCCTATCCCAAATGGGAAAAAGGATCCTGGATCAGGAAATAGAAGCACCCATTGAAAGGTCTTTAGAATAAACGTGAAAGGGGTGGGGGGTAAAACTGCGCTCATTAGAGGGGCACCTGGGAACAGCACAGCAGTATCAGGGGGAGGGATCCGAAATGGCAGTGATCACAACACCATCTCCACTACAACCGACTGGGGAATAAACCAGGACAACCAGAGCAGTGCAATATGTGCCTCAGCTGTCTCCCAAAATGAGAACCAAAAAGATCAGCCTCCTGAAGTGTATGTATACAAATGCACACAGACTGGGAAATAAACACAAGGAACTGGAGCTCCATGCCCAGTCAGATAGTTATGATATCATAGGAATAACTGAAACATGGTGGGGTGATTCACACTACTGTAGGACCGTGACAGATGGCTATAGACTGTGTCAGAAAGACAGTCAGGGGAGAAGAGGTGGAGGAGTCATGCTCTATGTTAAGGAAAACCTTGAATGTATATAGATCAACTCTGGTAATTGTGCTAGCCCTATTGAATGCCTCTGGATCAAAATCAGAGAGGTCATCTCCAGGGGTGACCCTACCATAGGTATCTGTTACTGACCCCCAAACCAAGATGATGTGACCAATGAAGTGACTCAGGTCACTCAGGCAAGCCTCAGGTCAACAAAACCTGTTCCTTATGGGAGGCTTTAACTGTATCACAGTATCACAGTATCATTCTGCTTGGAAAAGACCATAAAGATCACGGAGTCCAACCACTTCCCTGACTCTGCCGCATCCACCACTAAACCCTGTCCCCTGGCACCACATAAGTCTCTTTAGACATCTCCAGGGATGGTGGCTCAACCACCTCCTCGGACAGCCTGGATTGCGAAGTCCAACTATCACCCCAGAAAAGGACAACCCCAAAGTTCACACCATGTCCCTGAGGGCATTGACCAAATGTTCCTTGAATGTTGTCAGGCTTGGTGCCATTACTGCTTCCCTAGGAGCCTATTCCAGTGCTCCACCACCATCTGGGTGAAGATTCTCCTCCTAATGTCCAACCTAACCCTCCCCCTGCACATCTTCCTGTCATTCCCTCACGTCCTATCGTTGGTCAACAGAGAGAAGAGGTCAGTGCCTACTCCGCCTCCTTGCCTAATGAGGAAGCAATAAGCTGTGGTGAGGTCTCCCCTCAGTCTCCTCTCCTCCAGGCTGAACAGAGCAAGTGCTTTTAGCCACTCCTCATTCGGCATCCCTCTAAACCCTTCATCAACCTCATGGCCTTCCCCTGGACACTCTCCAGTAGCTTTATATCCTTTTTGTACTGTGGCACCCAAAACTGCACGCAGTACTCAAGATGGGGCTGCAGCATTGCAGAGTAAAGTGGGATGATTACCTCCCTTGACCAGCTGGCTATGCTGTGCTTGATGCACCTCAGGACTCAGCTGGCTCTGCTGGCTGCCAGGGCACACTGCTGACTCATGATGAACTTGCTGTCGACCAGAACCCTCAGATCCCTTTCCACAGGGCTGCTCTTCAGCCTCTCACTCCCCAGGCTGTATGCATATCCAGGGTTACCGTGTCCCAGGTGCAAAATGCGGCACTTCTCCTTGTTAAACGTCATGCTACTGGTGATTGCCCAGCTCTCTAATTTGTTCAGATCCCTTTGCAGGGCCTGTCTGCCCTCGAGACTGTCAACCACTCCCCTCAATTTGGTGTCATCTGTGAACTTCCTAAGTAGGCCTTCAAGTCCTGCATCTAAGTCATTTATGAATATATTAAAGAGTACTGGCTCTAAGATGAATCCCTGTGGATCTGCCCAGACACTCGCTGGAAAAACAACACTGCAGTTGACCTGACATCAGTCAAGTTCCTGGAATGTGTAGAAGCCTGCTTCCTCACACAAATGTTGGATTTGCCCCAGGAATGGGGCACAGCTGGACTTACTACTCACTAACCAAGAAAACCAGCTCTGTAATATCTCAGTTAGTGACAGACCTGGCTGCAGTGACCAGAGTATTGTGGAGTTTGGGGTGCTGCTGAGCACATTGAAGGTTAATTCCAGGATAAAGGTTTTAAATTTTAGAAGAGCAAACTTCAGGTCGCTCAGAGCTCAGTTGGAAGGGATCCCATGGGAAACTTCCATGAAGAGCAAAGGAACTAGTGAGTGCTGGGAGTTCTTCAAGAACACTCTCCTAGATAAGCAAAAACAGTTCATCCCCTCTAACGGCAAAGGAAGTAGGTGAAGCAAGAGACCCACTTGGCTTAACTGTGAACTTCTGGGTCTGCTCAGAACCAAAACAGAAATGAACAAGAGGTGGAAAAGTGGAACATTAGTGGTTGAAAATTACCAAGGCGTTGCCAGGGCATGTAGAGATGCAGTTAGGAAAGCAAAAGCTCTGCTTGAGCTGATATTGGCCAGAGATGTTAAAAACTTCAGGAAAAGGTTCTTCAGATGCATTAACCACAAGAAGAAACAGAGAAATAATATTGGCCTACTATTAAACAGAAGTGAACTTAGTCACCAGCAATGCTGAAAAGGCAGAGGTCCTCAAGACCTTCTTCACCACTGTCTTTACCAGTGCTGTTGGGTCCCAGGCCACAGGTACAGAAGTCCACGTTGATGCAAACACTGACCCGCTGTCAGTGAAGGAAGAGTTGGTGTGTCAACTATTACAGAAGCTTAACCCATATAAATCAATGGGCCCAGATGCCATCCACCCTAGGCTGTTGAGAGAGCTTCTGATGTCGTTGCAAAGCCACTCTCCATAATCTTTGAGAAGTCATGGAGATTGGGAGATGTCCCTGAAGAGTGGAGGAAGGCTAATGTCACCCCCATCTATAAGAAGGGTTCAAAGGAGGACCCAGGTAATTACAAATCTATTAGCCTCAGTTCAGTCCCTGGGAAAGTCATGGAGCAAATCCTCCTGGGGACAGTCACAAGTCAGTTGAAGCACGTGATTGGGAAAAGCCAACATGGATTTATCAGGGGCACAACGTGCTTGACAAACCTGATCACCTTCTACAACAAAGGGACCCGCTCGGTTGATGCAGGGCGAGCGGTGGAGTTGTCTACCTGGACTTCTCCAAAGCTTTTGTTACAGTCCCCCACAGTCTCCTCCTGGAGAAAATAACTCATTATGACCTTGAGAAGTGGTCTGTGTGGTGGGTGGGGAATTGACTGACAGACCATACCCAGAAGGTGATAGTAAGTAGTTCCTCCTCAAACTGGCAACCAGTCACAAGTGGGGTCCCCCAGGGATCGATATTGGGCCCAATGCTGTTTAGCATCTTCATAAGTGACCTGGATGTTGGGATCAAGAGAACCCTGATGAAGTTTGCTGACAACCAAGATGAGTGGAGAGGCTGACACTCCATAAGGGAGAGTCACCCTCCAGGATGATCATCTTTCCAAGGGAAGTGGTAGATTGCCCCACATTGAACAGTTCTAAGTCTCAGCTTGAAAGGGTGCTGAGCCATCTCATATAAACTGTAGTAGTATCTAGAAAGGTAGGATCGGATGATACTTGAGGTCCCTTCCAACCTGGCATGCTATGATTCTATGATTCTGTGAAGTGGAAGGTGCCCAGAAATCTCGAGGAATAAACCTTTATGTTTCTAAGTTTTGCTCAAAGACAAAGGGAAATCTTCCTGCCAAGGGCAACCTGTATAGACAGATGCGGCACAGGAAGAAGGGGGGAAAAAAGGCAACTTATCTACTCTATTTTGTAGGTAGGAAACTCAGACACAAGGATTAAAACACACATCAGGAAAGTGTATGCCACTGAACAAATAAAGAGGCTATTTAAAAGCATTTTCTGCTCAGTAATACAATTTGTGATACATATCATTAGTTACTGTTGCTAAGTTTATGAAAAATTATATTGTGTGTAAGTTGACTGAAGAATACAACAGGCAGAAGTTGTTCTAAAAGCAACACCCCAGAGTGTAATTACCCTTTCATTCTCCTCACCTGAGTAATCAGATTAATCTATACATGCTATTTATGAAATTGAAAAGGAGTAATATTTTGGGCTGAATTCTTTCCTGAAATACACTCAAGTGTCTCCAAAATATTAATACTATCTAATATTCTAGCCAGACTTCCAAGTTCATCATGAACATTGGGCATATTGAGATTGCAAAGGCACTCCTCCTAAGTTGAAATCCTCTAACTCACATGCTACAATTTCATCTGGAAGAGAAGTATGCTTTCCACTCCAGGATTTAGTAATGGCAGACAATGGGGGCGTCAAAAACTTGCAGCAAAGTGATTTCTTGCAGTAGGTTGTCGCTTCAGACTAGATGCTGAAGCCATCCTTCCATTACTATTAATTGTATCTGTACGGCAGCCACTTAAACTTCACTTGCAATACAATTTTTCTCTGAAATTCTTACGAAAGCATACATTTTGCAAAAACTCTAGGTAAAGAGTGAAAAATGAGTGTGAAAATTGCTGTACCAGATAGGCTCAATGGGTATGCTGTTTATCTTTCTTTTATCAAAGCCACTAAATCCAATAGCCCCTGTTCTAAGTGGCCACTCTAAGTTTTCCATCATTGCTTCACTTGTCCTTTAATTAAACTTCTTTATAATAGAACCACAGAATGGTTTCGGTTGGAAGGGACATAAAAGGTCATCTCGATCTAACCTCCCTGCATCTGCAGGGCCACCTCCCACCAGACCAGGTTGCTCCAAGCCCCATCCAACCCAGTCTTGAACACTTCCAGGGATGATGCATTCAAAACTTCCCTGGATTGCCTGTTCTAGTGTCTCACCACCCTCTCGCTACAGTAGTTCTTAATGTCTACCCTAAATCTCCCCTCTTCTAGTTTAAAGTCATTACCCCTTATCCTATCACTACAAGCCCTTGTAAAAAGGCTCTCCCCAGCCTTCCTGTAGCCACTTCAGGTACTGGAATTCTGCTCTAAGGTCTCCTCAGAGCCTACTATTCTCTAGGCTGAACCACCCCAACTCTCTCAGTCTGTCTTCGTAGGAGAGGTGCTCCAGCCCTCTGATCATCTTGGTGGCCCTCCTCTGGATTTGTTCCATACCCTTCATCTAGGTCCTCTGTGACTCATGACATGTGTCAATTTACATTTAAAAAATGCACATACATGAATATCCCGTAAGGCCTACAACACTGATGAGCAATTTTTAATCTACAAACTCCAGTTCCTTCCTCCCATCCACAAATTTAGAAAAGGGAGTGTAATTGGGTCTTCAGTCATGGGTCTAAAACTTTCTCTCTAAGATCATTGAGAATAGAAGGGTCCCATGTAAAAAGCCATTTAACTTCCCCTCTAATTATCATATCTGATAAAACAGAAGTTCTTCAGACATGTCTTATTTATTCACAGATTTTAGATTAATTTTACCAGTTTCCATCAGATTTACTCATGTGTAGCTGAAAAGAAAGGTTACACTGCTCCATGAAAAGCTGCTAGAGCCATTTTTCATTCACATCAGACAAATAACATATAAACCTGGATAATTTTGCCTAAACTAAATGTGACAGTATACATACAATTTTTTCTACCAGCAACCTGGTGAGGGAATGACAAGTGACTTCTTCTGCATACAGAGCCAGTGATAGAAGACAACTGTCCAGAGCTGTAATTCTTAGAAATAAAACATGTATCTGATATCTCTGAGACATCACATCTTTCTTTTATTACAATTGATGGTGAAAGGCACTTTTTATGAGCAGCTAGAACCTGTCTGTTATGGAATCTTATGACTTCTAGTGCCACTTTGGTTCTGCAGGAAAAAGGGAAATCAACAGACTGAATGAACTGGTCATGTCTTATTCACATGGTAAATCTAAATTACGGTGTCTTTCCTATGTATTCTCACACACAGAAGAAAACGCATTCTTTTTGGCAAACTATCAGTCAACGAAATTAAAATGTATAAGTTTTCAAAAGAATACATTAAGTAAAACAAAACAAAGAAATTACACATAAGTACATGCCTGGAAAGTGAAATACAGTCACAAATCCAGTAATAAATACTGTAATGACTTAAGTGTAGAACTGGCAAATAAGCAGAGGGAAGGTGCAATTTGATTATAATCAATTATGCCGTATTTTCTAAACTTGGTTTCCAAAGATCAAATTTGGATGTTGTATGCACTCATAGTCTTTGGAAGAGTAAATAAAACATTCTGCACATTGTGTTCCATAAATTTCAACAAATTAAATCCAAACACAAACATAATTGTAAAACCTCCTCCTTTTCCACAAATCAATTCTACAACCAAAGCAATTAACATGTTAAAATTATGAATGTCAATGCTTTTGTTTCAAATATAAATTACTGAGCTTAGATTTCATTAGTGAAAATGAAGTATAACTGGCACTTGAGTACAAGAAGGTCGGAAAAATTCACATCAAACTGGGCCTATATGTAATTACAGACAGTGATTTGCAAATCAGCTGATGGGACTCTTCAGCAGCATTGTTGCCGGCTGTCCCCATGGTATCACCTGTCAGATTTCAAGAAGTATTGCTTCCTGAAGTCATCCAAAGTCCTATTGAAGGTCTCATCTTTGGTATCCAGAGATTTTTCTAATCAACTAACCTGAATATAAGCAGATACTTGTCTTCATCTGGTATAGCTTCTTCATGTCCTTCCTGGTATATTTGCTTCGTATAAATACAGATCAAAATACAGAAGATACTAGTTATCACAGAAGTATTTTTAATTGCATTTTTTATATATTTTAATTGCATTTAGTAAAAAAGTCTGAGTATTTCTTGAACAAAGAGACCAATATCCATTTTAAAAAATCAGCTGGTGTGACAACTACCAGAACAGAAATACAAGTCTCCAGAGACAGTGAATGAACTTTCCTGAACTGATACTTTCTAAGATAACAGATTCTAAATTCTAAGCAGTTCAAACCACTATGTTGCTTTTCACACCTAAATAAATTCTGATAGTTTTACAATTAGCAAAACTACACAAACTGAACCAGAGTCCACAACAGAATAGGAGGTTTGTAAGCCTTTTTACAAAGCAGGATCAAATGCTAAACAAGAATAATTTCAATACATATTTTAGACAGTTAGATTTTGTAAATTAATGCAGTTCTTCTGATTTCAGTGGAGCCACTCTGATTTACATTGGCTACTACCTGTTCCTTTGAGAAACTGGAGGATAACATAATAAAATTAATCTAAAACTTAAAAATATTTTTAAAAGTTTCACAATCTGAGGCTCAACATTTCTCAAAAACCGAGGAAAAGGCTAGCCTTTGCAACATACAGAAAAACTTATGAATTGCATACTGTGGACAAGAGATGGAGGATTTTACTCAGACCTTTCAGAAATTTACAATATTCCAGTACTTATTGCTGGTTTATTCCAAGACAAAAAACTACACATCAGTTCCATTCAGGTTTCAGGCCAGGTTAGATTACCTACAATGAGGCTCAAAGATAAGAAATGATGTGTTGCTCAGTCCTATTTTTGCATCTTGTGACAGATGTGAAGTAACTCTCAGCCATTTACAGAATTGGAGAATGGAATTTGGCTTACTTTTAAAGATAGTATAAGAATAAAAAGGGGCACTCCCCCTTTCTTAGGAAATAAAAAGGAATAAACTTTTTCAACATATGCAATGTATTTCTACAAAGAATCCATCAGCACTGAACAAGAACTCTACACTGTAGTGCTTGATAAAGCACACTTTTAAAAAGCAGGTGTCTCTTTTACAGAGCAGTGGACCTTTTTGCTCAGACTGCTGCCACTGAGAATAGTTGTATTTTCTTTCCATCTGATTTAATAGATGTCTTATGTACCTCACAATCCCAGCTATCTAGCCCATGTAAGTTATGACCACCAGACACATAAACACTTTAGGAGAATGGATAACAGCACAAAGACTGACTTTTTAACTGAGAACTTGTTTAAACATCCAGCTATTTGAGAATAAAAATTCAAAGGCAGCAATTGCAGAAAAACTGTTCTTGAATGATTAAATTCTTCCTATGGAGATATTTGCTCCAGTAATGGGGAGTCAATCAGAAGTACTTACTTCTACAATACCAAATGTTATTAACTTATGTAAAACAGATCACTACTCCTATTTCACAGTTCACTAAACCAAATAAACTTTTATGTATAGTACAAACCAGAAAGCAAAGGATCTTGAATAGCTTCTACAAAGCCAGATTATGCTATAGGACAAATGTTTTGAACAAGACCAATTTGGAACAATTTATTCATGCACAGGAAAGAAAACTGAAAAAAGTAAAAATTTTTTAAAAAAATATTTTACTTTTAAGGAAACATTTTATCACCAGAGTAACAAAGGAAAGATTCTTGCATTGATAGCTGCCTTCTTCAGAAAGCAGTCTTGGTGAAGTGACGGCAAGTAGAAAATAGATTTTGACAGGCAGAAAGTAATAATGGATTTGAAAGGCAATGCTGTGAAACTTGTTGAACCAGAGCAACTCCCATATCATTAAGAGAGATTCTTAGTTTGAAAACAACTTGCTATTGCAAGATATCCATCAGCAGTAAGGTTATCTTGACGTGGAATACCATGACATAGGAGTTCCACTATAATAAAGGGCTGAAGTCTCATTACTATGGTGAGTTGTAAGAAGATTAAGGCTAAGCTGGTTGGTTCCAAATGGTCATTTTTGCCCTCCTAACACAGCTTAGTTCATGGGATACAGAGCTGGATTAAATCTGTCACAGTCCTGGCCTAAACCAGGACAATCTTGTGTAATATTTGGATTTTTCTTTCACAAAGCCATATGCTGACTAGGACTTTAAAAAAAAAAAAAAATCCTTCATCTATTGAATGACAATTAACAAGATTATCTGAATTAAATAACTCTAGATTGAAAGAACTCCCTCCATTTATCAAATGCATTGGCAATTTCCAGAATAGTCCTTGGCATGGTCCTGTGCAATCTGCTCTAGGTGTCCCTGCTTGACCAGTCTCTGATTCTGCAAATAGCGTCCTTATGTCAGAAAACAATGGCTTCATGAGGTACATGAGGATTTATAAATGGAATTAGAAGGCATGTAATATTTTCAGCTACCTACTGGTGAAGGTGCTTCTTTGCAGCACAAAACCTGTCTCCAAGTTTCTTGATGTAGTAAAAAAACCTCCTGATAAGGATGGCTGAATTTCTGTGCTTCCAGAAGAAAGCTCTTCTGAACCACTCAACTGGAAGGGGTTGTCCTTCTAAGATACCTCTTTTGTTCATGTAAGGAATGAGAGAATCCCCTTTTTTGCATAGTAAAATGTTTAAACCTCAAATGTTCTGACAGCCACTCTGGATAAATTGTCTTACTGGGCTAAAAGTTAATAATAATATGAACACCAATAAATTCTTCTCAGGTAGTATCCACTGTTCACGAGTATGGCTCACGAAGGAATGAGAAGACCCACAGAGACATGTGAAAGATCTGAACAGAGTACGTGGCACCACAGAATCTCAGGCAGGCAGAAGTTATGGGTATAATTTGACCTTAGCGTCCCCCAAAAGCAATATCAAATTCTAGTATTGCGATGAGAAATAATAATACCAGTGACCAACTAAAAAGCTCCATCTGCTTCTGCATGGCTAGTAAAACAGGAATTGACCCAGATCTTTCAGCCCTGACACAGGACTGTTTCATTGAACAGTCACATCACCCTCAGAGTCTTCCTTAAATCAAAAAGTGGCAATTACATTGAATCTCTGCTCTGTATCAAAAAAACACACATACATTTTAAATCAAACTCTCACTGACTTGTCTTTCAAAAGATGAAATATCAACTATATGATCTTCGTGCTGCTCTTAGACAAGGAGAAAGATTTAGAGTAAGATCTCGTTTTTAAGAGGAATTAGCCGTACCCTGATTTCACTATGAAGCATTGAAGGGATCACAAACTGCACAGCACAAAAGATGCACTGTAGTGACAGATCAAGTTCTGATTCCTGTACCTATAGTAAGTACTGGTTCCAGACAATATTATATTACTTAATACTATTTGAAGATTTTAGTAGACCAAATTTGCTAGTGGTCTGTACCATGTAAGAGAAGCTATACTGACTGTATGGTATAATTTTTTTACTGATCTGTAAGTATTGTATAGTGGATTATGGACATAACACCCAGAATACTACATGTGAAGTGGATCTTAAATTTACAACAATTGCTTTTTCGTAATCTTAAAGTAAAACACTTCACAGGATACATTACAACATAACATACATTTGGGTACCGACATACACAGTAATATTTTATAGTAGAGCAATTTACAAATGAAATAACAGTGTGTTGCCTTATGAACATTCTAAATATTAAGATATTATTTTCAGAGGAAAACACTGTGTTTCACTGAGGAAAAAACCCTCACACCTCCTACAGAAATATTCTTTCTTTTCTGAAAAAGCTGGTAAAACATCACCTCCATTGACTTCAGCAGAGAAGCATCAAGCATGACTTTAATTCAACCAGTAGGGTTAACAAAACAGAACTTATTTTTATTATAATGCCATTAAATGACACTTTCCTCCTGAGTTGCCCATTAGCAAACCCAAATTAAAAATATCACACAAATCAAAGTTTGCCCAAATCTTATGTTTTGTCATGATCCCATTTCCATTTATAATATTGCAGCATTTAAAGTCCTCAATCACAGTCCCAGTACAGTAGGCAGTGCAGAAAATGTAAACAAAAATCAATTCTAAATTAAGTTAGCATGACTCCAGCTTAAAAGATATAAAAGCAGTTTAACTGGATCACTGGAAATTCCCTCTGCATAAAAGGAATTTCCACAAGTATTGCAGAATTAGCTCATGGTACTACTGTACCATGCTCTTCAAAGCCTCAAGCGTGGGAGAAGTGGTTCAGGAAATGTGCTGTCATGGACGGCTAGAGGCCAGCATAAACTAACCCTTCACATCACATTAAAGGCCAAAATGGTCCAGGACAGTCCACGAATGGGAAGGGAGACAAGTCTCCTCTATTAGACTCCACTCCTCCCACGTTTGAACTGAACACAGAGTGCAGGATTGCCCTTGCATTGCTCAGATACTGCACAAATTAAGGAAGAAAATAGAACTCTACAGAATACATTAAATTATTACATTGCAATTCAAGAGAATTCAAGAAGGATATAAGGGGCAACAAAACAGTGAGAAATTATAAAATGACAAGTTTCTAAGGGCAAAAGAAATAGTAGGTGACAGAAGTCAGGAATTAACTTTAAATGAACAATGCAAAGAAAAAAAATTTACTTGTTTCAAAGATGTACTAACAAATGTCTAATGGAACAGCATCCTTTTTAAGGAGACAAAAATCCCAAGATGACTAAATGGCAAAAGTAAAGAGGCAACAGAAGAAATATTGATGAAAAATGTGGTGTAGATGCAACTAGAACCATCAAGAAGAAATGATTTAAAGGAAAAATACATGTTGGGAGCTAGACTGAGTAAAAAAAGAAAATTACACAAGAGAAAGGCAGAGTATCAGAGGGGACAGCAAGCAATATAGTGAAGAATAATAAGACATTCTACAAATACCTAAAAGGAAAAAAGACAGTAAAAGATAAAATGAACGTATTAAAGTATAAAACAGATGCTTAGATACAAGATGATGCAAGGTTGATGGCAGGATTAAACACCTTCTTCACAGACATAATTCTCCTCAGGAACTGTGCAGAAAGTATCAGGAAACATGAGGGTATTACTGGCCTCCAATATCAATTAAGAAGTAACATGTTGTTTTTACAGCTCACTACAAGTACGTATGGACAAACGTAAATTTATACACTGTTTCACATTGGCAACAGTGCAATATGGACTATGAACGCAGCACTCTCTCTACTTCTTTTTTGGGGTTTCATGTTAATCAGACACAGACCAGTCAACTGTAAGTAGCCTATGCTGTGATTATTTTTTTAACAATTTCAACTCCATCTGCAGTAGGATGGAATATTCGGATACATGGGATTAAATAGTAAAAAAGACAAGACTCTATTTTCATACAAAAGCATATTCATTGGAAACCTCTCAATAATGAAATTTAGTCAAGTTTCTCAAAGGATAACTAAATTAACATATGAATGGACTTGAAGGAGCACATGCACACAGATTTAGTAAATGCACTTTGAAGAATATTGATAGGCTCATCACATAGGAAAGAATAACTTTGGCATTCAGGTGGAAAAGTGAACAAAACAGCTACCTAAAAAGTGAAAGTGAATATCACTCCTGTCAGTTTTTTGGAGAAAAATTTACCACTGAGGTTACACAGTCCACACACTGAAGCCAGTTTGGCCGTATTTTAAAGATGTCTTGCATCACTTTGGTATTAGAGTATCAATTTTAAAATGTTTTACTGATCACTGTGAATGTGTCCTCTAGAGCAGCTTGATTTCAATTTCAGAAGTACATTAATAAAGATGCAGTGACAAAATATAGAGAAGATGGCATAAAGAAAGATGTTTGGTACAAAAACAGATCTATTGAAAAAAAGAGGAAGTTATTCAGGACTTATCTGTCCAAACTACAAGTCATGACTTGAACATATTGAGGTTGCTGAGAAACTTCCTATGAATGCCACCAGAAGGCTGTAATGATATTTATGGGGAAGTTCTGGGAAAACAGGCTATCACAAGTTCAAGTTCCCACTTCTTAAATGGAAATGGAAGTGATGGTACTAAGCTGTGTTCAATTTGCCAGTCCCAACAGGTGTCTGAGTTGGAACCTTCAGAAGGCTGCCACACTTTCTTGGAAACACCACATTTCTCCTATCACTGAAATGAGAAAAGCAGCCAATAGTCCACTGGAGACAGAGTAGTTCACAAGGTGAAACCAGACTACTAAGCAGGCAATGCAAAGAAAGATAATAATGGAAAAAGTGAAAGAGATAAAAGAGATACGAAGAAATGGACATAAAAGAGTGGAAGACACAATCAACTGAGTAACCATAAAGGAGAACAAAGTGAGAGGACAGGAGCACAGTAAAGAGGGACAGCATAGTTCAATTACTAATGTTACTTCTTAGTGGTTTCAGTACCAAAATATTCTGATAAACCTGAGATTAGGTGGTTGAATGGAGAAGACAAAAAGAAAACACACTTTTGCTACACTGGGATTTGAGATGAAAGGAAGACACAATCTCTACATTCAAAACATTGAGTACATTTATGTCTTCTGACAGGAGGAAAAGCATTTATCTATTTTTTTTAAAATTCTTTTATGTGTGGTATGTATCAAATTCTACTGAATAACAAGAAGGGACACAAAAGTTATAGACAGGCAAAGAGACACAAGTTTTTACAAAGAAAAAGGGGGAAAATGCAAAGACTGGGTAGTTAAAGGGGATAAGACAATTCTCTCTCAAAAGAACACACAAAATATGAATACAAGCAAGATATTTATACAGACTTAGGGGCACACAGCTTTTCTGTTATACATGAAGAATTAATAAGATGCACAGGAATGCACAATGCAGTGCTCTCATGTGTAGCCTGACTGCTACCTTCTTTCTGGCACTTAACTGCTGCACTGGGCACAGCTGGCAGATGCCAGTGGTGCATGTGGGTCTGCAGGACAACCTGTGATAGATGAGGTCTGGGACTGCCCTGTTCCAGTCCCAGGCAGCTCTGCAGTGGACAACACAGACCCACTACCACATGCCCAACAGTGCCCACCAAAGAGCACATAGTGCCTCTGTGAAAACATGCTTGAGGAAGGAGTGCAATACCTATGGGAAAGAGACAAACTGAAGGAAAAGAGAAGACACTTAAACAGGGCAGGAGAAAAGAGGCACCTGAGCATGGCTGGAGAAAAGAGATTCCTGAGCAGGTGCAGGGCAGAGAGACAACTGGCTAGAGTACTGGAGCAAAGAAGTGCCTGAGCAAGGACAGAGGGGAGACACAGGAGGAGACACATCTCTGACAGGACTGTGGCCTGTTTAAAAGCCCAGACCTGAGCTGCTGTGAAAGAAGCAAGGAACAGCAAAATCAAAACAACCACTACACACCAGCCTCAAGTCTCCTGTGCCACTATCACCTCATCCACGAGGCTGTGATGTGCAGTGAGGGAACTGGAGACCAGCAAGAAGGGAGCAGAGGTGGCCAGATGGGGAGCTGAGGCATCATCCTCTAAGTGTTTGTTTAAATCACAGAATCATAGTGTTTCTGTTTATTTCTCAATATTGGCTTCAGTAATTAAAATTTAAGGATAATTGGCAATAAAATGCACTAAGTAAAATGTCACACATTGAGACTGATTTTTTTTCCCATGACATCTATCAAAAAGCAAAGAAAAATGCCAGTAAGAATATAAAGTAGTGGCAATTTTGTCATTCAACTAGATGTAAACAATTAAACCATATTACTATGATGAATACATAATTACTGTTTTAAAATGTAGTGTACAATGGTAACTTTAGTTTGCTAGAGATTTTTCAAGGATTAAAACTAAGGAGTGCCTCAGAATATTCTCTCCTACTTTTCCATGGAGTATCCTTCTCACATTAAAGCATTAAATGCAAAAACCATCAGGAAAAAAAAATTAAATACAGGAACAGAAACATCATTGCATTGCTGTGCACTGATATATAGTTACAATTGTCCCAGACCAAATACAAATAACACATTTTCATGTACACCATTTAAAAAAAAAATCAGGTTCTACCTAATCTTCGATTATGGAGTAGTAAAACCAGGATCATAATACCAAAGGGGACAAAAATTAATATTTAGTATAAATATTCTAGCTACAGTTGAATTATGTCAGGAATTAACTTGGACTTAGATATCTACTAACTTTTTTACAGTAGAAGTCAGACAACATAGTTTGTCTTAAACTTCATTTCTTCATTATAATGATTCTGTAGCATATGCCAGGTTTTCAGGCAGTGATAAATAATATAAACTATGAAGCAATTATTATTCATGATTTGGCAGGCAGTATTTAAAATAATATTTACTCTACATTAGTATTATTCACTTGTAAAGTTGAATTATTTCTGAAATACATATCATAAGATCATAGAATCATTAAGATTGGAAAAGACCTCTAAGATCATAAAGTCCAACTGTCAACCCAATGCCATGATGCCAACTAAACCATGTCCTGAAGTGCCACGTTTACATGTTTCTTTAAAAATCCTACAGGGATGGTGACCCAACCACTTCCCTGGGCAGCCTGTTCCAATGCTTGACCACTCTTTCGGTAAAGAATTTTTTCCTAATATCCAATCTAAGTCTCCCCTGGTGCAAAGTGAGGCCATCTCCTCTCATCCTATCACTTGCTACTTGGGAGAAGAGACCAACCCCCATCCAACTACAAAGCAAGGTCTCCCCTG
Organism: Apus apus; assembly: GCF_020740795.1. Taxonomy (NCBI): domain Eukaryota; kingdom Metazoa; phylum Chordata; class Aves; order Apodiformes; family Apodidae; genus Apus; species Apus apus. Next base: position 35,056,505 of record NC_067312.1, read on the forward strand.
AGCCTCCCCTTCTTTAGACTAAACAACCCAGGTGCCTCAGATGCAACTTGTAAGCCTTGTGTTCTAGATCCTTCCCCAAATTTGTTGCCTTTCTCTAGACACATTCCAACACCTCAATGTCCTTCTTGTAGTGAGGGGCCCAGAACTGAACAAAGAACTCGAGGTGTGGCCTCATCAGTGCCAAATACAGGAGTACAATCACTTCCCTAGTCCTGCTGGCCACACTATTCCTGATGCAGTCCAGGACGCTGCTGGCCTTCTTTGCCACCTGGGCACACTGCTAGCTCATGTCCAGCTGGCTGTCAATCAGCACCCCCAGGTCCTTTTCTTCTGGGCAGCTTTCCAGCCTCTCTTTCCCAAGCCTGTAGCTTTGCATGGGGTTGTTGTGACCGAAGTGCAGGACCCAGCACTGAGCCTTGTTGAACCTCATACAATTCACCTTGGCCCATCAGTCCAGCCTGCCCAGGTCCCTCTGTATAGAGCTTCCTGCCTTCTGGCATATCAGCACTTCCACCCAATTTAGTATCATCTGCAAACTTACTGAGGGTGCACTCAATCCCCTCATCCAGATCATTGATAAAGATATCAAAGAGAACTGGCCCAAATACTGAGCTGGTGAACAGCCGCCAACTGGATTTAACTCCATTCACCAAAACTCTCTGGGCTCAACCTTCTAGCCAGTTTTCTACCCAGGAAAGAATACACTGGTCTAAGCCATGAGCCACTGGCTTCTCCAGGAGAATGCTGTAGGAGACAGCCAATGTAGGTAACATCCACAGCTTTCCCCTCAACCACTAGGTCAGTCATCTGCTCATAGAAGGAGATCAGGATGGTCAAGCAGGACCTGCATTTCATGAACCCATGCTGACTGGGCCTGATCCCCTGGTTGTCATGTACATGCCATGTGAGCACACTCAAGAACTTCTCCGTGATCTTCCCCACCACCAAGGTCAGGCTGATAGGCCTGTAGTTCCTCTAATCCTTGTTCTGGCCCTGCTTTTAGGTGGGTGTCATATCAGCGAGCCTCCAGCAACTGTACCTACATAAACACACTACCATTTCAAGAGGCACTAGTTTTCCTATATATGCACAACTCCTCATACATATGCATGCACATGCACACAGGATAAGCACTGCACAACTTGGAGGGACACCACACTAAAATAAATGTGAAACTACTAAGTGCAGTGGGAGAATGAACAGGAAAACAGAATAGGGAGGATATAAGCAGGAGGAAGGCTTCAGGCTAGGATATCCAGCCTGTTCCTCCTCAAATACTGGTTCATTTCCTGCAGAAATTAGCAATTATCTGCTTTCATGTACTGACACAAATGCCTGGTGTCTTCCATTATTCACTGTCTCCACACTCAGGGATTCCTTCATGGAGAATAGGGACAGAGAAGATGCCAAGAAAACCATAGCCCTAATATTACAGTCACCAGGAGCAGCTTAATTCCCACATTTCTAATGAGAACACAGGTAAGACCTTAGTTGGAGCTGAAATTTAATGGAGAGCCCTGTATAATCTTGTTTATAAGAACTCAGTATAATGACTTTTTTATCATAACTATTTTTTACATTTACTTGCATATGCTTTTCTGCTAGTCATGCAAAAAGATGTCAGCTCTCAGGTTACTCCCTGTGCAAAACGGCCACCATCTGTCGTCACAGTCAATGGCTGCTGTTTCTCTATAGTTAACTAACATACAAAAATAAGGCTATCTTTCATAAAGGTGATTACTTCCTCCAATTATGTTCAAACTGAAGCAAAATGAAAACCAATGCCTCTCTATGGTTCAGAGATGTGGCATGATACTATTAAATAAAGAGACAATGAAGATCTGTGCATGCAAAATGAGCATAATAGGCATCAGATTTATAATATTACTCACAGGAATTCACAGGATTGTCCTCAGTTTGTCATATTGCCTACTTAAAGCATCATCTCCATGCTGCAAGCTTTAGCCTACACCTTAGGTGCTCTTTCATTGTTTTCTGCCTCAGACCTACAGTGCCTCAGTCCCCAGTACACTGTTTTCCTTCATGGAGATACATGCTCCTCTTACATGCCGAACGAAGTGAATTCATCTGCATATTTCACTGTCTACTAATCTTATTGTTTCCTCATCTAAGGATCCATCACCTAGAAATGGGAGGATAACTTGAAAGCTACTGCATTTCTTTTCAATGACTAGATATTACAAGCAAACTTGTATCTAGTATTTTAAATCAGGAAAGTGAACAACAGTTTATATTTGAGTCATCAATTTTGGCAGCATACCTTCACAGGATGGTAGCATGGCTCTGCACAACCCTCAGTGCTCAATAAAATCTACAGAAAATAACTTATAACTGTGCTACAGTCTTCTGAATATGGACTCATTGACATACATGTCATAAGACCAAGTCTGAATCCATGTCTGACATGTAAATGTGTGACCAAAGTCACACAAGTATACACAAGTTAATCTCAATTTAAAGTCCAATAGACATTCCCCCTCCCCCTCTTTCAAGCATCACAATGTCAAAATATGCATTATTATGTGAGTAGTTCTTAAACATCTAGATTTAAAAAAAAACACAAGTAAAACCCCTTATTGCAGAAATACCAAATTGTACCTCTAACATAATCTATTCTACTAAGTCTTACAAAAACTACATTTCACCTGTATAAAGGCATTGTCCAGAGAACAAAAAAGTGGGAAGTGTTAGCTTCAATATATCACCTGAAAATGCACCAGAGTTGCAAATACACAACTGTAACTGTAATGATGAGTCATGACAATATCAAATGGGTAGTGTCGTGATTTCTTTGCAGATCGGACAGATGTCTGAAAGAATCTTGTAAAGAGAAATAGCATTTCTTTACAGCCTCATGATGGGTGATCATAGTTGTAAAATTTGCCAGTGCACTTTGCCAGGGCCAGTGCAACTTTATTCTCCACAGTGCAGCAGCTTTACATCCTCTGACCTCTCCCTGAGCATGCACTCACATATACATGAAATACAGCCTAATAAGCTAAAAAACACCTTTCTCTTTTTTTATTATTATTTTTTTTCAACAATGTGCTTTAACTACATTGTTAGTGAGACAGTGTTTTCACATAAAGTAAAATACAGAAATGGTTCTATGATATTGCTACACTGTGAATGAAATATTGCAACACAAAGAGTATGTAAAACATCATGAAATAACACAGCTAGAAGTGATCTGATCGGGTGAAGGTGATTCTGAAGCCAGGTCTCTACTTGCCAAAACACTGTAGAGCTACATAGCTTCTTCACTAATCAGATCATTGTCATATATTTTACAAGTAACTTCTCTGCTACCTTAATGTGTTTAAATGGCACTGTAGATTCTGCATTTATAGTGTAGGGAAAGCCTTAAATAACTTTTCTGACTTCATACATACCGATTTCTTTTAATGATAGTCTGCTTCTTTAAGGTCTATTTGAACTAACTGCCACATGCCCTGTGAAAACTGCAGCCACTACTGTTGTGAAGTTCACAGCAGAAGAATGAGATAAACAAACAAAAAATAGCTTCTATCTTCCCCACTCAGTGCTCCCTTGCTTTTTGGAGATATTAGTGAGGTGTGAATTACTCCAGCATTTCCTCTTAAACAGAACCACTGAGAACTTTACACAGCTCCATGGAGAGACAGCAGCCTCTGAAGTCATTGTAACAGCAACAGTTCGTGAAACTGCATAGACAGAAAGAGCTTGCTCTTCAGTGCTCTTGACCTGATTTTATGATCTTAGAATGTACCAAATGGACAAGGCTTAACGTAAGTACAACTTCTACAAAGATCAACAACATCATAATAGGATTAGAGAACTCCAGTTTCATTTTCTTCTGCGATCTAGAAGGAAATCTACTTTACTAACCCTTATTCTTTTGATTCAGTGAAGATTTTAATACATAAATGATGGCATTTATGTTTTGAGTTGTTGATTACTCTTAATTGATTATAGATCAAGAACCACATTGATCTCAATGTTTCATCTCTCCCTTCAAGGGCCTGGCAATCACAAAATGGTTCAGTTTTCGATTCTTAGTGATGTAAGGAGTTAGCAAAACCTCCACCTTGGATTTCCACAGGGCAGACTCTGGCCTGTTCAGTACATTGGTTGAGAGGGTCCCTCAGGAGATGGTCCTGAAGAGCAAAGGGGTCCAGGAAGGCTGGATACTCTTCAAGAAGGAAATCTTAAAGCTAGAGCAGGCCGTCCTCCTGTGCTGTAAGATTAAAGGGCGAGGAAGACAGCTGGCCTGGTTGAACAGGGAGCTTTTGCTGGTACTTCTGAAAATAGGAGAGTTTACCACTGTTGGAAGAAGGCAACTCAAGAGGAGTACAGAGATCCTTAGGTCATACAGAGAGAAAATTAGGAATGCAAAAGCCCAGATGGAGCTCAACTTGGCTACTGACATAAAGGACAACAAAAAAAGTTCTTACAAATACATTTACGATAAAAAAAGAGTCAGGAGAGAATCTCCACCCCTTACTAGATGTGCAGGGGGAACATTGCAACCAAGGATGAGGAAAAGGCTGAGATGCTTAATGCCTTCTTTGCCTCCGTCTTTAATAGTCAGACCAGCTCCCTCCAAGGCATTCAGCCTCCTGAGCTGGAAGATAAGGACAGAGAGCAGAACAATCCAGAAGGAAGTAGTTAATGATCTGTGTGTTCTGCACATACACACTCACAAGTCTATGGAGTCTGATGGGATACACCATAGAGCACTGAGGGAGCTTGCAGGGGAGCTTGCCAAGCCTCCTTCATTTTTCAACAACCCTGGTCAACAGGGGAGATCCCAGGTGACTGAAGGCTGGCTAATGTGATGTCTATCTACAAGAAGGGCCAGAAGGAAGATCCAAGGAACTACAGGCCTGTCAGTCTGACCTCAGTACTGGAAAAGATCATGGAGCAGCTCATCTTGAGTGAGCTCACACAGTAAGTACAGGGCAGCCAGGGGATCAGGGCCAGCCAGCATGGGTTTATGAAAGGGAGGTCTTGCTTGAAAAACCTGATCTCTTTCTATGACCATGTGACCCACCTATTGGATGAGAGGAAGGCTGTAGACATTGTCTACCTAGACTTTGGTAAGGCCTTTGACACCGTCTTTCACAGCATTCTCCCAGAATAGACAAGTGCACTCTTCACTGGGTTAAAACGTGCCTGGATGGCCATGCCCAGTTGTAGTTAATGGCAGCCAGTTACCAGTGGTGTCCCTCAGGGCTCAGTTTCAGGGCTGGTCTTGCTCAACATCTTTATCAATGATGTAGATGAGAGGACTGAGCGCACCCTCAGTAAGTCTTCAGACAACATCAAATTGGGCAGAAATGTTGATCTGCTTGAGGGTAGGAAGGCTGTGCAGAGAGATCGGAACAGGCTGGATCAGTGGGTCAAGGCCAATTGCAATGAGGTTCAATAAGCCCAAGTGTCAGGTCCTGCATTTTGGTCACAACAACCCCATGCAATGCTACAGGCTTGGGGAAGAGTGGCTAGAGAGCTGCCCAGCAGAAAAGGATGTGGCTGACAGCCACATAAACAGGAGCCAGCTATTGGCCTGTTTCAGGAATAGCACAGCCAGCAGGAGCAGAGAGGTGATCATGCCCCTGTACTCAGCACTGATGAGGCTGCACCTCGAGTACTGTGCTTACTTCTGGGCCCCTAACTACAGGAAGGACATTGAGGTGATGGAGCATGTCCAGAGGAGAGCAGCCCAGCTGATGAAGGATCTATAAAACAAGTCTTACAACGAGTGGCTGAGGGAAATGGGGTTTTCTAGTTTGAAGAAGAGGAGGTTGAGGGGAGACCTCACTGCCCTCTACAACTACCTGAAAAGAGGTTGTAGGGAGGTGGGTGTCAGCCTCTTCTCCCAAGTAAACAACGACAAGACCAGAAGAAATGACCTGAAATTATGGCACAGGAGGTTTAGATTGGATATTAGGAAGTATTTCTACACTGAAAGAGTGGACAGGCACTGGAACAGCCTGCCCAGGGAGGCGGTTGAGTCACCATCCTTGGAGGTATTCAAGAAACATGTGCATGTGGCTCTTCAGGGCATGCTCTAGTGGCCGAGGTTGTGGGGTTTTTTGTGGGTGTTTTTTTTGCGAAGTGTGTGTGGTTGTTTGTATTTGGGGGGTTTTTTTGTGTTGATGGCTGGACTTAGTGATCTCAGAGGTCCCTTTCAACTGTGATGATTGTGTTTCTGTGAAGCCACCAGGAAGAAACAGATGCTTGCTTGGAAATAACAGAAGCTCATAGCTTTAGACAGACTCAGGGCAACCCTGCAAATGCTGAGAGGCTTCAAGAACTGATGTCAAGTTAGTGTATAAGGGCACCTGATTTGTCCCTTGAATTCAGTGCTTGGCTATCTTTCACAGGCAGTTTTTGGAGAAATATCAAGAATGAATGAAGAAACTCATTCTGATCTTAAAATTATTACAACTAGCTTTCATACAGCATTTTCCTAGACTGTTAGGAAATCAGAGGAAATTTTATGTCCTGTACAGGGGGATTAAGTAGCTGGACATAGACCATGCAATATAGCATGGAAGCTCCCTTGCTTCCAATACCTGATCTTGCAGTTCATTTTTACTACACTGCCCTGCATTCCTAATGAATTACTATACATCCCTACATTGTATGATACAGAGATACATTAAATACTCATGTAGAAAGTAGTCTATATGGTTAACAAACACATTAAAGGCAGTCTCTCACCTCTAACTTGCATTCCTGAGCCCATCCAGGTTGTTTTCCTTTATGGAAGCTTGAAGAAGCTGATTTTAGAAAGAAAATTATAGCTTCCCTGGCCAAACAGCAGTCTTACAAAGGCAAATTCATTTCATTGCCATTTCTTGCCCTGCTTAAGGAGGGAGTCTACTTACTTTGTTTGTGCATGGTGCTAACACAGGTGTCTAATCAAACAGACCTGGTTATACTGACCGGCATGCAAAACATGACATGGTGTGTGTTACCTTCTTTAGTCTTTTCCTTATATTTTTAGTGTATGTATTTGGTGTCCCAACCCTAAATCAGACAACAACCAGTGAATCTAAATGCTGACTCAAGAGAATCCAAGTCACTCACCTTGCCCTTGAAAAATAATTCTCACCTTCCCATTTAGAAAAAAAATAATCTGAGAGTTATCTAAATTTCTGGGTGTAATTTTAATTTTTTTAAAAAATTTTTTTTTTTTTTTAGACTGCTGTTTCCCTTTGCATATATTGAAATGAACCCAATTCAAAGTGTACAAGTGAGTGGACATCTCAAAATACTCATTCTCTTGGCTGCATTTTGACTGTAATTCATTCATCTCCCTGACCCAATGACAGTTCACTCTCATAATTAACACCCTGACTAACATTAAACAACTAGGCATTGTAGCTTCCAAA